>NC_092367.1:0-351184 GCF_030848805.1 Temnothorax longispinosus
AGAAGTAGGTTTTTTTTCAAGAAAATTCTACTAGGAAACGTATATTCACGTATGAATACGAGAATTCTCTTCAATTTTATGTAAATTCAATCAGGTTGAAGCTTATATTCTTATAAAATAATATATATTCTTAATGATCACATAAATAATCTTATTTATAAAAATACAACTTATTTAAATTTCAGTTCTTTAAACGCAAACATAATGCGCATATCATGAAACACTGTATCATGTTTTTAAGTGATCACATTTAGGTATGTATGATATACTTTATTCTATCATTTTTTTTAGCACATATGGTAAGTTTGACATTTATTTTATACGTACTTTGACAATTAGGCGTCTTGAATGAAGAGTTCATGGGAAGAAAATGATAAATTCATAATTAATCCATTTTAAGCACAATTTTATGTTTAAAAGTAGAACTTATAAAACTTATACACCATGTTTCTTGATCTTTTCGCGATTTTCTGCCGATGTTAAGGTCCGTATTCATATGGCAGTTTTATAGATGTTAGCCTTAAATTGATAGAAATAAAGCTTAAGTCGTAGGCAAATAAACCAATCTTCGATTACTTTAATATTTGAGATAATTTTTCGTTTTTTTTTTCGTTTTTAAGACTAATAATAAACCAACAAACGCTAAAATTAGACCAACAATCATCAGCATACGATTACGCATCGATTAGGCTTTTTTGAAATTAAAAATAAAATTTTTCCGGCTAACTTAATGCTAATTTTTCTTTTTAAATTTAAAAAAAAATTAAGAACCAACAAACGTTGTAATTAGGCCAACAATCACCAACAAACAACCAACAAACGATAAAAAAATATGAAAATTAATAAAGTCGAAGTTGACCGGCTAAAGGCCTTCACACATAAAATGTCGTAAGGACGTAAAACGTAGGCGTAAGAAAATCGATCAATCCCAATCAAGTATTTCCCCCTACTGTGGTTACGAACAGCACAATACTTGATTGGGATTGGTCGATTTTCTTACGCTTACGTTTTACGTTCTTACGCGATTTATGTGTGAAGGCCTTTAGTTTCTCGACGTTGGCGACACTGAAACGAAGTTTCGTATTGTCACCGCGCGAGGTCTCCAACATCAATTCGGAGTTCGGCCGTGACTCCTGTCGACCCTTAAGGGGATCCTGCAGTGACTGGCGAACTTCCTCGATGTCGATAATGTCAACCTTTCTAATTTTGTTTTCCCTATATCTGTCTTTGTCTAACGAAATGACATCTGTCCTTTTTTCGATTGCTCGCCATCTCTCGCAAGATCCGGCAACTACTGTTGCTGCTCTTCTTGTCATTTGCATCCGTATTTGCATTACTAAAATAATTTTTCGATGGATCTTTTTTTGTACGCATTGAATCTTACTTCTACTTGCACGATATTATTCCTACATGTTTTCCCAAGGGCAGATGATAAAAATTATGTATGTATAAACTGCAGAATTTTTGTTTTGAGCAAATATTGTCGTCAGGTGACAGCTGCGTATGTGCCCAAATAAGTAACATTTTTAATTTTTTGGCGTTTTTGATATAAAATCGCGTTTTCTGCCCTAGATTTTTGTGCGTACTTTAATTCTAGACCAAAAACTTGCAATTCTGTAAAGCCAATTAAAAGATCCATCGAAAAACGATAATGTCGGTAAATCATACGGCTGCAGGATCCCCTTAAGGGGATGCTGGAGCCGTAGCCGAACTCGATCAGCGTCCATAAAGAATTAGTGCTCACCGATTCTTACATATACATACAGAGCGCAGCTGAACTCGATCAGCGTCGATAAAGAAGTGCTCACCGATTCTTACACATACATACAGAGCACCTAACCTTGCATCTTCCACTGGTCTAAGGTCTAAGTAATATCTTTTTTTTTAGGCTTCAAATCTTACTTCTAATTGCACGATATTATTCCTGACAGTTTTTTGTAGAGGGCTGTATCACTATTTTCTATAAAAAAAACTGCAGAATTTTTGTATAAAGCAAATATTGTCGTCAGGTTAGGACAATATTTATAAAAATAATTTTTTTTTAGTTTATCAGAAAAAATGATGTACAGCCCTCTACATCTTTGTGCGTACTTTAATCGTGTAAAAGGATTTTCCATTCTGTTCAGCCAATTCAAAGATATTGCTTAGACCGATAATGTCAGTGTCGCTGTCACTCCAGGATCCCCTTAGGCCCGGTCTACAATGGATGTCGGAAGTCGGAGTCGTAAGAAATTGACCAATCACAATCTATTATTCTCCTTGCAGTCGAAAAATAATGAACTGTGATTGGTCAATTTCTTACGACTCCGACTTCCGACATCCATTGTAGACCGGGCCTTAAGGCTTAGGGCTTAAAACACCTATTGTAGATGGGCACTAAGACCGTCTTAAGTATGATCTTAAGATGTTATGAACCAATCACAGAGCCGTATTAGCATCTTAAGACATTACTTAAGATAGTCTTGAAATAAGATTCGACTATGAATACGGGCCTAGATGCCTTCTAAATAAGGGCCCGGACACACACTTTTTCGTAACAGTAACCGGGAACGTACGGCCGTACGTTCCCAAATCGAGCAACGCGATTGGCCGAAACTTTACTGTTACTGTTACGAAAAGTGTGTGTCCGGGGCTTAAGGCCCGGTCTACAATCAGTCGTATGTTGGAGTCGGATGTCGGAACGTAGCCGATGGTCCAATGGAGAAAATTCGTTTCCGAAAAAGAAATTCTCTCATTGGACCATCGGCTACGTTGCGACATCCGACACCGACATACGACTGATCGTAAACCGGGCTTAAGGCCCGGTCTACAATGGATGTCGGAAGTCGGAGTCGTAAGAAATTGACCAATCACAATCTATTATTCTCCTTGCGGTCGAAGAATAATGAACTGTGATTGGTCAATTTCTTACGACTCCGACTTCCGACATCCATTGTAGACCGGGCATAAGAGCCACCGCACAGTCCATGGGACCGCACCCTAAAGGTGAAATTTCATGGGCAGTGAAAAGCAGCAGCAGTTCGTACTGATTGGCTACAAAATAGAGAAGTTCTAAAAACTCGAGAACTTTTCTATTTTGTAGCCAATCAGTACGATCTGCTGCTGCTTTTCACTGCCCATGAAACTTCACCTCAAGACAGCCAGTTTTGATTGGTCCGCCAGTTTTGTCAAAAGCAAGGGAACAGAAAAAGAAAGAGATATAAGAGAGAAAGAGAAAGCGATATGAATATATAGCCTTCTCTCTCGCACGATTTTGACAAAATTGGCCTTATGGCCAGTTTATTATTATAGGGTCTCTTTATAGTTATACTGTGATTCTGTGATTATATAGAGGTATACTCTCCCACCCACATGGGGACTCTATCTGCGATCGCTCGCTGCGCGGCGCCCGCGGCGGTCCGCGGTGGCGCCGGTGGCGGCGATGCGAATATTGCGAATGATGCGATATTGCGATCAGTCATCAGTCTTTCACGCACTTTCACGAGTTTCACGACTTTAGGTGCGTTTTCACTCATGTCGAGATGTAGGCGACATCATATATCGGAGTCGCCGACATCGTATATCGTAGCCGCCTACGTCGTGTAACGTGGTAGCCTACGTCGTGTAAGATGGTCGCCGACAACGTGTAACCATGGTCGCCGATACCATGTAATCATGGTCGCCGTCATCGCCGTTATCGTATATGTATTAACATAGCATATAAGAATTTTGTAAAGTGAAAGTTAATAAAGTAATAAGAGTATTAAAAAAGTATTGAAAAATATAAAATATAAAATATAAAAAAATATAGAATATAAAAAATATAAAAAATATGGAAAGGACAAGCGTAAGTAAAAAAGTAAATCTGTAAAGCGTAATAAATACATATAAATATAAATATAGATATAAATATAAATATAAATATAAATATAAATATAAATATAAATATAAATATATAAATAATTTTTTAAAATTAAAAAAGAATAATAAAATGTCGGTAATTGTTTAGGAAGACGAAATTCAGCAGTATTCCTGCGGTGTGTGGTGCTAAAAATCTGATCCCTAATGAAGAAAATGAAATCGATCACGAATGCTTAAATGGTCTTTCAGTATCTGTTGATTCAAATTTTGTTATGCGTCCACGAATAATAATAACGGGAGTTATTGCGGTAATGAAGGGAAGCAGTTCAGTACCTGGTGGTGGACGTGAAATCTCGAAAACAACTCCAACGATTTCTTTTAAAAATCTTTTATAGGTTGTTGAAACCATATCTAATAAGATATGTCGGAAACAGAATTTCGAAAAAAATTCTTTAAAAATATTTTTTAGTTGCAAAAAAGTATAAAATTGCATTTTCAATTTTATTAGAGAAAATGCAATTTTACACTTTTTTGCAAATAAAATATTTTCTTTTAACAATTTTTTTCGAAATTCTGTTTCCGACACATCCTTACAATTAGATATTGTTTTCAACAACTTATAAAAAATTTTTGAAAGAAATCGTTGGAGCCGTTTTTTCGAAATTTCATGTCCATTACCAGCTACTGAACTGCTTCTCTTCCATTACCAATAACTCTCCTGTTATTATTAATATTAATAATTTTTTTTAAATAATTATAAAAGAATATAGAATTATATGTGCCAAAGTTTCAAATACTCAGAATTCTTTATTTCTTAAATATTTAACTCAGAATTCTTTATTTCTTAAATATTTAACTTAAAAAAAATCTATTTTTTCGCTTGTCAAGGCCGGTTGTCTACCCCCTTAAATATTATTATTATTATACATATACCTATTCGTGGACGCATAACAAAATTTGAATCAACAGATACTGAAAGACCATTTAAGCATTCGTGATCGATTTCATTTTCTTCATTAGGGATCAGATTTTTAGCACCACACACTCCGCAGAAATACTGCTGAATTTCGTCTTCCTAAACAATTACCGACATTTTATTATTCTTTTTTAATTTTAAAAAATTATTTATATATTTATATTTATATTTATATTTATATTTATATTTATATCTATATTTATATTTATATATATTTATTACGCTTTACAGATTTACTTTTTTACTTACGCTTGTCCTTTCCATATTTTTTATATTTTTTATATATTCTATATTTTTTTATATTTTATATTTTATATTTTTCAATACTTTTTTAATACTCTTATTACTTTATTAACTTTCACTTTACAAAATTCTTATATGCTATGTTAATACATATACGATAACGGCGATGACGGCGACCATGATTACATGGTATCGGCGACCATGGTTACACGTTGTCGGCGACCATCTTACACGACGTAGGCTACCACGTTACACGACGTAGGCGGCTACGATATACGATGTCGGCGACTCCGATATATGATGTCGCCTACATCTCGACATGAGTGAAAACGCACCTTTTCACGCTTTCACGAAAGCCGGAGCGCCCGGAGCACGGAGCACGCTCGTCGGAGGACTCGGAGCTCGGACAGTCGGAGCTGTCCGACAGGTTATACACCGCAGCTATGAGTGATGTTCTCGTGATCGGTTTTGCGGGACGATAATTCGCACTTTCCTATGTTCTCGCGAACCGCCGCGATTGCGTCACCATGATCTCCAGCTCCACGGTCCCATTTGTTTCGCTGTTTCTCTTCCTGCTGAACGCTCGGGCGGGTCCCGTGCCGGATGCTCCGAAACTGTTGATCGTGTCTTACGATGCGTTCAGGTGTGAGAATATTCGTGGTAACATAAAGACATAAAAACGAAGTATAAGATTTAGAAAAATTATTGTTACACGAAAAGAACGGTTCTGCTGAAGTATATGTACAAATTAATGGCTGCAGATATAAATCTGAAAATAATTATAGACCATTAAATTAATTATATAGCACGCTCAAGCATGATCCCAATAAACGAATAAGTAAATTGTCCATAATAGTATGACAACAGATTTGCTCAGATATTGCAACAAATCAGTCTGTATTAAGGATGTATCACGTATACCTTCCCAGCAAAAAGCATAGTAATCTGAGAAATCTAATATATATCGGTTGTATGCATACTTTAACGGTTGACTATTATTGCATATCATAAACAAGGACTTAATATTACTGATATTTAAGTGATTTTAACCATTTTTTATCATTACTGGCAGCGTATTTGTAAATATTCTTAATAGAGGTTCAAAACTTTTGGCTGGGAATCTTGCCTGAATCCAACTGCTAGAAACAAAAGTCATACATATATAATCTGGATAAAGACAGAAAGTAACGGTTAAATATACGGTAAATAAATACGCTGAATAAAAAATAAAAAGAAAAAATATACGGCATTGATACACGGTTTCCGATAGATTAAAAATTTTATCGCTATCGCCTAGCATTGTGCAAGGGGCTTAAATATCGGAACATAACCATAATCTGACAGTATAGATTGTCAGCAGAAATGTGAACAGAATTTGTCAATTTATAAATATTTAAATGAAATACATTTTGGTAGATTCAAAAATATTGTAGAAATACAAAATGGTAGATTCTGATCAATTTCTGGAGTCAATCTGCTATGTGTCTGCTGAACACGCCCATTATATTCTGTTATAGAGTCTGACTGAAACAATCTTTTTTAATTTCGGCCGAAACTTTCATGGGAATTCTAGAAGGGCCATATGTATACACGCACACAGATATACTATACACTTTTTCTTTGTATAAATATCATAATTTAATTATTAAAATAATTACACATGTTATAACAATCCTACTATTACAATTCTATTATCACAACCTGTAGTATGTTATATATTATCCGTAGTATCACAGTCATATTATTGAAACAATAACAAAATTTCTAAACATAAAGTAAAAATATTTTTTAAACATGTCTGAAAAATATGGAAAATAAACAGTCTTGGCTACATCGCTGAAACTTTCTTCCAATTTCAGCCGAAACCAAAACCGAAACCGAGTTTTCGGACTCTATTCTGTTATATTTCTGTTGACATTCTATATATGTAAAATTTGTAGTGGACGCTTTCAATATTGGGATGATAATGGTGCAAAAAGTTTTGACATTCTAGTAACCAAACGTCATATATAAATATTTAGACGGTACCACATGATTATTTTTAAATCTATATCTAGCTAAATTTTTAGATATTTCAGCAACCATTCTTTTCATATAGGATCTTATTTGGATCTTACAGAATGACTGAAAGCATCAGTATTGATTTATTCTGTATTGCTATTTACTTATTGAAATGTGGAAGAATACATATGAAATGAAAATATATAGGATTTTATTTCATTTCTCTTTCTTCTGTATAGATATGACTATTTCGAGAGAAATTTGACACCTTTCATGAGCCACTTAAAGGTGGAAGGCACTTACACGGACTATATGATGAATATTTTCGTCACCAAGACCTTCCCCAATCATCATACGATGGCGACGGGATTTTACGCGGAAACACATGGGGTTATAGATAATGAATTTTTTGATTCTAGGAAAGATAATATTACTAAGTATTCTTACGAACTGTATCATTACAACGACAATATTCTGCCTATTTGGGTATGTAGCAAGATGATAATTATATTTTACTTATATACTTAAGCATGTTTTACATTTTATTAACACATTTTTCGGTTTAACGATTTCAGACGGTTAATGAAAAAAGTGGCAGACGTAGTGGCACGATGATGTGGCCGGGTTCTGTGTTCGAATATCAAGGAACGTCACCTACTTTCGCACAAGTGTGTTGAATTAACATACGGAATAATATACCTAGCCAACACACATATTTCAAATCAGGACATATGACGTCTTTAAGACGTCTTTATGATCCCAATTTGGGACATTGTGTTCACTGGGTAGATATACTTAGATCTTAGAGATATCTATCGATTATATTAATAAAATATTTTAGGCTTTTAATGACACGATTTCCTGGGAGAAACGAGTTGATGAATTATTGTCGTGGTTTGTACATCCCACAAACCCGATAAACTTGGGGATATTATATATTGAGGATCCAGATTACCATGGTCACGCTACAGGAATAAATAGTCCCGAATTTAATGAAATTCTCAGAAAATTGGATAATATTACAAAATATATGCACGACAAAATTGATTATTATGGTTTGACAGATGATCTTAATGTGATTCACTTAAGTGACCATGGCATGGCATCAGTCACGATGGAAAGAATAATAAATTTAACAAATTACATCAATGCTAGCGATTATATATTCGTGGGAACTTCTCCGGGATTACATATCTTTCCACATCCTGGTAAGGCTGGTTCACGATACGATTTGTGTGGAATTATTGTCTTTGTTAAAACTTTGTCTTTTTTAAAATACGTCACTTAGGGAAAGAAGAGATGATTTATCAGAAATTGAAGTTTGCCGCGGAACAAACGAAAACGTTCAAAGTATATAAAAGAGAAGATATTCCGAAGAAGTATCATTATGGCGATAACACTCGTGTAGGACCCATTTTTGTCATAGCTGAAGTTGGATATGCATTTCAGAACCTTTATGATACCATAGAATATTATAAACGGAAATTTAATATTACAGGTAATTTTGTACTGGCCACACACTTATTGCTATATATGTACTATTTTTATATAACTTTTAACGTTGTTTCCCATTCAGTTAACAATCAGACAGAGTTTGGGCTGCATGGTTATAATAATGAAGCTAAAGAAATGCATCCATTCTTCTTTGCGAATGGACCTGCTTTTATGCCAAAATGTAAATTGGAGCCTTTTAACAATACAGATCTATTTCCCTTATTTTGCGAAATACTTAATTTGAAGTGCCCCATAGTTAATGGCACTTTATCTCACATAACAAAGTGCCTTAGGACACAATCGAAAGATATATCAATATCTACATATAAAATGTTCAGTAAGTATTTCTTTTAACAATGTATGTAAATAATAAATAAATTATTCTTTTAATAAAAACATGGATTTTACAGAATCTTAATAATATTTTTGTTTAGTTGCAGTCATCATAACCACCATGTTAATAGGAATTTCAGTAGTGGCGACAATAATTTATAGGAAAAAACGAAGATTAGCATATAATTATAGGTAAAGAACAAATACATGATGATAAATATTAATGGATCGATTTTCTTGACTTGTAGCAGTTTTAAAAATTTGAATTTTTTTCTCTTTCTTTTTTATAATAAATTTGCTACTCTTTTATTTTGTTTTATCTAAATAACAAAACTCTTGTAGCATTAATAAGATTTAATAACAAAATTATTTTTATTTTTCAGGGAATCGTATTATACGTTGGGCGAATAAGATATTACAATTTATAATAAACATAACATTATACATCTTAGTTAGGTTTTAGTTAGTAAATTAATCTAATATATGACAGGGATATTATACACGAAAGTGATATCTATATAAATTATTATGTTTTCAACAATGAATAGTACAAATATAATTTTTTATCTCCTTTTGGATCTCCTCTATGTGTAAGGAAACATGTTCACTAGATATAATTTAGACATTAACGTAATTATTTAGTGTTGGTACAGATTTTTAGACATTTAAAACGTTAAGAATTTGTTAAATCATAAAATGGCATCATAGAATAGCAAATTCAAAATAATATTTCTCATTAGTATTTATAAATATAACTTACTAAACTACGATATGTGATCTTATTATTATAAATGTAACATTTCTGAGTAAATTACAATTATTAACTCCGTTTAACTTTTATTTTAGAACATTACTGGATGAATATGAAACTCAACAGCTTTGGGACGAAAGTTTAATACCTCATTTATGAAAAACTTTCTCTCAAATAAACACATAATTTTTAAAAAATAGGAACGGATTCATACTTTTTGAATTATTTTCTTCCTCTAAATAGTACACAATTTGTCCTTTTCTAAATATTGCATCACAAAATAGAAAACCTTCGCGTTGATTTACGTCAAGGATTAATTAAGCAGTTTTTAAATCTCCTTTTCCATTTATTATCCGATAATGACTCGTGTTGTCGAACGGATTTATCGCAGAATTGATCGCGAGCAAGACACGTAATGGAGGCAATTTGCATTGAGTTATTCCACGTGAAAGCTCTTACGATCCTATTTGCAAGATCTCCTGACAGGTGAAGCGAGATGTCATTACATATTTGAGGCAATGGCTTTGAGAAGATATAAATAGCGAATATTTTAATATACGTATATTTCATTTGTAGAATTGCATTAGATAATTTCCCAGCAAACACAGAATACACCGAGTGAGCAATTTGCTATCAAATTGCTCACTCGGTGTATTCTGTGTTTGCTGGGTTTGGGTTCTCAACAATCAATGATATTTTGCAATATTATTCTCCATTGTTATAGATTAATTCAAGTACATCGTAGCGAAAGTAAGCGAAACTATATCAGATGCTTTGTGTTAATAAAAATATATAAATTTAGAATTGTACTTGGAGAATTGGAATTATGCATTTACTGTATAAAATTATGCATACACTGAAATGTTCCCCGACTGTAAAACGTTCCCTGATGAATAAGATTAATTACGTATGCAGAACAACATAGTCGTATCGATTAGAATTATGTATGAAACATGTAGATATATAATGCTCGAGGCTCCGTTTGATTCATTTATTTCATGCCAAAGCGACTTTGTACAATCGTCATTAACGTGGATATGACGGAATTAATCGACGAAGAAGGATATACCTCGCATTCCAATTTTACTTTTCTTCAGCAGCGAATAACATATTATCATCTTGTCTGCCCAGCAATTTTTGTATAATTGTACACTATAATAAAATTTTCATTATTATACGTAAAATATTGTGTATGTGAATAAGACTTATTTGGCCTCGTAATATGAGTTGTTATTTAGCCATTTATGTCGTTCGAAATGTTTATATTAATTCCTTTCATGACACCAAAGTCTTAAGAATTAATTGATTTTTTGGTACGAGAAAGTTAAAATGCATATCTTTACGCCAGAAAAAAATTAAACCGCATTACCGAACATATAAAGAAGAATTATGACTTTGAAAATTCGATATTTATAAGTGACGTTATCGAAAAAGTCTATTTTCCACATTTCAATGTAATAATTTGTTTATCAAATATCTTAAGATATTAAATATTAACTGCGCTACATATTCGCTAAACTCTATACTTTCGATAGTGCCGATGAAAATACAGTCACCAAATATTTAAACAAAATGTTTATGTTAAAAGTTGACCTGAAATGTGGTTTATAGATGAATATTTTTAATGGCGACTTTCAAGGAATTATTTGGCAACGCTGCAAGTTAATTGTGCGCTCATGTCACATTTTAGTTCATCACGTACGGTTTATTATCAACTATTTATTATGTTTAAAAAAAAATAATCCAAAAAATTGCCCCTTATTTTTATCCACATTACTCCTCACTTTATGTTTCTTATATCACTCATTATTATTATAAAATCTCTCTTTGTGATAAAAATAAAAGAAAATGTCACAATATTCTTTGATTAATGAAATTGACACTTACATTATTGACACTTTTGTTATCAACTTCACATTTTACAATCGGCGCCCTGTAAAGCGCAGCGTTGCCATATTATTGTTCTGGCAGTAAAATTTACCAAAAAATGAAAAATTTCTAAATACACATAATATTTTCACTTTTTTCTTGTAATTAAACATAATAATTAATTATACCTTGATTTTATATAAGTTTAATGCAATATACAAGAGTTTGCTGAGGCCCTGCTTAAGCTATCCTACAAAATACGCTCCTCCGTGAAAGGAATACCTTAAACTATCATGTATTTTTTGCTTTAATTGGAAATTGTCATTACATTTATATACATAAGACAATTATTGGCAATTATTATTGCATTTATATCCAAAATTTATAAAATATATTTATAAAATATAATTTATTCACAATTATTGTAACTTATACCATACGCATTTCCAGTGCTTTTTCGAAAGAGTATTGTAAAATTAACGATGTTCTTTGTTCTTCAGAGTATAAGATCTCGAATGCTCAATCAAGGAAGCGGAAAGTTTTTTTATTAGCTCCCAGTCTTGTATATAATATTGCGATAAATTGCTCGCGCAAAACAGCGCGAAATATTAAAATGGAGAAATTTAATCGCATCATGACAATTACTATCGTATGTAGCTATAAGGCGTAAATTAAATTACCCATATTTTCAGCCTACTGAAAACGTTGTAATTACGATTAATAATCGCAAATGTAGTTACAATTACAAATTGAAAGAGTAAAAATTCTACGCGTCACTCTATAATATATGTGATGTCTTTGATGCATATACATATAATCGTTTCTTTGCAAAATTTTTTTATCTCTTATATCGCACAAAAACAATCCTATATCAATGATTTACCTGCCTAATATTATGGGTGTTAAAATCCCGTGATAAACAATATGCTACATGAGCTTTTTGAAATAAAATATCGAATTGTGCAGATATAAGGACTGCCTTTTTTAAATTGCTTTTGAGATTGCTATTGCTATTGATGACGTAAATGGAATATTTTTGTAGCTCTGAAAATATATGATACAAGAATATATATTATAGAAAACTATACAAAATGAAATTGTGCCAACCACGATTTGATCAAATCAAAATGCTGATTAATATCTTAAGTATAAGTGAGAACTTTGCGAACGTTATATATCTCTTCTGACTCACCGGGTCAATTACTTCATATTTCTCGACGCAAGCGGAAATATATGTTCCTCAGAATATAAGGTTTATACATGAAACCACGAATGGAGTTCTATGTCAGCGGATTTCATAAATCGTATCTTTATCAAGCGGGATTTACGAATCCGCATCATCAGGAGTGATTTAACGTTCGGGCGTTTGTATAAAAGTGACGTTTTCTCTTTATTTTCGTGCACACTCTCCATCGGCAGACAGATCTTAGGAATCGTAAAAAAAGTAAGGAAGTAATAATTTGGTCACGTTAATCGTCACGTAATTATGATATCCTTCACGTGGAACGTTAGCTAGATTTCAAACAAAGTCTTCTCTTTAACAAGAGTGATTATTTGACCAAACTGATGTTTAATATCGTCGAGTTACATTAATTTATTTGACGTTTCGACATTAGTTTTGTGTCCTTATCAAGAGTTTACTAAAACAACGAAGTCATTACATAAAAAATATATCGCACAAGGAACAAAGAACGTAGAAAGGGAAATAAATACCTGTCCCATATTAAAGATTCTTCTTCTTCTTCTTCTCTAGCCTGTTTTCATCCACTCCTGGACATAGGCCTCTTCCATTTCCTTCCATGTCTTTCTCTCTTTTTCTCCATTAAAGATTATAGCCGCACATATTTTTTGCAGTTTTAACACTTTGTCAAATTTTAATGTGAAGGATCCGCGACCCATCCCCCATCCTTAATTAATCGTGCGATGTAGCACAGAATACATAACCAGAAAGAGACGTGCGAGAAACGTCGTCGTTCCGAGT
This sequence comes from Temnothorax longispinosus, assembly GCF_030848805.1. NCBI lineage: Eukaryota > Metazoa > Arthropoda > Insecta > Hymenoptera > Formicidae > Temnothorax > Temnothorax longispinosus. Next base: position 13,489 of record NC_092367.1, read on the forward strand.
CGGAGGACGGAGTCTAACTTATTTGTAAATACCGAATACGCGATTGCCAGGTCACCGGAAGAAAAACATACACTCGAAAAGAAAACTATTATGTGGATCTTATAATTCGGTCATATAACGGGTTAAGATTTTCCGTGTTTTTTTTTTAGATTGATCGTATTGTCGTGTTTTTTAATGTAAAAGATCTCCGCTATCTCCCTCTTCCTTACATTTCTCTCTCTATGCAAAACCTCATATTATAAGATCCGCATATAATAGTTTTCTTTTCGAGTGTATGTTTTTCTTCCGGTGACCCAATCGCGTATCGGTATTTACAAATTAGTTAGACTCCGTCCTCCGACTCGGAACGACGTTTCTCGCACGTCTCTGTTCTGGTTATGTATTGTTTCTGTGCTACATCGCACGATTAATTAAGGATGAATCGCGGATCCTTCACATTGAAATTTGACAAAGTGTTAAAACTGTAAAAAATATGTGCGGCTAATCTTTAATATGGGACAGGTATTTATTTCCCTTTCTACGTTCTTTGTTCCTCGTGCGATATATTTTTTATGTAACATGACTTCGTTGTTTTAGTAAACTCTTGATAAGGACACAAAACTAGTGTCGAAACGTCGAATGAATTAATGTAACTCTACGATATTAAACGTCAGTTTGGTCAAATAATCACTCTTGTTAATTTTCACTGACGAAGAAAAGAATTTTATATCTTTTCTTTAAGTACAATAAAACAAATGGTATCTTTTATCAGCAACAATGTTATATAATTTTCTTCGTTTTTAATTTTAAATTGTAATTTATGCAAACAGTTTTTAATTGTACCTTTGGAATTCATAATTATTACTATTTTACATATTATTTTTGTCTAATAGGAAAAAGTTAGCAATACGCTAGCAGTTTATCTGTCGATTCAAACAGAATATCGTAGCAGATTGACATCAACTGTACCCATATATATTAAGAAGGTTGAGACGCGCAAAAGTTTAAAAAATTCTCTTTAAAAAAATCAACGTTATATATACAATTCTTTCGTTATACGATATATGTAGATATGTAGATATACGATATAGGGTGTAACAAGATCCATGAGATAAACTTTAGGGAATGGTAGGTCTTACCAAAAGAATCAATTTTTGTTAAGGAACCCTTGTCCTATATACGACGCGTCTTTGAGGGTTAAAGCTTTGGTGTACTACATCACTCCAGTCGATATTAATAGGAAGAAGCTAATTGAAAGGATCATGAAGGCTTTGATCAAATCAGGAATAATATTACAATATTTCAAGCAGTAAGAAATGCAATATGCTACACAGATATGATAAATATAATCAGGTGCAAGGCAGGTACTTTAAACACTTTTTGTAATATATATACGTTTATTGACTCCCCTCAGGGTTGCAAGGCGTTTTGAAGGGACGTTCCCAACAACTGCCCTTTACAAACTTACACAACTCTTATTCTACCTTATCACTAGTCCTTAACACTTTTTGTAATAAAATGTGTAAATAAAATTAAAAGAAAAACAGCAAAAAATACAAAAATAAAATTAAGGAACGTGTCGACTAATATACTAATATATTTAATTTTATTTTTGTATTTTTTACTTTTTTTTAAATTTTATTTACATTTTTTATTACAGAAGGTGTTTAAAGCCTGCCTTGCACCTGATTATATTTATCATATCAGTATGTAGCATTGAATTTCTTACTGTTTGGAATATCTGGAATATTTTAATATTAATTAAGAGCCAATCGATGTTGACGGTGCGAAATTATATTTATTCTTCATGGAATTAAACGACGTACGTTTCGGTCCCTAATCGGACCATCTTCAGCAACTAAACAGAGTATTATTACAAATTGAGTAATGGATAGAAATCGCAATGCTTTATACATGTAGATTTCAATACATACTGTGCTGTGTGAGTTGTAGAATGTAAATGTGTTTAATTTGACACGTCGGTGGGCACTCATTCACAGGTGACAAGACATTCTATGTGTGGTCTCCTCTAGGTGCCAGCCATAAAAAGGAGCACTGGAGTGAAAATAATCGTTGAATTTTATAAATGTGGGTCTAATTTTTTATGGAGGCCACTCACCTTCTCCATCCGTAAGAGACAACCGTCTGTCATGAGCGTTCGATAACGACTGACCGTTAGTGTAAAAGAACAATGTCACGGAAGTTTTGTATAAATAATAAGTTCTAAACAACACGTTACAGTTATACTTTTGGAAGCTTGTTTATAATGGGAAGGTACGCATGGTGGAGACTCTCTGCATCCGTTTGTAAATTAAGGCCGTTAGTCTGTCTTTTTATAAATATCATTTCGGAGACTAATCTTTTCCCATATGATATTGTTCTTCATCCAAGACTTCGACGTTATTCCAGTCAAATTCATGGTTGTTTAGTCTATGTTCTGTCACTACGGATTTCTGTGTAGTATTTTTGTTAATATGTTTCCGGTGTTCAGATAATCTCGTTTGTAAAAGCCTTTTTTGTTTGTCCGACATAAGGCGCATCGCAGTCTTTGCAAGAAATTTTATACACTACATTATTTCGTGATCCGGTAGGAATATGTACCCTTATAAATCTTCTAAGCTTATTTAAGCTTTTGTGTCAGCTATTTTTGTATCTAGATCGCGAATTATATTGGGAAATTGTTCTGATATTGTCGGGATGTACGGTACAACGAAATATGCTTGACGTGGTACGTCCTTCACTGTCGTTAGTTGTTATGTCAGTGTTAGTATGTTTATTCTGTAACGCGATTAAGCTTTTAATGCGTTCTTTTAGTATGTTGGAAATGAAAAGTAATGGATATCCGTTAGTTAACAAACAGTTAATCGCGAACTCGAGATTTTTTTTGGTGGAAGCTTGGATGAGACAAACGGAAGGCTCTCTATCTATAAGTGAAATGACTGTGCCTCTTTTTTGACAAAGGAGATGTCGAGAGTCGTAATTAAGGTATCTCCCCGAAAATGTAGGTTTATGAAACCAGTCAAAAATTATGTAGTTCTGTAAAATGAATGTAACGTCAAGGAAATTTAATCTAAACAACAATGGAAATATTAATCGACTCTACTGGCCAATATAATCGCCAAGACAATACGACCACAATTTGGTTCGATTATCATCATGTAATCTTTGATACTTATATATAAGCATCTCATTTAAATAATTAAATTTATTGCGAAAAATATTACCTCAGCCAGGGTTCGAAACTGGAACCTCTCTCATTCCGTGATGGATGTCGTACCAATTCGACCACTGAGGCATGTGGTAATATTTATCGCAATAACCTGTATTATATAAAGTAAACAATATTATTCCAAACATAGTTACTGCGCGCCGACAAATTGTCAGACTTGAAACACAATTTTGGTTAATATAAGTATCAAAGATTACATGACGATAATAATCGAACCAAATCGTGGTCGTATTGTCTTGACAATTATAATGGCCAGTAGAGTCGATTAATATTTCCATTGTTGTTCATTATTTGACTGGCGAAGTAAAAGTGATTTATTCAAGCATGTTGGATGGTGCCGCCATCGCAACGTCGTCCACATATCTACAGTAAAAAGGGAGAGATACCTTAAGAATCCCTAACGGTTTCTTTTCTAAATCTTGCAGCGTGGTATCTGCGATAGTCGGGGAAAGCGGAGAGCCCATCGGCATGTCGAATGTCTACCTATAAATTATTTTGTTAAACGTAAAGAATGTAGACTCTAAAACGAATTTAAGAGCATTCATAAATTCAGCGCGAGGAATATCTCAAATATATGAAGATATGGATTAATTCGCAAAGAACAATCTCGAAGATGCTTTTACGAGTGCAATTTCTTAAAAAATGCATAGGTGGTAGTATAATTTTACCACATTTGAATCGATTCTCACAATACAGTAGGAACTTACACTCTAATATTTCTGTTAAAAAATTTAAGTGCATTACCATTAGGTTTTACAAGAGTATGATGCGCAACGAAATTTATGATGCATATAGCTTGATACGTAACCTGCGCTCACAATGCTATAATAGATTATATAGACTCATTGCGCACACATTACCTAATTCTTATTGTAATACGTTTTTTTAACACACAACATAGATCAATGTATTTCCATTTTGTGAGAGAACGAGATAGACTTAATAACAAATTTGACTGGTTATTTAAAAAACATAACGATTCATTAAAACATAAGATACGTCCGGTTCATTACACATATAAGTCAAATCGACTTGGTGAAACGGTATTCAGACAACACAATGTAACACCCAACCTTGACATGACCCCCTCCCATGCAGTTTCGATTTATCCCTCTACATTTAGGGACCCCCCACGTTCACCTCTAAATATCCAAAACAATTGGTTTATTGTGAATCTTTCTTCGTATGACATTCCTCTCGAAGTACAATCAATTTTGCAACTGGGCGAGAATTTCAGCCTACCTACGGTGAACAGATGCGAGATTGTAACTGAGCTTATTAAGAATACGGAAAATAATATCCAAAAACTTCCGACTAACATGAGGACCGTAGTCCGTAATAGAATATCTCAAATCATGGACAACATTACGAATTATTCATTCAAGTTGTCACCACTAGATTATTCTTTTATCGATGCTTCACATTCGGTTAAAACTTTTACTTTTAAGACAATTCTAATGTGTTGTTCACCAGAGTTGATAAAGGCAATGTAACTGTAGCCCTTGATAAAGAAGATTATATGGAAAAAATGTCAAGTCTATTAGAAGATACGAACATCGGCATGCCGATGGGCTCTCCGCTTTCTCCAACTATCGCAGATACCACGCTGCAAGATTTAGAAAAGAAAGCGTTAGGGATTCTTAAGGTATCTCTCCCTTTTTACTGTAGATATGTGGACGACGGTTGCGATGGCGGCACCATCCAACGATCCAACATGCTTGACTTTATTTTACAAACGTTCAACTCCTTTCATCCCAGACTACAATTTACTCTAGAAGAAGGAGTTGACAACAGATTATATTTCCTTGACGTTACACTCATTTTACAGAGCAACTACATAAGGAGGATGTTAAAAAGAGGCTATTTTTGGCCCGCTAGTGCAACGTGAAAACGTACTAGAGAATTGTTATTTGGACCATTTAAGAAAGGAAAATAACATTTATTTCATTCTGAAGTGGTGGGAACATGCGGTTAGAATAAGCAAAGTTTAGCTCGTTTTACCCTTTGACGACAAAGCATGTACGCATAATTTCTGAACCAGATTAGTGTGGCAACGTGGGAACTTTGCAATTGCAGGTGTGTCCAATAATGGCATCAATTCCAGCCATTGTTTTATCGACAAGCAGGTAGACAAAATATATACTTAACAAAATTAGAGTGTCTAGAACGTAAGCGAGCTTTGAATAGATTGGCATTCAAAAAGTCTACATCTATTCCGTATTTACGGTAGTCAATGTGTGCAGTTTCCTTAGCTACTTCAAACTCAAAATCTCCCGCTTCATTCAAGTGATCGGCATAGTAACTCCGCGCCATTTTTATTTGATATGTGCCACATGTGTACAATTGAAGCTGAGAATCGTCAAGTTGTGGAAAGAAGTCTATTTTTAAAATATGAGAAGAAATTATGTGTACATGCTTTGCCGTCAAAGGGAAAAACGAGCTAAACTTCGCTTATTCTAACCATGTTCCCACCACTTCAAGATAAAATAAATGTTATTTTTTTTCTTAAATGGTCCAAATAACAATTCTCTAGTACGTTTTCACGTTGCACAAGCGGGCCAAAAATGGCCTCTTTTTAACATCCTCCAATTTTGACTGGTTTCATAAACCTACATTTTCGGGGAGATACCTTAATTACGACTCTCGACATCTCCTTTGTAAAAAAAGAGGCACAGTCATTTCACTTATAGATAGAGAGCCTTCCGTTTGTCTCATCCAAGCTTCCACCAAAAAAAATCTCGAGTTCGCGATTAACTGTTTGTTAACTAACGGATATCCATTACTTTTCATTTCCAACATACTAAAAGAACGCATTAAAAGCTTAATCGCGTTACAGAATAAACATACTAACACTGACATAACAACTAACGACAGTGAAGGACGTACCACGTCAAGCATATTTCGTTGTACCGTACATCCCGACAATATCAGAACAATTTCCCAATATAATTCGCGATCTAGATACAAAAATAGCTGACACAAAAGCTTAAATAAGCTTAGAAGATTTATAAGGGTACATTTCCTACCGGATCACGAAATAATGTAGTGTATAAAATTTCTTGCAAAGACTGCGATGCGCCTTATGTCGGACAAACAAAAAAGGCTTTTACAAACGAGATTATCTGAACACCGGAAACATATTAACAAAAATACTACACAGAAATCCGTAGTGACAGAACATAGACTAAACAACCATGAATTTGACTGGAATAACGTCGAAGTCTTGGATGAAGAACAATATCATATGGAAAAAGATTAGTTTCTGAAATGATATTTATAAAAAGACAGACTAACGGCCTTAATTTACAAACGGATGCAGAGAGTCTCCACCATGCGTACCTTCCCATTATAAACAAGCTTCCAAAAGTATAACTGTAACGTGTTGTTTAGAACTTATTATTTATACAAAACTTCCGTGACATTGTTCTTTTACACTAACGGTCAGTCGTTATCGAACGCTCATGACAGACGGTTGTCTCTTACGGATGGAGAAGGTGAGTGGCCTCCATAAAAAATTAGACCCACATTTATAAAATTCAACGATTATTTTCACTCCAGTGCTCCTTTTTATGGCTGGCACCTAGAGGAGACCACACATAGAATGTCTTGTCACCTGTGAATGAGTGCCCACCGACGTGTCAAATTAAACACATTTACATTCTACAACTCACACAGCACAGTATGTATTGAAATCTACATGTATAAAGCATTGCGATTTCTATTCATTACTCAATTTGTAATAATACTCTGTTTAGTTGCTGAAGATGGTCCGAATAGGAACCGAAACGTACGTCGTTTAATTCCATGAAGAATAAATATAATTTCGCACCGTCAACAGCGATTATTGGCTCTTAAGGTGATTGGGCCATGTACCATGTGAGTCAATATAAGGGCTAAATTTTATTTTAAGAAAAACCATTTTTATGGATGTATTCTAGACACTTGTATAATTACTGGTTTTATAATGTAACTTTTCATTCGATTACGTATCAATTTATCTACTGATAAATGTAAACAGTTCAAGATTTGACTTCAGTTGACATTCGTACAAGAGAAATGTCGCGACATTGCATCTCTTCGATGTAGGCAGCTATCATGCCAGTGCCATGTGTTTGAGTGAGGTTATGTATTGTGTTTATGTTAAAAAATAATGGAAGGTAACAAACAATTTCGATAACGGGAGATTTGCTTGCCAAAGAATAGTGCTGTGGAAAGAAAACACTACACGGCGCGGCGTTGCCACATGTTCACGTCGCGTACAGCTGATCGAAAGGCCGACAAGAAACGCGACGATTCATCAACTTTTGATTGAATTTTTGGCCTTATTACACGTCAACGTCGTTTTGTCTTATACTTAACAAGTGCTAGAAGAATCAAATGATGTTATTTTCAGTTTTTTGAACTTGTTTCTTTACAGACAGTGAGTGAAATTCTCGAAAAATGTATGTTTTCGGTACAATTTCCCATAAAACCTATTTAAAATTGCCAACTTTGAGATTTAATATCTTAAAAACTAGACGTCAGATCTTCTCAAAATTGCAAATTTAAGCGTATTTAGGTTTTTTTTATAACATATATTTAATTCGGATTTTTTTCTTTAACATGCTCTGATGGCCCAATCACCTTAAGGTAGTCGTCTCGTCAGGGCATGTATTAGATAAAGTTTTCGATTTCGGATTTTATATCAAATTATATGATCAGCTTTGCAGTCGATTTTTTCTGTGGCTCCTTACCGACTATTTACTCTAGAAAATCGATCTCGAAAATCACAAATTTTGCATTACTTCATACAGAAAAGAAGGCTCTATCACGGTTTCAATCACATATTTTCGTATTTTTCGATTAGATGAAGTGAGAAAAAAACATTGCTTTTTGTACATTAGATTTCGAAGAATCCGATGCAACCATAAAATATATAGGTTACCGGAGATTTCGCTGCTAATTTTTTAGTTTATTTTAGTGAAAATGCGGTAATCGAGCAGACATTTTTTGGTCGAGGTGAGGTTGGGAAGACTTGGCAACGCCGCTGGCTAATCACTGTAGTTGCAGGTTATGGGGCTCGTCTTTCTTAGCCGAATTGGATAGTGATTGACACCCCTGTCATGCGTTTTGAAACCCTTTCTGAGTAATTGTCAAAATTCAATCGAAAAGGAGATGTAACCTCACTTGTAACCTTTCTCGACGACTCGCATGATCAGCTGATCAAAACGGAGTCAAATGAGAAAAATCACATAATTTGGAAAAAGTAACATACTTTGTCACGTATGAAATTTTACACCATAATTCATAAAATTATTTTTTCCTTAGCAAAAATTGCCTGAAATATATTTCTGAACGTGAAAACCTACAAACAGTCACATGACTAGCACGTAGCGAGACGCCTACCTTAATTAGCCCGTTTCCTTCCACGTGTGGACATCCAACAGAGCCTTATCTCTCCAATTTTAATATTATTTCTGATTTGATCAAAAACCCTCATGATCCTTTTAATTTTAGCTCTTCCCTAGTATCGACTGGAATTATATACACCGGAGCGTAGCTCCTCAAGAACGCGTCGAAGGACAAAGATTCTTTAACAAAAGTCAATTTTTTTTTGTGGGACCTACCATCTCTTAAAGTTTGCTCTATGGATCTTGTTACATACTGTATATACGCGAGTTACTCATTTTATAATGTTACAGTTTTAATAAATAAATTGCTCATCCAAACGATCAACTACTGCACGATTGCAACGATTCAGGCAATTCGGCACGATCGATAAATCACAGTGATAAACTTTCAGATTTGTCTCCAAGATATTTATATAAAACTGATGCAATCCAGCGATCGCACGGAATCATTCAGCTAGATGAATTTACGATTATCTGAAGTCGCGATTGCTCTCCTGCTCGAAACTATAATACATACTCTGTATAAAACAATCATCTTATTAAGCATGTATATTCTGCTAGCAGAGTCTGCCGACATAATCTGATAGCAAATTTTATTAGCAGAAGTTAGGTAAAATTTGTTATTTCGTAATTTACGAGGATGTTTAAAATATAAACGGGAATTTGTTTTCTATATATGTTATGTATACAACACTATACCGAGTACCGGAATGTTTCACATACTACTTTTTATTATAATTCTCCTCGACTGCAGTGTCTTGTCCCATTATTCTCGAAACTTTCTAAATCAAAGAAAGTTTTAGGTAGCTTGTCAAAACAACTCTGCACAGTTTCAATGACCTCGTCATTATTGCGCATAGGTATCTTCGCACTGATCGGATACTTGTACTAACTATGATGACTAATTTTGTACTATTTCTCTTCATTTAATTTCTTTCTTTGTTTAGTTGCCACTAAGCTTGGTAAGTAAGCATAAGTTCCTTTTATCATTACAACATATAATCTACTGAACATTATAGTTCCTTTTACTTTTTAGACTTACAACATGTGCTTTTCAACGAAGAATGCATGCAGTGTTTGTTACTACAGTTATTTTTGATGAGTTCTCATCATAGAAGTGTACTTTACTTTTGACATCTCAGTTATTTTTAAATTCTTGACTTATCATGTTTGACTTTGACTTCGGCTTTCCGATTAATCATTCCAACGCTTTGAACGTAAACCTCATTTCGATTTTCTTTTGTCAATAGGATGTAATTATTTTATTTTTATTCTTTTTAATGTGATTCCTCTTGGTGTTTCGTTATAATGTTCTGAAGAAGTCCAAGTATGGTTCGAAACGTTAACAGTTTTATGCAACTTTTAAATTTTTAATAAACAACTAGGTTTTAATTTATTTTTTACCATCCTTATTTATTGCTCGAAAATTCGCCGTCTGTCACTTTTATTAGCTGTTATTTTTGTCGAGCGTAATATAATTCTTTTTATCATTGTGATATATATTTCTTGCTTCCTAAAAATTCCTTTAGTGGTCCGATTATCATCTGTTTGGCTCGATTACCTCCGTTATACTTATGTATGTGCAAAGTTGGTTTAAGGGTGTTCTAAAGAGTTAGTTAAAATGTAACGAAGTTGACGAAAATTTAATATCATATTGTGTATTCTCTTTCAAAGTTCGGGGCTAAATTTCAAATCAATTCACAATTTAGATAAAAAGTTATCAATTTTTGAATATCCGTTTTACAAAGGGTTTTACAGAGAAAAGTGTAAACATTAAAAAATGTAACCAATATAATAATATTTTACACACAAGCAGATCATCAACAAACAAAAATATAGCAACAAAATTTAAAACAATATACAATTTTTTTTGGAAAAAAAAAATAGTAGTAGGGAACAGTTATTTACAGTCACTAAATCTACGTCTTTTACGTTCTATTAGATGTTCCGTAACTATTTATATACATTTTTTTGTCTTTAGATCCCTGGAGAATTAATATCAGAGTTTTTAATATTTCCTGCATATACTTTTGGTTGGGACGGTACCTATAGAACATCCTTAACAAGCTACTTAAAAACATTATTTAATCTGTCTTCGACAGATTTGGCTATTATATCTAGGTAATTACCATTAGTTTTTCAAAGCATCTCTTTATGCTTTATCTGTATTGTTTTATGTTACGTATTATTTTTCTCAGTTATTCCGAATAGAACTAAACCCTAGAGTTTAACAAACAATCGTAATAATAAAAAGAAAGATTATCGCAACACGTACCCCGTACAATTAATTCGTAGTGTCTCTGGCGCGTAGTGTTTTAAAGCTATATTTCTAAGTGGACATTGCGCGTTAACCAGGGATATTCAATCGATATCCAAAAATACCCACCGCTTGTCCATGCTATATGGAACGTGCGCGATGCTGGAAAAGAGAAGAAGCCAACGCCGGTGGTTTGAGCATCAGCATCATCAGCAGCAACAGCAGCAGTAACGGACGAGGGCGATCGATGTGATCCGTGGCGCGTTCAATGCCACACTTGGAGAACATTGAATTGTGTTCAGTAACAGAGCCGCAGTAGCAGCAGAGAAAGAGAGAGAGAGAGAGAGAGAGAGAGAGAAAGAGTGAGAAAGAGAGAGGGGGTATACCCCACGGTCGATGCCTATATAGCCAGCTACGAACGCAACAGATCGTTCCAGTCGTTGTCTCTCGTCTCAGGATTTGCTAGCTTCCTTTTTTCGCCTATTATTATACATGTCCTCGGATTAGCCTCGATTCTTCCGAGGCCTCGCGCGATACATTCCCACAATGTACACAGTCACAGTTTAATCAAATGATCATCTAACTAGCCAATTAGTTTCGCCGTTTTGGTTATCGCGATCGAAGTGGTGCTCGTTGTGCTCGAAGAGTGGCCGGCGATAACAATTCGTACCGTCGCAACAAGCAAAGATTAGGGAATCTCCGATATGTTCTCCGTGACGTAGGACGGAGTCTGTTCGCCGTCGCCGAGCGGAAGCTGGGGAAGAGTTTCGTAATAAATAAAGTGCATCTGTTTAGCATAAGTATTTCGTTGCGCCGCGTCGCGCGAATTGGCCGTTTTAATTGTGCGCGCGTGGCGCAGCATCCTGAAGGCTGGATCCGAAACGCGCACGCAGCACGAAGAAACTGTTACCTCCCATCTTCTCCCGGGGAACATCGGAGGTCTCGGTCGACAGTGATATGCCGCCGCAGGAGAAGTTTCCAGTGTCCGCCGGGGTTTCCGGGAACTTGTCCCCGCAGGATGCGAGCCCCGACGGGGGCCTGTCAGCCTCGGCCTCATCCGACGGGCTTTCGTCCGTCAAGGGCCGCAAGAGCGGCGATGATCAGGATGACCAGGAGCAGCCTAAGGACATAGACTTCGACGACTTGCTGCCGCACGTAGGCGAGTTCGGCACCTATCAGAGAATCCTGTTCGTGCTAATGATACCGTTCGCCTTCTTTGTCGCCTGGGTGTACTTCTCGCAGATATTCATCACCCTCGTGCCGGAGAAGCACTGGTGTCGCGTGCCGGAATTGGAGAACCTCCCAGTCGAAGAAAGGTATAGAATGGAAATTGAAGTCATCGTCGCGTTTTTATGCTTTAGCGATGGAAGAGAAAAGTGTACTGATTATTTCGAGAGAAACAATAGAAAGCAACAAAAAAATTATAGTGATATTAGCGTTTCTCGCCGAATTAAATCTGAGAGGAAATAACGTACAGATCAAGAGACACGGTAGTGTCTCGCGCCAAGTACCTACACGCGCAGCGCGAAACACTACCTGTATATTTACGCGCGAGTATATTATTATTATAGTTTCGTCGGACAAATTTTCCTCTCACTTTCCTATTTTTGACACCAGAGTAAGAATTTACTCCAAAACAGATTTTGGATCGTTGAATGAATAGTATGACAACTCATTGTTTATATGATATTATCATATTAAATATTTGAAGTAATTACATGTTTTTTTTTATGAGAGAATATTATTACTTGAGATAGCATAATTTTTACACATGAACTATTTTGATATTTGAATATTTCTTTCACGCTTTGGCACATGATTATTTGAGCGTGTTATAAATTACTTATCTACCGCTTAAAATTCACAATTTTGCGTGAATATGGTTCGTAAATAAAGCGCAAAATGAATACAGCACTTAGCAGTATCAACGTGATCATTGAATGATAATTCATACTCTTATCACATCTCCTCTCTTATCACTACTTGCATTGCTTAACATAAAGCATGAAATCATTCAAGTTTATCGTGGTAATCGCCTCTTGTCGATTCATAGCAGATTAGAGCAACGGTAAAATATTTAAGAACCATTTTGATATGTGTTTGAATATTTCTTTCACGCCTTACTATTTGGCACGTGATTATTTGAGCATATTATATAAATTACTTATCTATTACGATATCCGCTTATTCACATTTTTACGCGAATATAATTCGTAAATAAACCACGGAATGGATGTAGCACTTAGCAGCTGTATCAACATGATCACCGAATGATAATTAACAGTCTTATATTTCCTCTCTTATCGCTACTTATTTGCTTAACACAAAACGTAAAGTACATCGTGATAATCATCTACTTGTCGATTAAAAATAGATTAGTGTGAGATATTAATTTGATAAGGTATTAAAACAAGAGATTTCGATAACGTTTCTTGTCTACCAGGCGACAAAGTTCTTGATTAGAATACAGGACAAATGTTTTTTTTTCGATATAACAATATGTTCACATTCTAACTTCGCTAAAGAATAATAGAGTTTGTTGTAAATGCATAACGATACAGATAGTCTCCTTACAGTGACCGCGCATGTATGTACGTTAACACAATAGGAGACGAAACTTTTCATCAGTTCATCAGAAACGCGAAGAGCGTTCGCGATAACTGGTTTTAGAATTTTTAAATACTGCTTTGTCTCTTCATTATGCTTATGCAACTGCATTTTCATAAACATTTCTCTCTTCCTTTTCCTGTTATTTTTCTTTTTAAAAAACTCGAGGACCGGTCTGTCATAGTTTATTCTCGCATTTTGATATACCATATATCTGTAACCACTTTTGCGGCAATTCGAGCGGATTTTATTCTGCGTTACGACTACCGGTATTCCGCAGAGACCGCGTTTTCCCGCGCGGTTAATTGTTCACGCGAACAAATATACCATGAACATTCGAATTACCCGGAATACGTAGAACCGGTGATTCACGGCTTGCGATTTACTATATATTTTCTTACTGCGAAAGCTTGGTCAGCGCGTTTTATGAATTATCGAACACAATGCTAGATGTAAATTATTTATTACATAATCGACTATGCATTTGCCTTGTTTGAAAGTATTCTTTAGCCATTTCCTAATTATTTAGAATCATTTTTTCAATTATAAAGAAAAAAATCTTTCTAAACGCTATGTGTAGAAGTGTCTAGAATGATTCCGAGATAAACAGAAAAACACGAATGGAACGCTATAGTTTCACTTAAACCCACTCTAGACGCGGTCTGTAATTTCCGTCAAATTTCAAGCAAAGTATATTTATAATTTATATTACATTTATAATATACTATATTATATTATATATTATATTATATTTAATTCTCCATATTTATATATGTAATTTCAAGATATATTTCATATGTGATTGTATTTTTGTCTTTTCAAATGTTTTACGTATTACGCGACAGATAAAACTGTAAGTCGAATTCCATCTTAAATTCTGTCACGAATTATAGATCGTCTAAAGAGTTTTGCGCGATATATTCACGGCGGATATGTTTAGCCGCTGCAGTGTATGCAAATCTGGGCTATAACGACATAATGTGAGACGCGCTAATAACTCGTAAAAGCGCTCCTAATGACCCGTTATGCTGCACTTCAAGTAAACACGCATATCTCGTGGATTTTTTAAATAAAAAAAAGTAAAAAAGAGAAACAAAAGAGGAAATAAACGCGGCGTATGTACAACGTGTAACGCTATTCTCGGCTATTGTCACTGATGCATGTGTTTTTCCACATTCGCTGACAGCAAGCGTCGGCGATTTTTCATCTCCGATGATCGCAAAAGAACGGATGGAAACTGTACGGCATGAAACGTATCGGTGTTTGTAGAAGTACGTGTCAGTCAGGGAAAGTATGGAAACGACGCGCGACGTCGAGACCTTCGCAGTCACAATTCGATTGCACGATTCGGCACGACAAGGATTGTGCGATTAGTAATACCTGCGTGTTGGTTTAATAGCCTCCTTTTATCTCTCTGACGTCAGTTTAATGACGAGATAAATGACCGGTTGATGCCAGTTATTTTTTTTTCTGCAGAAATCCATAAGAAGTATACAGACATCGGACGTGACCCGCGCTACTTATTATTATTACAGCACTTTCAACCGTTTTCAAATGGAGCAGCGATCATGCCACTTTATCCATCGATCCGCATAATTAATAGACCGATTGTAATGGTAGAATGACGTTTGTATTAAATGGAGTGGAAAAAATTTTTTAACGTGTCTGCGACGTGTACTTCGAGCGGAGAAGATTAGCGAGGGAGATATAATTCGCAATTATAAGCTATTATCTTTCTCCCACACATATAAGCCATAAATCGCGGCTAATACTTATTAGCTTAGCGCTTTAACGAGAATAAATTTATTACGAGTTATCGTCAAGTACACTCTTACCTCACTTGAAATTTTTCCGTCGTTATTATATTTGTGACGATCTTGGGCAAATTGCACGCACAATTTCGTTGTGCTCGTGCTAACGTTTTTGTAACTGTTAGTGGCAATTAGAAAATCAATAAGGCAAATATATAGATTTGCACAACGCCCCCGGCTGCCCGGAGGCCAGCACGAGTATTCGTGGATAATGAATGATAAATTTGCACGAAACCTTCGTATGAGCAATGAGAGCGTGAACGTGAAAACTACTTGTGTAAGCCTTTCGACATAACGCCGCGCTAAAACCACACTGATTGCACGTGAGCGACCAGAAAGACGGTCCTTAAACAGGATGCCTCTGCGATGCATATTTCGATATATGTTTAATTAATACATACCATACATTACATTGCAAGTAAATAAAATTTGTCTTCAAATATTTCTTGAAGAATCCATAGGTAAAACCTCTCTGTATATCAATATTACATGTGTTATTTATCTTTGGATAATAAATTATCGAATATTTTTTTATAATTATAAATATAAATTATAACATCCTTTAATTGCTCGAGTTTGGCCTCTCAATTCTCTTTGTATTTACATTCAACGAGCTTCTGTATTTTTAATAAAATAAATTCTAAATGGCACAAAAATTGATATTTGTTGATCTTATAGAAGTTTTTGTATGTAAAAAAATTATCTTACGACATTTAACCTGAAATAAAAAACTATTATAAGTATTTTCAAACAGAATATGTTGATACGCAATGACTTTAACTGTGTAATTTTTTTTCTCAATAATATGTGCCTCTTAGCGCGTATATTTGCAGATTTACGATCCAATGTCGTAACTTTAATATTTTCGCGCGGCCAGTTACTAACTCGTGCAGAATGCTAGAGAGATGCTCGCGCAAGGATATTTATCAAGGATGAAAAATGTTGTACGTGCATTGCAATCGATGTCGAATGCGTCCGTTCGTTCGTGCAACTCTCGCCTAAAGGTCAGATTGCATGCGTTTTATTAACCGAAGGTATATGCACGCACTCGATAATTGGGGACCTTTATACGCGATAATTATTGCCGGCTTATAATCGTTTTCGATTTCCCGTCAGGATAATCCCTTCTGACCTTTTTGTTGGGTCAATGCTTGACATTTACTGGACATTTTCTTATTATATCGACCGTCTTTTATCAGAACTTTCCACATCTGCGTTGATTTCTGCCCTTGAATGGTATTTTTATTTTGTCATTCGATTTTTCAGAATCGCCCTGGCGATACCGGTCGGCGAGGATGGCTATTCCAAATGCACCATGTACGATGTGAATTACACGGAACTCCTATTGAACGGGATCAGAGAGGCGGATCCGAACTGGCCGACGAAGGGTTGCTCGCACGGTTGGGAGTTCAATTTTACCGACATCCCCTACGAGACCGTGGCGACCGAGGTAAGAGGAAAAGGAGAAAGCAGCGGAGGATGAGGATTGTGTGGGATAAGAATCATGACGGAAGAACGACGCTCTCTTCTCAGGGAGCGACGATCCTTTCGTTAAGCGTCAAAAACGCTTGTTCGCTTAATTGTTGCGCGAATTAGATATTTCAAGGTGGCTCGAACGCGTAGCAACGTGGTAGCACTGGTAGCGAACAAGTAATGGAGTTAAATATACGATGTAACGACTAACAAGCATTCATCAGCCGTTCGACAGCCAAAGCAAAAGACAGCCGTATACTTGGCACGCATATCGCCGACGTGCAACAGATGTTTGCGTCGCGTTGTCACGCGAACTCGCGGCACGTGTGTGTATTCGCGCGGCAAGGACGGATCGAGAGTATATAAAGATATAAAGAGATACAATTTACACGCGCGATTGCACTGCGGAATTAAGGTAGTCCTTTCGCAGCACCTAGTCAAGTAACAGTCCGTCATGAGGTAATTGAAAACAAACATATTGCAACATCCCAATAATTATAATAATATAAAATATGATTTTACACGCACGATTTAATCGTATTTAATTATTTACTAATTAAAAAAATATTACAATAGTAGTGCGGTTGGACTCGATTCTAGGACTACATTAAGCAATTTCTCGCGCTTGTTGGACGGATTCTCGCGTTGCCTAGAAATGAGATCGCACTGCCGGTGCAGGTTTGAAAGCAATCGGCCTTTATCTCTTCCATAGAGAACGTACCCGCGCGGTTCCTCTTGCGTAGATCTTTGCACGTTGGACGCCTGCTTCCAAGCGCGGAAACGAACTAAGGACTAAGGAGATGTATGATTTAGGCTTTGCCGGCCAAGAGGCAAAATCGAGAGTATTACTAAGTACTCTCTTTATATGTATATGTATATATAACAGAAAAAAAACAAATTTTTCTATTGATAAAATATTCAATATTAAAATGTAAAAGAAACTAGACATTTCGACCTTTTTTGAGATCATCATCAGTGGTATTTAAATATTACGATATTTATATAATTAAAATGTATGGTGCTTGTTTGAACAGAAAGAGTCATTTGCGCAGCAATATTTCTTAGGCGTTGAAATGAGGGTACGGTGTTGATTTTGTAGGCATGCGCTGGATTTATTGCTCGCATAACTCATATACATCAATATGCATGTCACTGACGAACGGAATATGTTGAGATAACTGTCATCGACAAAAAAGGGAACACTCGTCAATAAATAATTATATTATGATACAACAACAACAACAACAATAATAATAATACATATAATCCTAATAATTGTAACATTATAATATTAATAAATAATAATAATATTGTACAAAAACAGGCAGGGGCCTATAATTTGCCGACGCCTGTCTTACATCTCCGAATAACAGAATTCATTTTCGAGCGTCGACGCCGGGAAGTAAATTATTCGATCATAGATCGAATTATTCATTGCAGTTGGGATGGGTGTGCGAACACAGCGCGCTGCCGACGACCGCTCAGAGCGTCTTCTTTGTCGGCGCGATCTTCGGCGGCCTGATCTTCGGATGGATCGCCGACAGATACGGCAGAATACCGGCGCTGGTCGGCGCAAATGTCACCGGCTTTCTAGCGGGCGTCGCGACCGTTTTGGCCGGAAGTTTCTGGGAGTTCGCGCTGTGCCGGTTCTTCGTCGGCTTCGCCTTCGACAATTGTTTCACCATGATGTACATACTGGGTACGTATGTGTCGCGAGATCTTCGTACACTCAACTCTCCTAGAAACGAAGATTTTAAACGTCGCAGAATTTAGACATTTTTTAAAAGCCCAAGCGGTGCTTTTTCAATTTAATCTATCGCACGTTAACCATGAAGATTTTTATTTTTTTCCGACGCGATAATTGCTTGCTTGTTGATGATAAGCGTTATCAATCCTTCCATGTAATTTGTGACCTCAGCTGGAGGCGGAAGAAATCGCAGAAACCGCGCTCGTCGCAACAGGACATGCACGATTAAAGGCTAATAGTCATGATTTTTCGTTAATCATTAAGACGGTGAATCATATTTGCGAATAATAGAAATGGTATAATGACCTTATCAAAGAAACGAGCCAATTAATATTTCCGAGCCGATCTGAAGACCTGATTTGCTAAATTCCGCGATTAACTTTTACGACTATATTACCTACTTAACTATGTAGACTAATTGCCTATGTATACTATAATTAAGAATCAATAAATTACCTTTTATTCGCAATATATCATTCGCTTAATTACTGCATGCCAAGACACAATCGTCGCATCGAGTCTCGAACTCTTGGCCGCCTGTTGAAACCTACAACTAAGTATGTAGATTTTTAGCGACGTACTGGCACGTTGTCGTCAAACAAGATCGGTGGGATTCCAGACCGGAATTGATCGTGATCAGTTTTCCTTTCCACCGCGCTTATTATTAATTAGCGATTAATGAGAAATTCCGCTCGCGCGTTCTTTCTCGTATAGGCGTTCTTCCCACGTACGTGGTTATCCCAATTCGAACGTAAAACAATGCCGTGCGCTAGAAACGCATCTCCTTGTATTCACTAAAGCGTTACGTCCAACCTTAACCCCATCAGCTATCGCGCTACAATCGTCGTTATTTCAGCGCAATTGTAATTAAGCTGATTAAATCGTGACATGATTAAATGTTTTCACAAGAGTTCTGGGATATGACTGATTTGCAGACAATTACATACGTTTATATATACATTCTAAATCGATATCGCTGTAAAAAGGGAAATACGATTCTCTTTGCCTTTCTTGTCCTTTCTTGCGTAATTATCTCGCGCCCGATTATCGCCGCCTGGCCTTGGCGATAGACCTGGCAATCCGGCCCGAGTGATTGTCGGTCTGCCCGAATCGATCTCTGGAGCGCCTGTTGAGTCACGACCGATTACGATCGCCGGATTCAGCTACCAGGTCAAGCTCGCCCGGTTTGACTCACGTAAGTCACGGTTATTGCACTCGCGCGTTTTGTCAGTTCCGTTTCGCCGATCTCGTCGGTCGGTGGAAGCGTAACCAATGTCAGAGGCACGTGCCGTTATCCACTCGTTAAAGAAGCATTAAGTCGATCGTGTCTCATTGTTTTTCGAGAAATGTATTCGTTACGGGAAGTTTGATATCAATTTGCCTTTTTGAAGGACGAAGGAGATCGTGAAATCGCTCGATTCGTGTTTCCGCCGAATTCCTTACGCGTTTTACACCGCAAGCTGTCGTCGCGAAAAGTGTGCAAGTCGACACAGGTTTCACGATATAGTTACGCAAACAATTTTGTTTTATAAAAAATAAACTTGATAATGATTAATGGCATTTGACTTGATAATGATTTGACGGCACGAACATTTGTAATTTAGCTTCCGTAAATCAGCTTGTTCGTAATAAGAGAGGAGATTCGAGCTTTCAGAAGTCTTGAATATTAATATACGTTTTTTCTTTGACTACAAAAGTAGTCACTACTATTACTCAAAGCGTTTTTTTTTTAATTATTCAAGGAATGTGCAATCGATACATTTTGAAATCTGCAAATCGGTTTATATTGAATCTTGTAGCCTTGCGACTGTCGCTAAACACGCATAGATCAGTTCACTGATAATTTTACGCTTCACAGATGGATGGTAGCGTGAAGGTAGTGCATTTGAAAAAATGACCGCTCGTCGATCTAATTAAGATAATGTAAGTCAACAATAATGCGTTATCCTCTTAGCAAACAGGAACCACATTTCGTGGTTTAATGTTCAAGCTGTTACATGACGAGAATGATAGGAGGTCACGTTTGTCGGCTGCAAGTATAACGAGAAGTTTGCGTTAACTATTAAGCTTCCTTGCGCTAACAACCAAGTATTATCTAAATTACAAGAAGCGAGAGATAGGCAGGTTTCTCGATGCATTCTCCGGGTTTCATCCTGAACGGCTCGCGCAAGGTCAGGGCGAAGGATACCATTATTCGCAGCATATAATAATTTAATATCATAAATCTATCCCGAGATTAGAGAAGCAACTGTCCGACTGTCCTCGAGAAAGCGTTCCCAGGTAGCAAACACAAGTCATTTTGATGTCAAATACTAGTCATGTTTGTACAAATGACGTCAAATGACCAAAAAGCGACTATGTCTTTAAAAATGACATTATACTGACGTTATTCCATAACGTCATTATAACGTCTATTTTTAGTCATTTTTGGTCTATGACATCGGCGACTAATAATGGACGTTTATAAGACGTCATTTCTTAGACCATCTAAAGACGTCATTTTAAAGACGTCTTAAAGTCGTCCAAATAAGGTCTTTTTGTAATATAACTATTTTTACTTCTTAATATTGTATAATAAAGTAATAATAAAATAAAAACCACAAAATTAACTACAATATGTTTGTTTCGCAACTTTATGATTGAAGTGGCGAATTTATGGTATAAGTGGATGTAGTTGCGTGTGATTATAGTTTTATGATAACTATTTCATGCAGTGTTATAGCTATCAAGAAGATTAATTATCATTACAAGATTTTTGAACACTTTAAAGATGTACCTGTTATAGACAAGTACAGTTAATAAGAAAGCATCAGGGTGAGAAGATCGTCACTGTCCACTGGATCATCGAAGTCAAGCGACTCGGGCGCGGTACTGTACTAGGATAGGTGACCGCCTTGAGAGCGGCTATACGCACATGGCATGTAACGAAACAGTTAAAAAAGCTTTTTTTTCTTAGATAAAGAAAAAGAACATTCTTTTATAAACGTTTATTAATTAGACATTTTAAAATTTTAATTTCATAAAAAACATTTCTGGAAACCGGTATGTTGTACAATGGACCTATTTTTGCCGTCAATAAGACGTCAGAAAATGACGTCAAAATAACGTATCCGCTATGACGTCAATTGTCTGTGACATTAGACCGTCATTTTAACGTCATTATGCCGCCAGTTAGTGACGTCAGGAATGGTTAGTAGGACCAAAATTTGACGTCAAAATGACTTGTGTTTGCTACCTAGGGGTTCAAGATGACTTTTATTTAGAAAGTAAATTGTTACGTAAAAAGACATCATTAATATATCATATACAGTGATTTAAATGCAGATTTTACTAGCATGATGTGCGTCACATGTTTTTTTTTAATAATTTGTGCGGTACATCTTCGATTTCGAGATCAGAGTTAGCGCATCGCAGGTCGAACGCGGCGTTCTAGATAAATTCTTCTTAAATATCTGATCTTTTCTTCTTCAGTACTGGAATACGTGGGACCGAAATGGCGCACTTTCGTGGCGAACATGTCGATAGCACTCTTCTTCACGTTCGCAGCCTGCATCTTACCTTGGATCGCGTACTTCCTAGCCAACTGGAGGCTGACTTGCATTACAATATCCGTCCCTCTGGCTCTGGCGGTGGCGGCACCCTGGTTAGTACCAGAAAGCGCGAGGTGGCTTGTCAGTCAAGGCCAAGTGGAGAAAGCCATTGGGATCTTGGGTAAATTCGAACGCATGAACGGCACGAAAGTACCCGAAAACGTCTATCAACAGTTCCGCGTAAGGATCGTTGCTCCCAGACAGCACGCATGTCTAAAAGATATCTTTACGATATTTTGGATATGCATGCTGTCTGGGCTCTTTTTTGTGAGGAGAAAAAAATTACGTCAAACTCATTGAAAAAAATTCACGTTGTAAATGACTGCTTTTGTTGGTGTAACAGGAAACCTGCGCCAGAGTATGCAAAGAGCAAGAAGCGGACAAGACTTACTCCGTGGTGGATCTATTTAAGAGTCCACGTTTGCGAAATGTTACGATTCTCCTCATTATTATCTGGTGAGTTATCCACATAATAAAAAATGCTTCTTCAATTTCAATAGATTCTGAGGCTGTCAAGTTGGAAATGCTTTAATAAATAGCGTTCAACAGACATTTCAGTATTATAGATTATAAGAGAAAATGTATGTAACATTGAATAAAAGATAATCATTTTTCGATATAACTATAAAGAATAAGAAGGTAAGGTTGTTCTTTATCTACATGTACCGATTATGTCCCGCAATGTAGGATGGTGATATCGCTGGTATTTGATGGCCACGTAAGAAACGTGAATAATCTCGGGCTCGACGTCTTTGTAACGTTTACCATAGCGGCGTTTACCGAACTACCCGCCGACACGTTCCTCACCCTCGTTCTCGATCGATGGGGTAGACGATGGTTGGCCTGCGGCACCATGGTAATTTCCGGAATTTTCAGCATTTGGGCAAGCGCGATTTCAAACAGTGAGTTATCTCTCTTTTTACCTAATAGATTATTAAAACGCCCGAAATAATAGCGTTCCAAAAAATTCATAAAATAGAACAGTCATAAAAAATTTTGGAAATTTTAAAATTAAGAAAGATTAAAATTAAAAATTAAAATTAAAGATTAAAATTAAAGATTAAAATTGAAGATTGGGATGACACATAGCTCAGAGCGAAAATGATCGACCCATAAGTCGCGACTGTAGCAAGTCGCGGGTTTGATCCCTTATCTCGCATGGATATTACATAGTGCTCTATAAAAAGAACGTTTCAAAAATCCCATTGCAAACGGCAATGGACGGTGATAAACTACTTAAAAAAAAAATAATTAAAAGTAAAGATTAAAATTACAGACTAGCTGTGGAAAATTACAGTTTTTCTTCTGATTTCCGTTTCAGATATTTATTCGGCTACCCTGGCGATCGTCGGTAGATTCTGGGTCAACATCTCATACAACATCGGTCTTCAGTATGCGGCCGAAGTGTTGCCGACAGTTGTAAGGGCTCAAGGGGTTGCCTTGATCCATATAATGGGATACGTAGCCAGCATCCTTGCACCCTTTGTCGTTTACCTGGACACTGTCTCGCCCATTTTGCCATTACTGGTTCTCGGCGTCATGGGCATTCTGGGCGGTCTTTTGACACTTCTGTTACCGGAGACACTCGATAAGGATCTGCCACAGACTTTGCAGGACGGTGAAGATTTCGGAAAGAATCAGAAGCTATGGGACATGCCGTGTCTCTCGAAGTAAGTGTCGAAGATGATTTTCTTTCACATTATTTCGTTACAACTTTTACAATACTCGGCACTTTTTTCCTTCGATAAAATAATTGCGTTAAAAATAATTATCTTAATTATATATAATATCTATATTAGTTATAGATATTATACTTTAAAAAATATCTTCTCTCTAATTTTTTTTAAATGTTTATTTCAAATTGAATATATTTCTTATTTCTTAATTTCTCCTTCTTACCAAATATAATTTTTTAAGAAAAAAGTAGCGCATATTATTTCCTGAGAGATATCGTATTCGTATATTCCTAGTTAGCTAAATCTGAAAAAAACATATTTTGTCAAGCGTCTGCAACAAAGAGTGGCCCCAAAATCGCACGTTTTTAGCCTATTTTGGTGGCCCTCGAAATTCGAATTGAATTGTATGCTAAACGATGCTATATGATGGGACATTAATCTAAAAAAAAATTTAAAGTTGAGCATAGGGCTAGTTTTGGAGATACGGGGGGTCAAAGTGGCCAAATTCCCAATATTGTCCAAATACAATAGACACAAAAAAGAAGTTAAAACTTCTTTGATAATAGTGGTATTTTGAATAAAATTAGTCCGAATGGTTCTCTGATCACTGTATTAAAAATTCACCTCTTCCATTCCTGTTGCATAATTTTTTAAAAGGGTAAAACTACCCTTAAAAAAAGTTTTTGCCGAATTTCTGGAAAACGGATAGAGATACAAAAAAATGTTTTCAATGGAAGTTGTTTGTCTAGGAATTCTGCACAAAAAAAGTCAACATAAATATTTATAAAAAAATCATGAAGTATCATAAAAAAATATTTCTTTATACTTCTCTTATTTTATAGCACAGCCATAGCTTCATGCATTAATATCTATAAAACTATTAATATATACCTAAACTAGATAGTGATGTAATAATTATTTGACACGTTTACGAGACAATGACTTGCTTATAATTTATAATGTGCTAACAAGGAAACCCACGAAAGTGTCCCTCTCTGATTTTGATGTTGACTTTTAGTATGTTGTTCTCTAAATGAAAATAAGGGACACGTATTTTTTTATACATGTCCATACGTGTGTTTAGGGGATAAAACACCCCTTTGAAGAAAATCAGTTTTTCTCTTTTGGGTCGAATACCTCCGAAACTATATAAAAGGTAGACAAAATTTTTTTGAACAAAAATTGAATGGTTTGAAAAGCACTTTAGAATAATGACAAAATAAATTTTTTTATTTTAGCTTTTCTTATTTTTATTAAAAAATAAAAATTAAAAAATTTTATGTCACACGTGCATGGAAAGTGGCCCATTACGCACGCGACGCGATAGGCCACTTTTCACGCACTTGCAACATAAAATAGGGTATGCAACACGTGCGTGAAGTTGAAAATTTCCGGGTGCGGAGTTGACGCACGAGCCGAAGGCGAGTTTTCATCTTCCAGCACTTGTTGCACAAATAACTATTTTGTCATTGTTTTAAAGTACTCTTTAAATCATTCAACTTTTATTAAAAAATTTTTTTCCATCTTTTATAATTTCGGAAATATTCAGCCCGAAAAAAAAGCCAATTTTTTTAAAGGGGTGTTTTACCCCTTAAACGCGCGTATAAGCACATATAAAAAAATATGTGTCTCTTATTTTTATCTAGAGAACAACATACTAAAAGCTCATCAAAATCGGAGGAGACACTTCTGTGGGTTACCTTGTTAAGTTATGTTTCCTTGACTTTAACATTGACTAGCAAACAGTAAGTAATCTAACATCAACATTAAAGTGATATAGTGACTGCTGACGTTTAAATCCCCCATCATCTTTAACTAATTTAATGGCATTCTTCATCGAATCAACTAGGTGTGAATGTGCCATTCGTCGTCTTTCTGACTCGGTTTCTGACCATGATTCCTGTAAGAGGATGTAACAATTACATTAATAACTTTAAATTTTTATCAAAAAATAGTGTTAAATTACTTAATGTATGACAGGAAAAAAATTACAGTGTCTCAACTTGCCCCACGAAAATTTGTCTCAACCGACCCCACTATACAAATATTTATAAATTTATTCAATACCGCTATAACTTGTCATTCAAGTGCGGATCTCAAAGACCTAAAATATGCAGAAATGTCCTGCCCTTTTAATAAAACTTAAGTTTTCACTGAAATGATAAGAATTATGACCAATACTAAAGAAGGCGTGACACTTAAAACTTATTTTAACTATACCTTTTGATGGTTCTTAAAATTGAAAGATTTTTGCGCCGCCATGCCCGGCCACAAACGTCAGTGTGAATATAAAAAATTTTGCGAACAATGGCCCTTATTTATCGGCGCTGGTATCGATCCGCTGGCGATCACCTTTTTCAAGATATCGATAAGTGTCTTAAATCTGCCCCATGTCTCAATCTGTCCCACCATACCCTACTTTTAAATATGTTATACTTAAGGTAATACTTAAAAGTATAAGCATGGTTGAATGACCAATTTGCCGTTGTGTTATGCCGTGCATATTTTTGCTCGGTTTTTACCGTCTGTTTGCTGTTAAATTATGCTAGCAAATTTTGTGCAGTTTTTGGCGCCAATTTGCTCTCATTTTATGAACAGCAAGTTCTTCAAACAAAACACTAGCCTAACGAGAACACATCAGATGGTACAGATAGTTTTGATGCAAAATTTTGATTGAATTTGTTGCTAATTTGCAAGCGTATTGTTATCACTTTGCTCAAGGGTGCTTTTTCTTTTTAGAAAAAAGCCTGACGTGGAGGCGCCGCCAGTGGCCGTCTTCCGGTCCTTCGAACGCAGCAGCTTCCGAAGTTCAATGAGAGCATCTATTCGCGGTGAGACCCTGAGGAGCAGCATGATACAAAGATCGAGCATAAGATCACGGAAAAGCGTAAATGCGGCCACGGAAGAGAGCAAGTGCGGAGAGCTGAAGAGAGCGAAGAGCAAGTGAATACTTCGAGACACGCTGCCCTGATTCTTTTTGTCTCTCTCTCTCTCTCTCTCTCTCTCTCTCTCTTTCTCTCTTTCTGTCTCTACCGTTGTTCTTTCCTTCAGAATTGTGTGATACCGCGGAGCTATCAAAATCAAATTATGCATACACCTGTATCTATAACCGTCAATGGCAGTTTTAAATCGACGAAAAGACAAAATGGAACGTTACTTTCTAACCCGTTACTCTATTAAAGTTTACTTAAATAGAGGAGGGGAAGGTTGTTGCAATTAATTTTAAATATTGACAGTAGAGAAGTATAGAAATGTCAATTAGAACTTAATCAGAATTCAACTAAAACGTTCTAATTGGCCGGTCTATTCCCACTCAGCAGATTATGCCCCTTACGATTTTCTTTATTATATTATTCTAAATTCTATATGTGTGACGTTCTTGAAATCTGACTTGGATTTCAAGTAAATAGATAGGGACTCTTACTCCCAGCCATGTAGTATTAACGCGAAGCTACAGATTTTTTTATTGCGATTCATACTTACATATATATTTTTACCACGCTTGTATTTAATAAGAGGAAGAAAAATCGGTGTCGTGAGAGCTTAGAAACACGTGACGTTTTGAAACTCTTATCTGTTCCTTACGAAATGCGCGTTCTTCGAGGGAAAAAGAAAGAAGAGAAACTTTCAGATGCGAGAATATTTTCAGACGGTGCGTTCCGATTAGATGAGAAACAGATGAAAGGCAAATGTGTACTCGAGACAATGCTGAGAACGGTTCGTGTGCATTTTACATAAATTGATCGCGTTGCTGCAGCTGCGACACATCACTGTTGCTCACGTACACACGTATAGTATGTAATACAACAATGTACATAGCGGATGGGAATCAAATTTTTGAGTTATATCAAACGAGTGCGATGGGCTGCGCATTGAATGCGAATTGTAGATCGCGCGTCCTGAATGGGAAATTTTCGGATATAGCAGCTTTATTGTGATAATGAACACGCGTATCGACGCCGACGTCTTCCCGCCGTTCAGGAACGCTCACCTAGAAATGTTTTTCGCTGAAATTCATCAGAGATCTCGAGATTTGTGTACATATACAGTATTTTATAATGTAAATATAAGAATATTAAATTAATTTGTATGTCCCGCTGATCTGTGTTAATAAATGTAAACTGATATTCAGTCGGATAGATAATTACCGCCATTACCGGTCGCCTTTGATTAAAAGGCGCTGGTATTGCTCTGTGACGAAGGTGCGATCATTAATGAACGGTAACAACTATCGACAGTTTCTCGATCGCAAATGAGAGAGTTATATATGTTATAGTTTAATTGTTCCATGCTATTGCATTGCAATTGACGATTATCGTCGACTCGGCAAATGTATACGCTAATGTAATATCGACGAAATGTTGAATACAGACATTGGGGTCATTCATAAGCCGTGTATGCGTATAATTTAAGTTATCTTATCTGCATTGCGGTCGCCCGACAATTCATCAGTGCGCGTGAAATTTCAGAATCTGTTCAACGAGACCACGATTCGTCACATTCTAACGCTTAGAACCCGAGAAGCGCGCAACTTTTCGTGCTATCTCGATTTTTGTGACCTTGAGATTGATAACGAATAACGATCTATATAACGCGCGTCTTATTAACGTTACAAGGTATTTGCGATAACGTGGATCGCTAATATCTGGCACAATTGGCATCGTTCAAGAAATTTACACAGTCGTACAGGATGGCTCGCGTAATCATATTAAGCCACAAAAAAAAACGAAAGAAATTATTTTGTTTCCGAGAGAAGCAAGTACTCAAATCGTATTTTGTTAAAATTTTTTTATCAAAATTAAATGGAAATTTAAATTACGAAAACCTTTTCATTTAAAGAGTATTTATTTTTTCTTTTCCTTCCTTTAAATGTACGATATTAACGTCGTGGGTTTCACTAACGTCGCATTGTACCCGACAAATTATAAATAAGGCTAGTGATATGCTACTTTTCTTCACATATAATAACAATAATCTTTAATACATTTATATAATCACTTCTCACAATTTTTTAATTTTAATTTATTAATTTAACTTATTAAGGAGGTATTCTGGTTTGAAAGGTCGTAAAAAAAGATACTTTTCAGGAATTTTTTATAGGAAAACGAAAAAAGCGAATAATGTTAAACTTTGCAGGTTCTTTTAGCCTTATTTTAAGAATGGTATATATTTATTTTTTAAGTAACAAAAATGCTCTTCTTTTTTGTTTGCTTATCCTGACCACTATCAGCTCGCAAAAAAGATGGCACGGTGTAAATGATTCTAGCTATTTCAGGTATTCAAAATGCAAAAACCAAAATTTTTTTATTCAGAAAAAGTGTGGCTACCGTCTAAACTAGAATAAACATTATACGTTTATTAGATTTTTTGTAATAAAATATTAACAAAATTTTTTTTTAGGAAAAACTAAAATATTTTTAATAAAAAAACCGCCATTTTGTCTAAAATAAAAATATTGGTTCAGTTCTAGTTTAAAATAGCCATATTTTTCCTAAATAAGAAAATTTTTTACGACCTTCCAAAATATGCCCTTAATGGAATTTATTAATTAAATTAATTAATAGTAATTTTTTAATTCTTTGTACTCCACTGCCGTCGCTACAGCAATATGCATAATTTAAATAAATAAATTCATAAACGTTTGTAATCTTTTTCTTTTAAAACAAAACTTTTGGTTTTTTAAAGTTTTGTACAAGTTTGTTAGAATTGCTGATTTGATCGGATCAAAAAATGCTCGAAGTGCAAAGAGTTAATATTAATTGTAATATTAATTTAACTAATTTTCTTATATTATTGATAGCAAAGATGGTTGCGAGAATGGTCAAAGTTAGATGAAACGTCCTGTACTTCTCGCGTTTCGCTGCAAATTCGCGGAAGGAATTTCCCATCAAATTTGTCCTAACGTTATTACAATTGGAATAGCGGTTTTATCAGTCAAGGTTTTATGCTTAAGTAGCAGGACGCCTATCGATCACCGGCCGCACGTAGTTTATTTCTGGCTTGCGAGTTTGGCTCATTCGAAACGTGAGTTCCAACAGCGCGCCAGATATTGTTGCGAATTCGTAGGTAGCGGAACAAGAATTGCGCGGTTGTCGACAACCGGTTTACGCGAGTGATATTCTACGCAGATTTTATTTGGCAGATAGTACAAATACGATAGTACAAATAAAAGTGATTAAAGTGCTTTCGACACCGCGATTAATAAAAACTCACGGTAAATATAGAACAATAAAGAAATTGTGCCATGGACTGTTTAATATTTATGGTAGAATTATTTGAATAAAATAAGAAATTTATTATTACATCGGAAATTATTCTTGGTGGTGTTACCTTATTTCGATGTTGCAATTTAACGTAGTTGTGCAAAACCGTCAACGTGTAATTTCATCCGTAACCAACAGTGGAAGCTAGATTTACCGGTAAGTCAATGAAGTTACAAAGCGGCTTATAATCCAATTTAATAACTATATCGTATACTATCCGATCAAAAATTTTTTTTTTTTTTATTATAACGATCATTTAAATATGAATTGAAACAGGACCTATTCTTTTACTAATAATTTACGCTAATTTACACTGTTGTTCATTAATTAATGTCTTTATCTTTTGTCTGGGACGTCAAGTTCCAAAGGCTTTTTTTCCTTTTAAAGACTAAAATTTATATAAACTAAAAAAAAGCCTCTCCAAAAAATATTAACTTCAAACTGTAGAAAATGTAGATCCATTGCTGACAGCAAACTCGTATGATCGCAAGTTTCCGCACTGTCGTGCGTAGAACTTCTATCACTCGCGTGTATATTACAAAGGTCGTATTGATTTTTTCCTCAGTGCTCGAACGGCAAATTTACATACAATTTCGCCCCGGGGAGAATGCAAGTTTTCTATGTACACATCATAAGTGTGTCGAGCGAATCCTGTTACGAATGAATCTTTTATGCAGCATGATTAACGGGAAGAAAGTTTGAGTTTATAGTTGCGAGACATGTGTAATGAGGCGATATATTTGTAAGGAATATATATATAGTGTGTTAAACTTGATTCTGTGAAACCGCGTATTTTCGCAACAGGATAAATTTTTATTTCTTGCACTTCTTCGTTTCGGCAAATCGTTTTTATCAGCGAGATTTTTTTCTGCGAAATTTGTTCCTTGCGTAATTACAATTTGGAGGAGGTGCAAAAGTCGCCATTTTTCGCCCTCAACGGGAACCTGTAAAACATTGCTTTGCTACCTTATGTGAGGTTGAAAGAAGAAGAAATAATATTCTTTTCACTAGAAAACTGCAGGAAATATTTTAGAAGCGATAATGAATGTCTTTAAAACGTGTGTCACTACATTTCCATTTAATAAATTCTACACCATGAAATTGTATAGAAATGCCTGTAGGGTAGGTAGTCCAACAATGAACCATGTAAATTTCAGAAGTTTATATCTCTCTCAATTATTGAGTTGGAGATCTGTGTTTTTGCATACAGTTTATGAATTTAGTTGGCTATATACTGTATAAGATAACTTATAAGTCATTTTTAAAGTTTAGCCACAATTTCGATTTTTTTAAAACAGTCAAATGGTTCATTGTGTACAGGGGTGTGTATATACACACAATGAACCTAGCCATTTTTAACAATAAACCACATGTTTTAAAATGTTTATTTAGAGAAGAGATAATTATAAGACATGATAAGTCAGATTAGGATATTGTATGACTTTAAATTAAAGCTAACTTAAATATATATGTTATGTTTTTATTATTTGAAGCTTACAATCAAAATTATTATTTTTAATCAGACTTTTTCTCACTTACAATTAGATTATTATTTATTGTAATAACTAGTCAGTTTAATCAGATTTATAACACAGATAACTGTAGTAAAAAGCAAAATGGTTCATTGTAGACCATATATAACATTTTTTATAATAATCTTAAAAAAATACGGTAAAATAATGCAAAAGAAAGTTTCTTACAGAATTATAAAGCCAAATATACACATAAAATTATAGAATAATGAAAAAAATAATAGATATAACAACAAAAACTTGAAAAATACGTAAAACTTACGAAAAAAACTAAGTTTGTCACCAAAGTATCACAAAATATGGTCTCAAACAGCCGTTTGAACGCTTCGCGCGATTTGCTGGCCGATTGGGGAGCCGAAGAGGGGTTCAAATGCGAGAAGTTGCATGACAACAAGCACAATCTAGCAACACTACATTTATGAAATATTGCAATGGTTCATAGTGTACAACTGGTTCATTGATGAACTACCTACCCTACATACAACACGAGCGCATGCACCATTGCTGATATCATATGTAAATACATTCATATATTGACTGGCGAGGTAAACGTTTCTTATTCTGTTTGAATATTTATATATATTTTTGTCAAAAATGATACATTTGTAAACACCGATTCTTACTATCTATACACAAATGTACACTCCCACCTCTACTCCTTACCTTCCCCCACATACACACACGAAGCACCAAGCTACGTCCTTAAAACATAGATACCTAAAGATAATCATGATGGTTCATCTGAATTAGAATCTGAAAACTAAATCTCCTAATCTTTGGTAATTATTTAGTATGGGGGATCCAGTCCCAATAACCTTGATCTTGACATATGTTATCAAAGGCATGACCCTGAGTGACTTTAATATACTAATAATTACCATATTGAGACAGGATTTTTTTTCGCCAAACCCTTTCACCCGACGCGGCTTGGGTCAGAGCTGTCGGGGCTCAAAATGCAATTAATATGTCTAATATGTTGGGCGCCAGTTAGTTTTATGAGAACTAACAAACTCTGATTTATTCAATAAAATGGTTCGATTGGGTGACCCAGGAAACAGGAGATACCAAGAAGTGGAAATAATTGACGGAACTGAAGATTACTACTTACGTTTTGATAAGAATTAGTTTCCTTTATTATTTTACCTGGCAATCACAACTCTCAGAGATCGACTCTCCGTGCGATCTTTCGACAACTTTCAACGACGCTTTACAAAATTGACCCTCCGTGCGATCGCTTCTTGACAAATTGACGACGTCTTACAATACAATTTGACGACGTCTTAACAGGTTAGATTTAGACCTTCTCGCACGATGCTCACACAGAGTGTTCGGTCGTGCTTTTCTAGGGGCCTCCTGTGGTGCGGCCGGTTCGGGAGAGGGGAAAATCGCCACCGGCGCGGCAAGGCCGACGCTCATTGGCCGCCGGACGATACATTGTTACCCTAGCGCTAAGTTTAATTCTAATGTTAGTTAAATATCGTCTTATTCTAACGCGAATCCCCGAGAGTTTAGACTGCGAGACGTTGAGTTCGGAATTTCCTGTCACAATATAAATATGAAAATATAAAAATATATAAAAATATATAAAAATATATAAAAATATATAAAAATATATATAAAAATATATAAAAATATATAAAAATATATAAAAATATATTTAAAAAAACTGAAAAATATAATAAAATTAGAAATAGATCGATATCTCCAAATTTTCGGAAATTAAAGCATAAACAAACATTTCTGCAAAAATTCAAAATTTTATTAAAAAAGAACCCCTTGATTATTAGCAATTTTTATTAATTCTATTATATTCTTCAGTTTTTTCTACCCCTATTTCATATATAATTCGTTAAGATTTGGTTGATTAGTTCTGGAGTTATAGAAATTTCGGTAAATTTGGCACATACACACACACATACACACATACACACATGCATACATACAGACATTTTTTAAATTGCAATTTTTCGACGTTTTAGAACATTCTGAACACATTCAGAAAAACAAAAAAAATTTTTTTTACGAAAACAAAGCTTCCTCTATGAGGAAGCAAAATATATAAAAATATATAAAAATATATAAAAATAAAAATAATGGAGGCAGCCATGTCCTCGTTCGTTGCCTCTGGGTTAGACGCGGTAGAGTTCTGACTTATGAATTAATTCTACAGTATTTTTTTAACGAGGGTTCGTGTAAATCTTCGAAATACACTAGAAAACTTGTACTTCGTGTTAGATTGTTATTCAATAATACCATCTTTATATAAATTATTATCTTACATATATGCAACACTTATTTTACACAAATGCACTTTAACTCTCATTCATGCGTTTCAAAACTTTTTATTTTTTATTAAACCGTTCAAACACAGCTATTTTGACACACGTTTTAAAGACATTCATTATCAATTCTAAAATATTTCCCGCAGTTTCCTGGTGAAAAGAATATTATTTCCTTCTTCTTTCAACCTCAAATAAGGTAGCTAAGCATGCTTTACAGGTTATTTCCGTTGAGGGTGAAAAATGCCGACTTTTGCACCCCCTCCTTTAGGTAACATGATAGCAGGATAACATAATTTCTTCGTGTTCACATACACGTGAAGAAGATGAAGAGACGTGAAGAAAACTCTGTATCCGATTCGCGAATGTAGAAAACAAAGAAAATAATATTTCAGACTCTCTTTTTCGAATTTTGGAAATGTCTTTTCTTCAAGATTTTGTCTTCAACCAAAGACAAAATTCAAGAAGCGTGGAGGTCTGTTTGATTCGTCCATCTCTCGTTATTCTTCCGCGACGCGGTGATCAGTTTTCTCTCACCGTTGTTCTTCCTTTCTTTCTCGCTACTGTTGACATATATATATATACGTGATATATCACGTTCTGCATGCCGAGCTCTCATATCAACGATACTCAATCGGGTTTCCTCCTCAGACAGCGAGTTGCACTTCGCGTGAGAGCCTCGTCATTACCGTCGCTTAACCACAATCGATCGTAAAAAATACCGCCGTAAGTGGTAAACATTAAAAATTATCACATAGTGTAGTGGCATCTGGATTTACAATTGTTGTAATTACGAATTACGAATTATTTATAGTCAATTTGCAATAATTTCTTTGACAGTTTGTGTAATGCTCACTGACTATAGTTTTTCTTCGCTAAGTTATTTTTCCTGCAACGAATTATACATTACGTAAACAAATTGTAAAATTTGCT
This sequence comes from Temnothorax longispinosus, assembly GCF_030848805.1. Classification (NCBI taxonomy): domain Eukaryota; kingdom Metazoa; phylum Arthropoda; class Insecta; order Hymenoptera; family Formicidae; genus Temnothorax; species Temnothorax longispinosus. Next base: position 48,255 of record NC_092367.1, read on the forward strand.
GACGTTCGGTGATACAAATCAAAGATTAAATATACGAAAAGATTAAATATACGTAATTAGTGCAACAAAAAAATAACAGTGTAAGTATTAACAGTTTTAACACGAAGACTACATGCAATTAAGTTTTGGATACATGACGTATTAAAATTAGAAAATTTACAAGAATTCAAACAGTAGAAAAACTTATTGCAATAGGTTTAAAGGTATAGTGTCGAAAGATATTAAAGTTTTTCTAATTGTAAAAAATAAAAAAAGGAGAAAGATTGATCAAAGATACTATAAATCTGTAATAACTACAATTAAAGATTAAATATATTATGAAAAATGTAAATATCGAGAATAAGCTCTCCTTAGACACCCTGTGTTTAAGATGAAACTTGAGCTGCTTGCTGCTTGAGCAATGTTAAAAGTATGAATCATCGATCGGATATCAATGACCAACTTCGGGGAAGGCATATTAACATATAGGCTCATCGCGTTAATAATTAATTGCGGACGTTAATATGCAGACGTGACAACGACGCTTTCTACGCAAGAAAATGTTTATTTTAATAAGAAGACAAAATAGCGAATAATCACACAATCGCAACCGCGAAGTTGTTCTATATATATTCGCGGAATGCCTTGGCTAATTAACCTTAATGAATGGTCAGCCGCAAGATATTCGCAATGTGAGTACAATACAGTGTATATACGCGCGACAATTTCCTATCATCATTTTTTTTAATTCGGTCAAATGCTTATACGAGTACAAATTACGTACACGTATAAAATTGTAGATTTAAATCTATTCTTATATGACTATTATTCTCATGCTTGAGAATAGTGCAAAGTCGTGCAAAATTAAAAGCATAATGGTCTTGCAGAACGCATTGTTGCGTCTGCCTGTTAAAAATTATTTTTATCGCGTTATCAAGCTGCGTCGGACCATTTTGTGATCTGTCGCGCCGGTATTTACATTTGACATTGACCCTTTGCCGCAACTTTCGATATCTCATCGCTCTTGAACAGCAATTATTATGTATATTTCTTTTGGGGCGTTTGTCGCAGATACACACAATCATCAAGTTATCGCGGGCACGATATTTTTCGATTTTCAAGAATAAAAAGTAGTAGTCGTGTCAATCATCCATGAACAAAAATCTCAAGCGTTCTTTACAGTCAAAGCAAGCGTTAATTTTTTGGAGAGACGAAGTACTATACGTGCATGATATCGATTATCTATATGTTAAGGATTCCTGATTATCAAGTCTGCATTGACAGTACGCTTACAATTAGCGTCACACTTGGTAAAATTGTGAAACTAAAAGGCATGAAAAGTAACGTTAAAAAGCTAATTAGATACAGTTACCTATATAATAAGGAACCAAACGCCATTTTCGCGATTTTTAGTTCCGCATTGTAAAGTGATCATAAACAGGACAGGAGATTTTCTAAAAAAACGCGTATAACACATGGAATTGCACTTGAGGAAGATTATAGTTCGGTCATTATATTTGAGATAACGTTGGCACATAATTTTATTTCTAATATTTCGTAAAATTTACTTCAGCGAAAAGTAAAGTTTTGGAGTTGGTTCCGCATTGCAGAACTGCGTCCAATTATTCTTATAAGTTACGGCGTCATTTTTGTTTTAGTGTAGTGTAGTTTTATATTTAAAATAATTATCGTAGTGTAAAAATATACCGAAAACTCTCATTTCATTTTAATTTAATATGTAAAAGTAAATATTTTTATTTCAATTCGGCAGTTGTCAAACAGCCTATTTTTCATCCTTGATTTGATTATAATAGGCACAATTCAATTCGACATATGTGAGTTATTTATTGATTATTCGAACGAAACGAAAAGAGACTTTTCGATATATTTTACAAGTTTATTCGGTAATTCTTTTACAATAGGGTCTTTTCCGAATTTTGATATTTTCTTGCGGCTTTCTTGGTAAAAACTAAAAACCTTTGTTGTGACTCCGACATCCGACATAATCAATCGGGGGAGCCCGAAAAATATGTACCCTAGCTATTTTTTTAACCTATTTTTACCTTCTTTTTTTTCCTGTTTTTTTTCAACATGACTTTCCGGATTTTCCGACGTTATAAATATAGTGGCCCTTAAAAGGACCGATTATCTCCGTTCGTATACTGAAAGAAAGTGTCGTATATTCTCTATTATCCAAATACAGCAGTCAATGTCTTGTACTGTTGTTTTCATGAAGCCGAGTAGAAGCGGGAGGAAAGGAAGAAAGGCTATTCTATACAATTGCGTAAACGTAGAGTTGTAGGAGTAGAAGTAGTAGTAGTCGTGAATCTTATACAACGGATCAATCTACAATAGAGTAACGATACATTGTAAACTTGATTAAAGCAACCAATCAGAGTACAGTGTGTATTTCGAGTGCACTCTGATTGGTTGGCTTTTACGTTCACATCTGGCGTAGTCGTGAAAGATGAAGTTCAACCATCTTCCACAACACGCTTTACAACCGCAGTACCGCTTTACAACCACGCCGTACAACACTCTTACAACTACTTACGACCATGTTTACGCAATTGTAGAATAGCCTGAAACGAGGAATGTACTACGCGACGAATAAAATTATAACAAACAACGGTATTTATGCGTAAAAGGGGCACACACACATACATACACACACGCGCGCGCGCGCGGGGGGGGGATGGGAGTGCAAGGAGGGGCCTTCGGCCCCCTTATCGCACCCACCTCCACCGGTAGGCAGTGTGGACCTCGCTTTACAACTTAAAGTACATGCTAAGGCTGCCGTCCAATTCACGCTCACAGCATTGTAAATAAGAGCGAGCGATGCTTTCAGCGCTGTGAGCGTGAATCGGACCGCAGCCTTAGCATGTACTTTCAGTTGTAAAGCGAGGTCTACGCTGCCTACCGGCGGAAATGGGTGCGGGAGGGAGAGCCGAAGGCCCCCCTTGCACCCTTCCGCGCGCGCGCGCGCGTGTGTGTGTGTGTGTATTCCGGCATGTTGGAAAAAATAGGTATAAATGATTATCACTGTCGGAGTCACAACAAAAGTTTTTTACCAAGAGAACCGCAAGAAAATATCAAAATTCGGAAAACGCCCTATTGTAAAGAATTACCGTTTATTCTACCGATTACAAACAATTATTTTATTGGAAAACATTTTTATCTTAATGTACGTTGCAAGAATTTTTATGACAAATTTTCTCGGTTGTGATGTCACCAATCCAAGCTGTAATGAGTGGATAAGAGTCTTAATGGCATTTCAACGTTATATAAGCTATTTATAATTTGCTTACAGTGCCAATAAATGATAGGATATTAAGCATCTAAAAGCCATTTACATATTACATTTAAATTACTTAAATAAAAGGATTCGGGATTTAGCAAAATCCTATAACAGGTTTAACCCATTAAGTCCTAGAAGGTCTTTACACGCTTTTCTATTTCAAATCCTTGTAACTCGAGTTCTAATCAAAATTTTTAGACCGCAATTGATATTTAGAGGTAAAAAGAGTTGCTCTTTTCGAAAATCTAGTTAGAATATCTGAAGAAAAACATATAATGGTTGAAAGAGTAGAGGTAAAAAAAGTAAGTTACTCCTATCTACTGACCTATATGTATATACTGACAAATATTCAACTATAATAAATGATTTTGTCTACTTTTTTGAGCGGAATTTTTGTTATAGATCATTCAACTAATAATTATATCAATTTATTTTACTTAAAAAGGTAAACGAAATCATTTATTAGTTAAATATTTGTCATTAAAACCGTAGAGGTTACTTATTTTTTTACCTTTACTTTCAACCTTTACATCTTTTATCAGATATCCCACTTTATCACCGATTAGATTTTCGGAAAGAGTAAATTTTTTGCCCCTGAATATTAATTGTGCTCTAAAATTTTGATTAGGACTCACGTTACAAAGAATTAAAACAGAAAAGCGCGCAGGGGCCTCCTGGACTCTTAAACGAGTTAATTTAGTAGGTACTACGTTCCCGAAATTCTCAACGCCTAAATATTCTTATTATATATTTTCAACATCCTTCGATATGATGCCGATACATTTATCTACGTAATATCTGATATTATTTGCATTATCATTGTCATATTAAGTGGGTATAAAAGTGACGTTATCCAACATCGTTAATCGTGCCCTGGGTTGTCAAACTTGTGCTTGATCTTCATTATCTCGATCGAGACGCGCGTCACGAGCCACTTGATCCCGTCACGTTCGGACAACACTGGCTGCTCAGATCGCTCCCACTCAAGTTGTCATTTGACATTTCCACTAGGATACGCTTAAGCTGCATGGACAAGTTGATTGTAACAGAAGTACAGAGTCCGCTCATTTTTATATTCGATGTTTACTCGATTTAGTTAAGCCCTAGCTCGTCACCCTCGCCACATTCTAATCCAGTGGACCGCTGAACGTTTTTCTAATTTTCACATAATAACATAATTTTCTAGTTTCTTTGTAATAAATTCAGTTTAAACTCAAATCATTTTCTTGACCTTATATTATTATAAACATCTTATTTATCTCTGTATTTCAAATTTTACATTACAAGCTTAAGAATATTAATTAGAATGAAAATGATAAAACAACAAAGTCGAGTGATCTCACGGATCGTAACGTGGCAAATTAAGGTGGTTTGGTTAGTACCGTATAAGGCCTAAATTTTTATTTAAGAAAAACCATTTTCATGGATATATTCTAAACACTTATATAATTACTGGTTTTATAATGTAACTTTTCATTCAATTATGTATCAATTTATCCACTGATAAATGTAAACAGTTCAAGATTTGACTTCAGTTAACATTCGTACAAGAGAAATGTTGCGACATTGCATCTCTTCGCTATTAGGCTAGTCATATTAGACATCGAACCTTCCAATTAATCTTCCCAGGTTGCAACCACCATTAATCGCTTTGATTTGAGGTGCTATAAGTGGGATTTATTTTGCTTCGCAAAATTAACGTGCAATAAAAAGTTATTAACAATATTATCAACAAAAAACGCGATTTTTTTTATTTTTTTTCAAATATCTCGAAAACTAAGCAAGATAAGGTAACTAACTATACGTACCTTTTTTGTAGAGCGTAAAATTATCTACAATAATGATCTGAACAACATTTATCGTCAAGTCAGTCGTTTAGCTTGCACGCGCCGTCAAAGTCCGAGACTCGGATCCCGAAAACCCTCGATTTCATCGTTTTATTGATGTTGCGCCAGTGATTTTTTTCCGTCATTTAAAATAGAATTAAAAATCCCCAAAAAATCACACATCATCTGAAAACTACAAAGAATACTTTTCATGGTGTAACAGATTTTTTAGACCCTTTTTCTTTAGTTTGTAGGTATGTAAGCAAAAAATTTTGATTTTTTGGAATAGTCTTAGTTTTTCGCTGTTTTTAGGCCTTAGAATTTATTTGAGATGAATTTTATCGTATGCATCTTGTTGTGGACAAAATTTGCAACAAAAAAGGACCCTTGTATTTTTTTCGTACGACAAACGCTGATTTTTTTTATTGACGCAAAGTTATCCAATATTGCGCACAGGTCGGATAACGTTTGTTTTACACTAAAATAATTATTTTTTATTAAAATTCATGTAATTTTTTGCATTATTATTGAACCATATTGCAAAAAACGACTTGGTACCCAAGTCGTCTACAGACGATTCCGAGTCTCGACATCAAACTCGCGAAACTCATGTTCGACCGTTAGACGCCGGCGCCGCGCCGCCGCCGTGCCGTCGTAAGCGGTGAGATCCCGACGACGGGCAGAGGCGCCGTACGGCAAACCGGGCTCGTGCGACGACCGGCCCGCGAGGACCGGCCGCCTAGTAGTGTGTCACATTGTTTTGAGCCTTTCGACTCACGAGACTCCTAGAGATATCATTGCCACCTTTGACTAGAGAGGATACGGCCTTAGAGGCGTTCAGGCATAATCCTACGGAGCTTCGCACCACCAGCCGCTCGACCGAGTGCGTGAACCAAATGTCCGAACCTGTGGTTCCTCTCGTACTGAGCAGGATTAATATCATTTTAAGTCTTTAGTATTCTCTGTCAATTGTTTATATAGGTTTTTATAAATTATTTGTAATTTTTCTTTTACTTTATAATGTTGGATAATAAGGCTGCGTTCGAAAATTTCACTCGGATGCACACCAGCATCATTCTGTCCTTGTTCAACTTTTAGTAAATAACAAAGATAGAATGACGCGGTGTGCACCCAAGTAAAGTTTTCGAACGCAGGGTATGTATATACCTGACAACGATTCCCAAGTCGTTGACGCTCTCATACTTCGGCATATATTTGTTAATATTCTAAACACTAATAATTTACGAAAAATATAGCACATAACTAGCATCCACAATTCATTATACTAATATTGCATATAATTCGGAATCGCTGTAATGACATTATTATTCAATCGCATTTTTGACTTTAAAGTATAGTAGGCGAACCTCCTTAAATCGCGCGCACTTTGTTACTTATAAATAATATTATAGGAGAAGAACGCTAAATTGTGCCGGGTTTCTTTCGCCGGAACAACAAATATTGCGATCTTTTTGTAAAAAAAATACACTGTCTACCAGCTTCAACTTTGCATCTATAATTATATATTATATAGTTAGTTTATATTACTCTTTTCTTTATAGACATTTTTTGAACCATCAAGCCTTTCTCTGTAGTTTCAAATTAAAATATTCCGAGCGATTTTAAAAGTTTTTTCTTTTAGTTTGAGTTACTTTTGGTTGATAAAACCGACTCTATTTTCTTTTTTCTTTTCCTCAACTTGGTTTGCTGAGTGTAAATCTAGCGTATCAAATATTGGCATCCCTTAGAACGATGAAGAACTCAAACGGCATGAAGAACCCCACAGATACCGTAGATCCGAACGAAAACACCACACCGAGGCCGAAGTTGGAGACCTTCGACGATGTCTTGCCGTACGTCGGTGATTTTGGCAGATATCAGTGGCTGCTTCTATTGGCCTTGCTTCCCTACAGCGTGGCTTACGCCACTTTATACTTCTCGCAGTTCTTCCTCACCCTGGTGCCGCAGGAGCATTGGTGCAAGATAGAGGAACTGATCCCTTTAAACCTTACGCGGGAAGAAAGGTAAAATTTCCGCAACAATGTTACTTATTAAGATCCTATAAATCAAAATAATATATTTTATCATGCTCTAAATAACATATATCTATATATTTAAATTTATATTACATAACTTAAATATTATTATTATTATTATATTAAACATTATAAATCCTGTAATTTATCAAAATAATTTTGGATTGTAAAACAGTCGAGTTGTTGTAAAAGTCGATTAATTGTTTAAATCGTTTCCTTTTTCTCTTGACGTATTATTATCTTTTTGTTATCTTCTGTCTTTGAAGAGATATATTTCGTATATTTGGAGGTCAATGTTTTCAGAGTGAAGATCGGCGTACCAAAGTCGCAGAATTATCCGTACTATGACCAATGCCATCGGAGGGATTTGGATTTTTCCGTTATTCTAAGTCACGGGAAAGACATTCGTTCGGTCGAATTGAAGGCAAACAAATCCGTGGACTGCAGCCACTGGGAATACAATTTCACGCAGATCCCGTACGCCAGTATAGCAGCTGAGGTGAAGTATCCTTGAATGCATCGCTGTGCGTATAAAATATACAAAAGACACAGAGAAAGAGAGTCAAAATTCACGAGTACTCTTGTCTAAACGGTCGAGCGATTAACTGAGATTACGCGCGATTTCTTCCTCGTAATTTAATTCAATCGTAATCCGCAGACCGATAATATGCGAATAAACGACGAGAGATGAAGAAATAAAAGAAATCAATTTACGTAAATACACAAATATAGCGTTGCGTTTCTCGCATAATTTTAATCGTAATCCATTTCAGAATAATAATATGCGAATAAGTGACGAAAGATAGAGAAATAAGATAAAGATAAATCCGCATAACTCCCCGTATGCAAAAATGTGACAAACGTTGCGTTCCTCGCGCACTGATTCTGGATCCTTTGTGATTAGCTAGATTGGGTATGTGACCAGGAATACCTCATATCGACGGCACAGTCGATCTTCTTCTGCGGCTCCATTGTCGGCGGTTTGCTCTTCGGATGGATCGCCGACCACAGAGGTCGGATTCCCGCCTTGATCCTCTGCAACGGCATCGGGTTCCTGGCCTCGGCCGCAACTGCGAGTGCGAATACCTTCTTGTCTTTCGCCGTCTGCAGATTCTTTACCGGTCTGGCTTTCGACAACTGCATCAACATTCCGTTGATTATCGGTGAGCGATCGACAAGAGATGATCGGCCGTGCGAGGATCGTACGCGTCGCTCGCGGCACTAAATAAGAGAATCTATTCCGACGTTCCGTTCAAAATTACATGCAAAGATACGCGCGGTCACATTTTTCATTTTTTTAAATTTTTCTACATGTCACATAAATCTGGACTGCGGATCTTCTCTACGGCAATAACGCGCGCACGTGTCCATACATAGTTTTCATTACAAAGAATGGTATTACGTGCAGTAGGTACCCGGAAAGCTCGACGGAGATGAAAGATCATTGTATTCGATCGGTGACGCGTTTTATGAATATTTATAGGCGTGAATGTTACGGCGCACAATTCATTCTGTACGTAACTTTATTGTTAACTTTTACGTAAGCTATAAGCTATGAATTGAACGTACCACGTACTATTAATTAATCTGTTAAATAGAACTTCGGGACTTTTTTTAAATAAGTAATTTTTTATATAAGTAATAAATCAAATCCCGAATTTTAATCTCGCCAGTGCTCGAGTACATGGCTGTGAACAGGCGAACTCTCGTCGTTAACGTTGCCTTTGGCATATACTTCGCCGTTGGAAGCACAGTTCTACCATGGATCGCGTACTACGTCGCAAATTGGAAATTCTTCGCCTATGTCAGCGCGATCCCGATGGTGAGCGCTTTTATCACACCATGGATTCTTCCCGAAAGCGCTCGGTAAATAAATATTATGCGCATCTTCGATTTGTTCTACTCAATCATTCAAATCACACACACACACACACACACACAAACTTTACTATTACATATAATAATTATTTATGTAATTTTATAATTAGAGCGTTGTAAAAGGATTTCATATTTCTCCGAGTTGAATTAAATAAGCGCGGTATTTAAATAAAGTTTAAAGTTCTTAAGTGGGCAGTGTCGCAATATCTAGAAATTCATGTTGCTCTTAGAAATTCATACAGTTGTAAGCTCGTTTCACTGTTAGCCTCGTCCTCCAAACTTTCCGCTGAAATAGAAACACTGTTTCGCTATTAAGATGGTTCGTCGCCAACGGCAAGTTAGACAAAATGGTGCAGAAGCTGCAACGGATAGCGAAGATCAACAGAAAGAGCCCTGACACACGCATCTACGAAGTCTTTGTCGTAAGTAAGATTGATAACGAGACGCAAAGCTGTGAGACGTGTGAAACCGTGATGCAAACAGCGCATCACTCATTGTCCACCTTATCGTCTTTACAGAGAAACTTGACCGTGACCAATACCCAAACAGAAAGCGCGAACGTCTTCGATATTCTCAAGTCACCGCGTCTAGCGAAGAACACCATTCTGCTAATCTTGTTTTGGTGAGTGAGATGCAACTTTATATTTCCCGCTGTCGCTTTGTCGCGTCGTTTTTCCTTCCTTATTCGATATATTGCCTCTTCAGCTTGGCGGAACATTAGTTTTTTATGATCGCATTTCCATCTTGCGAGAGGATATATCTTGACTTAATTTCCTTTCTCGAAAATAGCTTCAGAATCTGATGACACATCTCAGATCTTATCTGCTGAACTAAATTTATACCGCGCTGTTGCTTTTGAAATCGGATATAACGTTATATTCCGCGTCGCGTACGGCAACGAAGTTACGGATGTACTTTCGGGTACTTTCTAGGTCCTTGACGATGATAGCTTTCGATGGCCACGTATACTCCCTCAAGCTGATCCAGAGCTCGGTGTTCGTGTCCTTCTCCCTCGCTTGCGCGACCGAGCTGCCGGCCGGGCTGTTGCTTACGTTGCTATTGGACCGCTGGGGTCGCCGATTCTGCGGATTTATCACTCTGGCCATGACTTGCCTCTTCAGCTTCGCCGAACTGCTGTTACAGTCGAGTGAGCACATATACACATGGGCTTTCAAATAATATATGTCTTTCGAATAAAATCAAGCGGTCCGCGACCGTGCCGCAATCCCTTATCTCATGCGTTTTTATTATTCAGTCGCAGCGAAACTGACGATGTCGGTGCTCTCGCGATTTTGCTTGAATATGGCAGCCAATGTAGGCCTCCAGTACGCCGCCGAGTTGTTGCCGACCCCCATTAGGACGCAGGGCGTCGCATTGATCCACATTTTTGGCATTGTGGCCCATTCCGTCGCGCCGTACGTGGTGGATAGCGTAAGTAACCTTTTGTATTCTTTACTTAGGAAAAAGACGATATTGTGGAACAATTGACACAACTATTCTGCATTATGCATGACAATGTAATTAGTAGTATTATTAGAAAACTATATTTTTGTAATGGAGATTCTAGCAGAGAAGTTTAATTACATTTAAAATATATCTTATTATAAATGGTCTATTATTGTCAATCACAAATAATTAAAAAACTTTAAGAAATTTAAGAAATTTTTCCCAATTCAATATAGACTTCGGCAGGCGAATATTGAACACCCTATATCGCATATTGCGTCCATTATTTAATTATTTTTTGGTGTATCGATTTAGAATGAACACATTAGAACTTTCGTCGAGGACAAAAATGCAAGCTTTATTCGCGTTGCTCGGTATTTTTAGTCAATCAATCGAAATTGTTTTAGGCCAAGGTTTGGGACGGGCTGCCGATGATGATCATCAGCGTCGTGTCATTTGCAGCCGCTACCCTGGTATTGTTCCTACCGGAGACGCTCGGTCGCGACCTCCCGCAGACCCTACGTCAGGGAGAGGACTTCGGCAAGGAACAAAGCTTCTGGACGATGCCCTGCTGCGGAAGACCGTGTCCGAATCGACATCGACATTATCGTCCACGCGAGCTTTAGTCTTTTCAACTCCGTTATATAATAATCTTCGGCGCGATCGTCGAAGAAATGTAATTAGAAAAAAAGATACTTGCGTCTCGCGCGGTACGTGATAATATGATAAGTAATTAAGCTTCTTTTTGTACGAATTAATAAAGTTCATAGATAAGATCGGAATAATAATCTTCCGATCTGAGGAGCATTTTCTAGGGAGATTTACTTTTTTTGAGAGTAAATACATTAGAACGGAATTTACACGATGATAAAACAATTTGTCTTTTTATTTTACACTGTTACTCAACCACTTTCAGATGACAATGAGCGAAAAAGTATGTTGACATCTTCCGCGATTTTCGAAGAAATTTCCAAGTTTTTGGCAGTGAAAGATGAGAAACATGTCTTTATGCGGTGAACGCGGTGCCCCAGCCTATATACATTAATTAAATTACTTAAAGTCTTCTATTTACATAATGAAAATTAATTCGTGATTGCCATCGCTGCTAACAATTTCGCAACAACTCTTGATGATACATCAAGAAAGCGATGACAGCCCTTTTATTCGTTCGCACAGTTTATCTAGGTTCGTTGTATCTTTTCGAGAGTATCAAGTGTAACAAGACGATCTCTGTATCTGTATCTCGGTACGGAAAATGAGCAGTTTTTTTATATACCGTGGGTCAAAAATATCGTTTGGGCAAGGCAAAAAACAATGAGCGATGGGATGTGGACATCCCTTTGTAATAGACATCTTAATCCCGCTGAATGTAGCGAACGCGTATATGAATATCTATTAGGTATATACGCGATATTTTTACTCGTGAGTAAATAAAATGCGACATTTGGAACACCAAGCTTCGCCACCCTATGCAATGTAAAAAAATCGAATACGTCGGATATTACACCGATCTCGAGCCTCGTGATATCTCGCGAACGGTATGAAAAAGTCAGCTGGCTCGTCAATCTAGTCTCGCTAAAACTACGCTTACAATTAATCAAATAGCTTTGTACACAGCTGCATCCTGAAAAAGAGCGGCGAAAGTCGAAGTCGCATCGCGAAGAAACGATTCGGAAAAATAATCTGGCACTCTCGAGATAGTCGCGTCGACTTCGAAGTTGCGCATTCACGTTTGCATTCATGTCTATCTGAGCGTGCACCTTGCCGGATGCATGGAATTGAATCCTGCATTCTTATTTCCTATTTATGTCCCTCTTCACCACCGTGCGTTGGTGCAACACCGCACTTGACGTGTCCATATCGCGTCACTTGTTATATTATAGTTTAACACCTAAGATCACACACACGCGGACGATATTGACCGCGATATTTACAACGATTTGGCAAATTATACGTAACCATGCGAATACGTTATAATCTTGTACAGTCCATAGTTTGAATACTGCCGTGATGGAAGGCCGCGTTCGTCATGCCCTCCTTCTTCTTCTTCTTCCTCAGCGATTTCTTCAATTTCGGGGTTCTGCAAAAATTTCGGGAATAAAGAGATAAGTTTACGTAATTATTACTAACAAGGAAACCTCGCGAACCAAAAAAATTCTAATTTTAAATCGAAATTTTTAAATTTAAATTTTTTTTCAAAAATTATTTCTTAAAAATATAATTAATATAGTTAAATAGAGGTGTTCTTGCCATAAAACTTTTGTATAAAACATTTTTTGATATCTCGAATACTTTTCGAGATATATCGAGAAAAATCGCTCTACACATGAGGGGTAGTTTTACCCCTTTAAACCACATATTTTTGGGCCGCAACTAAAAATTTCGAAATTCGTCTATTTACTAACTCTCTCCCCCTCCACACATATGTATAAAGTTTCATTAAGGTCAGAATTTTCAGATTTGCAAGATTTCTCTTGTAAGAAATACAGAGGGACTCTCTTCTTTTTTTTTACTTGAATCTAATACGAAAGAAGATGAGAGGAAACAAAAAAGGAGGAAAGATAGAAGAAGAGGGAAGAGAGAAAGAGAGAGAAAAGAAAAGAGATGTAATTATAGAGAACTTACGAAGATATGCAAGGAATCCACCAAAAGCTCTGATCCGTGCCGAAGTCGTTACCCTCCTGCAGAGTTTCAGGCAATTCTTGATCCAAGGTTTCCGGAAGCGCTAACGTTAAGAACGCATCGATAAACGACAGAAAGCCGAGCACTATCAGCGGTAAATGTTGATTGACGTCGGCCTGAAAACAACGATGACGATTGACTCAATTAATCGATCTGGCGACTGGATTTCGTTTAATCACGCGAATTTTCCTGATACTTTACCAAGTAGATCACGTAGGGTCCGATGATGTGAGCAATGTAGCCAATAATGTGAATCAGAGATACACCTTGCGCCCGCACTACGGTCGGCAACATCTCGGCCGCGTATTGGAAACCGATATTCGCGGCGATATTGACACCGAGGCGCGCCAAAATCGCCATGGTGACGGTTAGTGGACCTGAAACATCACGAGTTATGTAAATGTGGCGTGTTACAAGTACATACTATTCGCAATCCGACGAAACTTGGATCGCAGATCGCAGAGCGACAGATTGGAAAATCTTATCTTCACGCTCTTTCCCGTTTTATCTTTCATTTCTTATTTTTCGCACCCTTATGACAATTTTACGTTTCCCGTATTGTTCTGGTGATAAGGGCGAAAAAACCTGATGACAACAAAAATAATTAACGTCGCGAGTGATAATGTAATTTACCGGGAGGAGTGCTAATAGCGATGAGAGAGAAAACGCCACATATGAACATCGAAGCAAAGCCCATCCACCGCCTGCCCCATCTATCGAGGAAAAGTGCCAGCAGAATCGCCGCCGGAAGCTCGGTTAGCGCGGCTAAGGAGAACGATGTAAACACGTCCGGATCCAACAGCTTCATGTTCCAAACATGTCCGTCGAACACCAGAATGATCAACAGCCTGAAAGCGAACTGTTTGGATCAATAGTCGTTTCAAACGAGGGAAAATAGGTCGGATCTGAATTTTCCTGGCACTCACCAGTAAATAACGAGCATGACGGTGATACGAGCCAGTCGGGGCAGCTTGAAAAGATGCAGGACCGTGTACTGATTGTGCGATTGATCCTTTTCGATCATGTTATTGCAGCTCTTTTCGAATTCCTCGAACACCTCCTGCTTCACTTCCCTGCCGTTGACCTTTGCGAATTTCTTCAGCATGCCGATCGCCTTGTCAACCTTGCCGCTCATAATGTACCATCTAAGGAACAAAATAGGCCAATTATTATGCGCCTATCAGCATCTATACCCACATATGTGCAACATATAAAAGATAATTTTATTTCATGATATACCCAGACAACCAAGTCTGTCGAAAGCAAATCTTGTCAAGTATCTATTACAAATGTTGTCGGCAGAAAGACTACAGATTGATGCCGATTCTGATGTATCACGTGATGTCGGCAGAATGCCAAAAGTATAACATAATCAGACAGCAGATTGGCAGCCTAAATCGAGCAAATCCTGCTGGCACCGTTCAGGTTCTACGTGGTTTCTGTTATTGCCAATCTCACATTGCCTGTCAATAGGCTCTGTTATTTGTATGATTTCTGCTACCAATCTGATTATGTTAGCAGACTCTGCTGGAAGAACACAAGCTGAATGCGAACATAGTTGATGTTAGTCTGCTGACATATCTGATCAAATCTGTTACCAATCTGCCGACAGACTGCTATATCACTTTGTTCACTGGGTAATTTATATTACAAATTTGATACGAGACAATAAGAATGAAGGCAAATACCGTGCACTTTCTGGGACAAGCCATGGACCGAGGAAAGCGACGATCATCGGGAATGCGGTGACGACGCTTAAAATTCTCCAATCTGCGATCCAATATGCGATCCACGGTAGGAGACTAGCGGCGGCGGCAAAGTAAATCCCAAAGGACATGTTCGCCACCAGAGTTCGGTACTTCGGACCAACGTATTCGATCACTACGACCAAAGTTATCGTCAGTAACGACGACTGAGATGTCGCAATATAATAATTCCATTATAATTGCGTTAGAATTCTATTTCAGAATTCAATACTTTACTTTTAATTGAAACTACTGCGATTAATAAGAACAAAAATACCTATTTGTATCTCCTTAATAAGCTGCTTTATTCGGACAGAAAATTTATTTAAGTCCTTGGTGATATTTTTATTCGATCGTGACGATACGTACCTATAATGAAGAGTACGTTGAAGCAATTGTCAAACGACGAACCGACGATCAGCCTTGCAACGCAAAAGGACCAAAAGCTGTTGCAGAAGGCGGTTGCGATGGAGGCAAAGAATCCTACGGCATTGCAAGACACCAATGCCGGAATTCTGCCGTAGTGATCGGCTATGTAGCCGAATATCAGGCCGCCGATCATGCTGCCGACGAAGAAGGCCGACTGGGCTGCGGAACCGAGAAAGGTCTTTTCGCAAACCCATTCGAGCTGGCAAAATTAGTGCACATTATTACAATTGCGAAGAGGTTATTATTATTAATAATATTGTCGTCGATGACGTTAATTTGTTAGCATCTTTTGTATATGTATGGATATGCCGCGACTGAAGTAATTTTTATAAATAATTTCTATCATCTTTAGCCTTATAATATTGCAATGCTGAGGAGCTTGAATTGGACGTCAAATAGCATCAAATATTGATATACATACAACTGAAGCTTACGCTACTTTATATTGGTGACAAGTATTAATAAACGTTGCTCGACGACGTCACCAGTATGGTAATCAATTTTTATCTCGGATATTACGCAACACCAAAAAAATACCGGTGCGTGAACCGTATTTTCGGTTTCTCCGTACCGGTTTCTCTTTCGCTTCGTAAGAAGATACAATGAAGCTGCGCGCTTGGCAAGAAGAAGAAAAGAATAAAAAGCCGGTTGACGTTTCGCTGAGCGCGTCAGTCGGCAAATTTATTAATCAATTAGCTGCGGCGACAGTGATTCATGACGAGTGGTAATGGCGCGTTTTAGATAGGTACCTCGGCGGCGATTGAGGCGTACGGTATCATCGTGTAATTGAAAGTCCATCCTTCCTTGCATCGGACAATCGGCCACGACAAATTGGCCTGCCTGACACCTTGCTCCAAGAGTTCAGTGTAATTCACGTCGTACATGTAGCATCTCGAGAATGACGTGGCGCTCTCCAGCCTCAATTCCTCGTCAGTAGCTGGGGGTATCCCTACCGCGATCCTGTCATAACCCAGACGCAAACAAAATCGTTAGGAAAACAATAAATTTATATGATTTTTTATATCTTGAATATCTTTAATTCACTATCGCATATAACAAAAGATAAGAGTGACGCGCGTCAAAGAAATGGCATGCTCGTTGAAATCTACGGCGCGCGGCGTTATGCGCGAGTCACGCTAGTATATGACAGCAGATGGGTTCTCCGATTCTTCGGGGACGTGCCATTTTTGCTCGAGGAATGCGATTACGCGTTCTATACGGTTCATAAATCCAAAGACAGAGAAAATGACAATTTTATCCTAAAAAGATAGGCGCGTTTCTACTATTCCCCGGAGTATTTATATTTCGTGCGGCCTTTTATTCTCACCGGAGATTATCATTTTAAGTCATGTCGCGGCTAATTTTAATGATGCTTCGCATTTCCCAAAGAACTCTGCGGTTTCTCGAAGATGAGGGGGGAAAAGTCCATTCCTAGATAGTCTTTCAAAGAAGAAAAATATTTCTCCATCTCTCTCATTCTCTCATTCTCTCATTCTCTCATTCTCTCATTCTCTCATTCTCTCATTCTCTCTCTCTCTCTCTCTCTCTCTCTCTCTCTCTCTCTCTCTCTCTCTCTCTCTCAGAATTCCCGTGGAATCCCTTCGAGGTCGACAACCAAACTGGTTTTCTGTAACTTTGGATATACGACGAGAAGCCACTGATCGAACGATCTGAATCACGTACAACCGCAATGACGGATTTTCCTATGTGACAGTCATGCAGGAAACGTCTGGCACAATTATTTCCGCGCGACACGCGACACTTGCATGGGTAAAAACACTGTATACGATTAAATTATTCCGAAATGCTTGAAAGCACACCAAAAATCGTAGTCAACGAAATATCTCAACGAAAAACGTGTTTGGAAAAACCAGAATTTAGAAATTACGTTTGTCAAATGAATGGTCTCGCACGTCTGTTCGCAATTTTCATTGACGCGAAAAGTTTATGTTCCACTTAAGGAAAAAAGAGAAAGACGTAGGTAATTATGCACTTCTATTTGTGTAACACGCTTACGGCGGAAAGCCTACAAGAAATGTAACGTAATTAGACGTAATTATATTTCTAGCTTTAGAAAAATGTTCTTTTCGTGGGACAAAAACGAAAATTATTCAGACGTGAATTAAGTCATATGTTTAACGCGGAAGAAGAGATTTATCTTTGTCATCTCATACATTTTATTCCTTGAGCAATCACAAAATAACACCTTATTAATCCTACCTCCTATTTTAAACATCATGTATTCAACTTCGGGAAAACCCAACAGGAACGCCGCTGGCAATAATTTATTTTTCGCTTCAAGCGAAGTAAAAACTAAGATCGCACTAAATGAATCATTAGGAGCTTTTATGTAATGTGAATAATAAAATTTTATTCTGGAAAATAAATAAGAGATATGTAAATAGCTCACATATTCTCTAGTATTTTTGATTCAATTATTGTATTAAAATTTGGAAAAAATTTAATTGCAACAGTTTCAAAATATCTTCAAATAATACTTTCTCAAAAGAAAGTTGATTCATAAAAAATTTCACAAACGTTAACAATCTAAAAATTATCGTCATTCTTGTAAAGACGATGAAACGGTGCAGAGAATTTGAGACACACTATATGCATATAGGCAAAAAATCCAACACGCAAGGGTGAATCTATATATAAGCCAACCCGACCATGGCCCAAGGTCTCGGTCAGCTCGAACCGACTGGACTTGAACTGTCGTTATGAAATAAAGATGAAAAGAATTTCGCTATCTTCTCACTTTTTGTCATTGCAAAACTGTCTCGGACATTATTAAACTTACAAATCTCGGAAATTTTTTGTTTTTTGATCCCGCTCGCACAAAAATATCTTACAGATCCGCGGAAATTACTTCGTGTTAATTATTTAAATATCTCATTACTTTATTTTTTTATTTGTCACAATTATCTAAATGTGAAATATTATTTATCTGTTATTTTGATTTTCGAGTGTGCATATGTATAAAGTATCGAAAATATCAAAAGGCTTCAAGCTTACTTCTCGTAATCCGTGAGATTGTAATGATTCAATTCCGATATGGTGCACCAATGCTCAGCAGGCACGAGTGTGATGAAAAATTGCGTAAAATACAAAAAGGCGTAAACGAAGGTGAACGGTAAGAGGAGGATGAACAGGAACCACTGGTATCTGCTCGCCTCGCCGACGTACGGCAGAATATCGTCGAAGGTCTCGATCTTCGCGGGACCGTTGCCTTCCTCGACTTTCGTGGACTCGACCATGACCGTCATCGTGATATCTGAAAAGAATAACAAAAAATGCCTGTGATTTTCTTAATGAACGTTTATCGCGACTATATAACGGCGAAAAAAGCTCGTCGGTATCGTCGGTATACTCGGTATACACGTGGACGTGCGGTCCCGTTCGCTGGTATGTGAGACAACGGGTATGCGGGAACAAAGAACGAAATACATAATGCGATAACGATGCGAGACGCCTCGGTATCATTATGCCGCTAATGAGCCGAGCGGATCTCCGTAAATGACGACGAGCGTATGGGAAGAGGAAGCTAATAGGAACAAATAAAAGACTGTTATTGTGGCATAGCGAACGCAACAACGCGTGTAACTGGTCTTTTTCATTAATTACAATATTTTTACATTAAGCACTAAACTGACCGAACGTCAGAGTTGTATATTATTTGGAATAAGGGAATTTTCTGACTGTCAACGCGGAACAGATAGTTGGAATATCGAGTATGGTAATCAAGGGACCGTGAAAGGTCATGTAAGATTATTATACATACGTCAACATAATCAAAAAGTAAGTGACGTAATATTAAAACAAACAAATATTAAGGAATGTTTTCTCTAGTACTCTCTTTTCGAATTTTGTTCAGATCTGTAATTTCTATCGGCTCTGCGTCAGTTATATCTTTGCGAAAATCGCAGAATTGATCGGCACCTCTCATCCCCTCACTTCTTATTTTCCTTAAGAATCGGGACGTTATTTTTGAAAGTGACAGGAGCGCGCGACTTGGGATATGTTTCTCGCTCGTAATCCTGCAACGCTTTCTTCGAAGAGCGAATTCGGAAAAATATGCGCCTTTACGTAGTTTTATATACGAATATAAATAATTCCGTCACGTGCCACGAACGTTCATGTAATCATAACAGATATATCGTTGAAAATTTACAAGATATCGAAACGATGTTGCATGAATGACTTGAACGACGCATTAATTCAGTACAGAAGTAATTACACTGAGCAATTATATACCGTCCTCGACGATATATACGTAACGAAAAAGAAAAAAACGCTGCCGGTAAGTCATCAGCGCTAATAATCCGATCAGATATTCATAAAGTGCGATATATACTTGCGGGGATTGCCTTTAGTAGAAATTATAATTTGCACTGCGGAATAATGGAACCAAACAAAAAAAAGGTAAACAATATCAGCGAATTCGCAAAAGCAACGCAGTCTTGTTAATTATATTAATAATCCATTGCCGTCTCTCCACTGATTTAATCAGATCTAATTACCACCATATCTCGCTTATCAATCTGTAATATCTTGCCTCGTTAATTCAGCTTAATTCCATTATTCCTTCTATCCGCTTTTGTCCACTGAATCAATACTTGTGCCGTTTCGGATGATCTATCAACCGTGAATTCTGCGACGTGTGATATTTTCTTGTAACAGAAATAGGAAATTTCATATGGCAATGTAAGCATGAACGTTTAGTACTTCACAGTCTTCACGCAATTAAGTAATAATGTGAAAATCAGAAAATTACAAATTCAGAAAATAAAAGAACGACACGTCAGTTATTTCCACAAAGTGTTAGGTTTTGTGACACTTCTTATTGTAGCTTTATTGCATTCAGTTTTATCCGTTTTGGCGAAAAAGAAGATAAAAAAATTTTTCCCACATTTGTCTCAAAATCATTCCACATTATTTGAAAAAGAAAAAAGGAAAAAATATCTGATGGCACGATTGAAATTATAAGAGACAGACGAACATTTGTTTACCTATTTTGATTCTTCTCAAGTGGAGAACAAGGTAAAGAGTCACGATGGCGCGCACAAAGGTAATTATTAATAATCCACAAAACAAAAATCCACTTTATAAAGTCACAAGAAGTAAAACGGAAAACAGATATTTGGAACGCTCGAACAAAGTATATAAATATTTCTCTTTCGATTGATCACACGATCACGCGAAGAAGGCGTCGAGGAAATCTCGATTTTCTGATAGATCGCCGCGAATCGATATCTTTCAGACCTTTTCACGCACTACATCGTCTCGTTTCGAGAAGCGCGCGGACTGTCGGCAGCGTAACTGATTGGTGGGGCTTTATAGTCTTCCACTACAGATACAGAAAACCACGCGCTTCCCCACCTTGATGGGACCGGTAGCGACCGGTAAACACCGGGCGGCTCGGATAAACGCGATCTGTAGGCGCACGGAAAAGGTACGCGCTTTCCGTGACGTCACTGGAGCACGCACGAGCGAAAACGGGGATTTCGCGATTTTTTTTTGTACCGCGTTCCTGCACGCACAAGCGTGCAATTTTTCTGATCGCGTACGCACTCGCTTCACGAACGTCATCGCTTTCCTCCGCGGCGCGGCAAACCGCAACCTTTTGCGCGAGTCTTGCGCGCAGGTGAGTGCACCGATATAAAGAGCGCGGGAAGAGTGCGAATGTGTGTGCGTGACTCTCTGCGTTCACTTCGTCCGAAGGAACGAAATCTCTCGACGCTTGAAAAAATCCAAGCGACGTCAAGTCGGCAAAAAGATTAAGATTCTTCTACCTACTTTCTAAATTTCAAAGAATGGTTTTGTCACTAATATTGTATATTCGAGTCATTACGATAGTCTAAAACAGAGGATTGTCATTCTAATTTGAATAAATGCGGGCACTCACTCATATGGTAGAAGTTAATTTTTCAATCAAACTTTAGAGCGACTACTCTACCGGAGTGATACGATCTCAGTCTAAAAGCTATAGAGTGACAGAGAGAAATTTTCGGTAAATATGCATAAAACTGGTGCCACCTCCAATGACTTTGACCTTTTTTTTATAACGGGGGGAAAATCCACACGGATACCTCCTCTCCCGGGGTGGGGAAGGCGGTTATGTGGGATTTTAACCCACTAAAAACCCCCTCGAATGTCCCTCACGGCGCTTTTTGGGGAGGCCCCGGGAATCACATAAAAAGTATAGGGGAGAGTGGGCTCCCTTGAGCCACGGGGTCCAATGTGACAGTGCGAGTTTTCTGTATTAACGTTCTGCAAAATAGTGACGGTGGGTATGAAAACTTTCGTTTTTAAAACATATAACTTCCATCAAAAAATTATGCCGAAATAAGCATATATACTTTAGTTAAAGGCAGATATGTAATTGGAGCCTTGCAAAGTAAATTTTTACTTGTCATAACTTTTTGATATTTATGGATTTCTAAGGATTCTACAGTTAAAAAAAAATTCATAAGACGTTCGTCGGGATCTAGGTTCAATACCAAAGTGCGCACAAAAACGTTTAATTGTTTTGTATCTGAAATATTTACGATAAATAATATCAATGTTCAGTGGGGTCCAATGTGACGCAGGTTGATGGGGTCCTCTGTGCCACGCTTACAGAACTACACTTTTTCCTATAAAATGGAATAATTTCCATCGATATAATCATCTCCACACTTTTATTTTCTCTTTTTTTCACCCTTTAGTTACAGATCACATGTAATCGAGTCGCTATGAGGCAATATTCGTTGATTTCTACTAAAGTGAGGTTATATCGATGTTCAGTGGGGTCCAATGTGACGCAGGTTGATGGGGTCTTCTGTTCCACGCTTACAGAACTACGCTTATTTTCTCTTTTTTTCACCCTTTAGTTACAGATCACATGTAATCGAGTCGCTGTGAGGCTTTGTTTTCAGTTTTCCATTAGATCTCTTCTACGTGTCACAGAATACCCTACCTTTCACATTACATGTCACAGTGTACCCTACACTATGGCTCAATCGACCCCACGCTTTTGGTCCACTGTGAAAAACGCAGCATTTCGAAATATCATTATTTTTGCAAAATATTTCTGAAAATTTACTTCTTAAATCATTTACAAACAAGTTTATTATATTAAACATCGAATAGTCTCATTTATATTATAATAAAGTTATTAAAAATCATTTTTAATGTGATTTGAAAAAACGTGGTTCAAGGGTGCCCACTTTCCCCTACCTTCCGTGAGCTTCCCCACAATGACTTTGACCTTGACATATGTTGTCAAGGTCACCCTTCTGAGTAACCTTCAGAAGGTTTTAGTCGGCGGTCGTTTTTTATTAAAAAGTTATTAACAAAAGAAGTTTGAAAAATATAGCAGTTATTTTGAATATTGAAAGGCATAAATGACTAATATGTGAAAATAGCACATGTATAAACAAAAAAAGTCATTTAAAGCAGACATTGAACAGTTGTTTTGTTAAAGCAGAGAATAGTTGGTAGATTATAGAAATCAAAGTATATGTATACAATTGTATATACATATATAATTGCAAGAATACAAAAATAAGTATTCTCTGTTTTACCATAAAATTATATAATTATAATTGTAAATATTATTTATTAAATGTGTGGGCGGGAGAGGGACGGAGTCCTTCCCCCTGCGCCCCCACCCCAAAAAAATTAACCTAACCTAACCCAATATAGGCTGCTTTATCTCCACCGCCCTACACCTGGCGGTGTAGGATTAAATTCGCTTTTTTTTAATACTCAAAATAACTGCTATATTTTTCAAACTTTTTTGGTTAATAACTTTTTAATAAAAAACGACCGCCGGCTATAACGTTCTGAAGGTCGCGCATGAGAGTGATCTTGACAACATATGTCAAAGTCAATGTCATTGGGGTAGCACCAGTTTTATGCATATTTACCAAATTTTCTACTCAAAATTGTAAAATGACATAATTTACTCTTATGAACACTGATCTTCTGCACTCGAAAAGAGTGCCCTTTCACTCAAATGGGGTGCGATTTCGCTCCAACTTATAGAGCGCAATTTTATTCTTTCTTGGAGTGGCGAATCACTCGAAGTGCACAGGCTCAATTTTCACTTTTCGTTAGACTTGCATTTCACTCGTTTTGAGTGATATTTCACTCTTTGAGTTTTAGAGAGTATCATAAAAGATCATACCTATACATACATATTTTCAAATAAAATAACCATGTTTATCTTCCGATCAGTAGGACAGGTCTTAACTCTTCGATGATCCAAGTAATATCGAATCTCCGATCTCCGATAAAGATTAAGAAATCTAGAATCTTTTCAAGTAAAATATTTACGTCGTTATTTTCATAAACGGTCAAGTTCATCTATTATATAAAATACTTACTTTGATCTGTGTCTCTTCCGGTCAGTCGACCCCGGCCTCGGAGATGCCAAATAAAACCTTGAAATTTTTATTTTATTGCAATAACATTTAGTAATTAGTTTATTTTTTCTCCTTTATAATTTTTATAATTATATTAAATACATCTGAAAAAATCTAAACCTAATAAGTCATTAATTTATAGTAATGCTATATTAATGATTTAATTAGGATGTAATTAGTCATAATATTAAAGTCGGAAAATATGTGAAAATGTTTTGTTTAATCATGTGTTTCGGCAAGGTTTTAATATCTCGTTCGGCAAATATCGGAGAATTACATAGGTTGAGAAATCATTGATACAAAACACTACTTTTATCTATTTTTGATCGATATTATTAATCTGGTAATATTTTAATTCAAGAACAATTTATTATGTCTAAATAATATGAAAAATTAACTGCGTATCAAGCGATTCAGTTTCAATGATTTATAGTACTTGTTCAATCGCACAATATTCAATTAAACGTCAATAATTTAATTAGGTGGAGAATATTTCCTCTTCGAGCGTCTTTTTCTCTTAAATTATCTGTTATAATAGTTTCGCTAGTTTTGACTAACAACTCATAATGTATGCGGAAATTAACAAGTCAAGTATCAATTATAATTATAGAAAAACGTGCGTCACTAATCTCGTCGTACAAGAAAAAAAGGAAAAACTAATACGTGAATCATGAGGAAACTTGTCATTCATAAAAGAAGCTCTAATGATAGATCTTCATTCGACACGATTATATGTATCATCGTGCGGGGTACTCTCAAAGAGATTTACAATACAGTAATTTGCGAACGATGACATCCAAACTGGGAGAACTTACTATCATCCAGGCAAATGCGCGATGGCGCAACTATGGTTCACGCAAACACAAATCTGTTTGCGGGGGATTTTTGGAGATTATCCAAAAAACATAAAAATATGAACATAAAATGAACAACACGTTGTCACATCAATGATAAACTCATGATAACATAATGACAACATGATGAAGCTCTTTCTTCTATAATACCTATAATAATAAATGTCTTTTCTTGCTTCTGTTTTATGGTCTAAACGCTCCGAATATATTTATCTTAAAGGCAAAACCTGATTTCTTGACAAAATGTGAAGACTCTTCCTAAAATTTTTCGATAAATATCGAATTACGGGATAATATTGAGCAAAACGATCGCGATGGCGAAAGGAGGGAATTATTTGATTAAAAAATCGTGGATTTGAATTATTTCAATCTGAAAGTCACGAACGACGTCGAACATTCGCCAAAAGGTGAATTGCGTACGCAGTGCATCGATAAATATCATCGATCAGCGACGGTGCCTCAACTTCCGACGGCGATGCGTCGTGAGTTCTCGCAGAGTGCTCCTGACCCGAAGATGACGACCTTGATTGATGGCACATGCGCAGGGAAAACCCGAGATAACCGGAATAGAACGCCGGTTCGGACGAAATACCGAGGTGGAGATGTCGAGAAAGACGACGAAAGGTAAGGCCCGACGGGACGAAACCGGTTGACGAACGCGAACGACGACGTGACGGTGGAAGAGCGGCTACGCGGCGCGGCGTCGCGGAGAAGGAATGCCCGAGCGTCATCGTCTCGCAAGACTGAGGAAAACGCGCGAGTTCTTGCTTGTGCATGAAGGAAAAATTCGAGGAACGGCGGAGAGAAAATACTTGCGGAGCGTACGCGACGTCACGGGAATCCTGGCCTTCTTTTTTTTCCCTAAATGTCATCGCGCACGCACGTCACATATCTCGATGCTAGGCCAGTCATATTAGACATCGAACCTTCCAATTACTCTTTTCAGGTTGCAACCACCATGAATCGCTTTGATTTAAGGTGCTGTAAGTGGGATTAATTTTGTTTTGCATAATTAATGCGCATTAAAAAGTTATTAACAATATTATCAACAAAAAACGCGATTTTTTTTTATTTTTTCTCAAATATCTCGAAAACTAAGCAAGATAAGGGTAACTAACTATACGTACCTCTTTTGTAGAGCGTAAAATTATCTACAATAATGATCTGAACAACATTTATCGTCAAGTCAGTCGTTTAGCTTGCACGCGCCGTCAAAGTCCGAGACTCGGATCTCGAAAACCCTCGATTTCATCGTTTTTTTGATGTTGCGTCGGTGATTTTTTTCAGTCATTTAAAATGGAATTAAAAATTCCCAAAAAATCACACATCATCTGAGAACTACAAAGAATACTTTTTAGGGTGTAACCGATTTTTAGACCTTTTTTCTTTAGTTTGTAGCTATGTAAGCAAAAAATTTTGATTTTTTGGACTACTCTTAGTTTTTCGCTGTTTTCAGACCTTAGAATTTATTTGAGACGAATTTTATCGTATGCATCTTGTTGTGGACGAAATTTGCAACAAAAAAGGACCCTTGTATTTTCTTCGTACGACGAACGCTGATTTTTTTATTGACGCGCAAAGTTATCTAATATTGCGCATAGGTCGGATAACGCTTGTTTTACACTAAAATAATTATTTTTTATTAAAATTTACGTAATTTTTTGCATTATTATTGAACCATATTGCAAAGCCGTTTTCAACACATTCTCTCATGTTTACTTATTTATTAACAAATTGTTTATTTAAAAATTATTATAAACAATTAGAAAAACATGTTATAATCGTTGGATAACTTTGCGCGTCAATAAAAAAATCAGCGTTTGTCGTACGAAAAAAATACAAGGGTCCTTTTTTGTTGCAAATTTCGTCCACAACAAGATGCATACGATAAAATTCGTCTCAAATAAATTCTAAGGCCTGAAAACAGCGAAAAACTAAGAGTAGTCCAAAAAATCAAAATTTTTTGCTTACATAGCTACAAACTAAAGAAAAAAGGTCTAAAAAATCGGTTACACCCTGAAAAGTATTCTTTGTAGTTCTCAGATGATGTGTGATTTTTTGGCAATTTTTAATTCCATTTTAAATGACTGAAAAAAATCACCGACGCAACATCAAAAAACGATAAAATCGAGGGTTTTCGAGATCCGAGTCTCGGACTTTGACGGCATGTGCAAGCTAAACGACTGACTTGACGATAAATGTTGTTCAGATCATTATTGTAGATAATTTTACGCTCTACAAAAAAGGTACGTATAGTTAGTTACCCTATCTTGCTTAGTTTTCGAGATATTTGAGAAAAAAGAAAAAAAATTGCGTTTTTTGTTGATAATATTGTTAATAACTTTTTAATGCGCATTAATTATGCGAAGCAAAATTACTCCCACTTACAGCACCTTAAATCAAAGCGATTCATGGTAGTTGCAACCTGAAAAGAGTGATTGGAAGGTTACCTCCCTAAATTAGTCTAATATGACTGGCCTATTATCGTAGCATAGAGAATTACGAATTGCGTCGATCGACAATACCTTCAATGATAAACTCACTTCCAAAACCGACGATAAATATTTATAACTACATGAATCTTAATTTGTCTTTTAAATTAAAACTTTACTAAGAATGTTACTTCTAGTCAGGAATGACATTCCATGATTGGTGATTGATAAATGAAAATGTATTTATAATTCGCCTTTTAATTGAATCATAAATAAAAATTTATTTCTTATTTGGCCACTTGTGAATGACGAAGAAATTTGTAGATATTCATCATTCACAAAAGTGGCCAAATAACGAATACATTTTTATTTGTCATTTAATGGAAAGAAGAATAACAAATAAATTTTTATTTATTATTTAATGGAAAAAGAATAACAAATAAATTTTTATTCATTATTCAATTAAAAGGCGAATTATGAATACATTTTTATTCTTTCATTTTTTGTTATTTAAATAAAAAATTAGTAAATAATGCCGATTCACGCTTCTAGCATTCACATACATTAGCGTCTCAAAGATTTCGTTATAAAAGTTAAAATAGCTTTGTAGAGCTCTAGCTTATTTTTAGTCGCATTTTGCTATAACATAATAGGCTTTCGCAAATTCTTTTGATGCAAACCGATAGGTATTTCATAATCGTCTAAGCGCTAATCGATGGCATTCAATTTAGTTTTGACAGCGATATTTATCACACTAAAATGATAGATCGATTAGAGTGACGAAATCAGCATTGAAATCGCGTGAGCGACAATAGCGATACGATATTTAAATTGATCTGTATTATGACAATAAAAATTAAATGATTTTGGCGCCGCAAGCATTGTCGGTTTGAAACGATTAAATTGACACGGACGATATTAATTCCAGCGCTGCTCTGCTCAAATGTGATCGCCGCGAGAATGTTGTACGATAGAACTCTCGCGTGGCATCGTCCTTGAAAATTGCAATAATTGCATAAAACGTATATGAATCTAACGAGCTGTTAAGCGAGGACATGATAAAAGCGACACGAGAAACGACAGTATAGGTTGCGATAGAGTATTACGACAGCATATCGGAAGCGTGTCAGATACGAAATAAAGATGCAAACGAACGACGCGAGTCACTGTCGGTAGTAAAGTAGTAAGAGAAAATCCTAAAAATTTTTTATCAATGGTTGACATTTGCCGAATAGTGGATTTGACTTACAAAATTAGAATGAATATTGTAAGACGACTCGTCACAGTTTAAGTTTTAAGTAAACTGATAAATAAAACAGATCGATGGATAAGAAAAAACGTATCCTAACAGCAATAATATCCTGTACATCTATAGAATATAATAAGGATACTATACTTAATACTGAGAACATCCTTATAATATTTCATACTTTACGATATCCTCTGAACATTTTCAGAATATACATTTGCTGTTAAGGTATAATGTCGAAGTCTTTATATGATTAATTCTATATCGTTTAAAAATATGTTTGAATGGCATATATTACTTGATAAATCTAAGGCCGGTATTCATAATCAGATCTTATTTCAAGACCGTCTTAAGTAATATCTTAAGATGCTAATACGGCTCTGTGATTGGTTAAGCCTAGGCTACATCTATCGTAATGTTCACCGTAAGCTCGTCGTAACGGTCGTAACGCTCGTCGTAATCGCTATCGTAAGCTCATCGTATGGGCCAAAGCACATATGACAGTCGTAGTCGTGGACGTAAGTAACGCACAAGCTTTGGCGTATCCTGATCTGTCAGGTCGGGGACTACGACCGTCGTATATCGCTACGCCATGTTATGTGCTTTGACCCTTATGAGTTGATTCAGCTTGAACCATGGTGGAAGAACACCTTCCACCATGGCTTGAACTCTTTACAATTACGACGCTTGTCTGGCGTTACAACATAACCTAACCTGTCAGCTTTTTCGACGTGCAAATAAAAATGTGTTTATAGATAAATTGGCATAGATATACGGTTTACGACGACTTCATTGCTTACGACCACGATCAAAGCGTTACGATAGATGTAGCCTTACCCTTAATGGCATCTTAAGATTGTACTTAAGATGGTCTTAAATATAAGAACCGACTATGAATACCGGCCTAAGACTTGTTATTTTATTAAAATAGATTTCCTCGAGAGATCTGAAAAATCATTTGTCAATAGTCAATGTCTCGTGTCAGGGCCGTTTTCCGAATGATATGAATTTGACTAAAAATAAGAATAAATGTCGTAAAATTAAAACAAATCACACGGTTTAAATAAACGGATAAATAAAATAGATTAATAGATCAATAGATAAAGAAATAAATAAAGCCAAAGTCTTTATACAGTGTGAACTATTTATAATGTTAATGACAAATATCTGATAAAATATGCGTTGTATAAAAAAATGTTTTAGACAAAACTTGTTTGGAATCAAAGGGGACTACCATCAGAAACCATCGTCAAATTAAAGCGCCAGGGTTATCGGAATCTAACCGTTTTCATGATATTTTTATACTATCTATTAATTATTAAAAAGATTTCTGAATAAAAATGATAATTTTGTTAAATAATTTATTCTTTGATTCGAAAATATTTAATACTCATGAAGACAAGAGTAATTTTTTTTAAAGATATATAGTTTCTTATTGTTTATAATCTACATAATGCTTTATGTAGGTATATTTATTATATATATATTATATATATATATTGTTTTTAGTTTATTAACAAAATTAAATTTCAAAAATATAGAATTCTGTACCTAACGTAAAAAAAATAAAACATATTTAGTCTATCAAATGTTCAAAAAGTGATGGCCATTATAACTTCAATGCATTTTGCAATAAGTTTCCACAAACTCCATTCGGTGTTTTGCGAAGCTTGTGGAGTGGTAGAAGCGCAAGCTGCGCAAGCATCAACAAATATATATGCTGTTGCATAGTGTTGTCACAAGTGTTGTAGGTATCTCAGGGTCATTAAACATAACAAAGTTTTAGTCGTAACCGTAAAACCATAAGAAAATTACAAGTAATAAGAAAATTAATCAATCACATCACTAGATTATTTTTCGACCGCAAAGAGAATAATCGACTGTGATTGGTTATTAGTTATTTGTGTAACAAGTGCGGGAAGTTGAGAATTGGACACGAGTGCAGAGTGGACACACGAGCCGAAGGCGAGTGCGATCACCCGCACGAGTGTCCAATTCTCAACCCGCACGTGTTACACACACCCTATTTTATATTACAAAGTGCGTGGAAAGTGGCCCATTATTGCGCGCGCGCCATCTGTGCGACGGATGGCCGATTCCACACACGAGTCGAAACAGTGCGGTAATGTAACATTGGGCCACTTTCCACGCACGTGTGATATAAAATTTTTTACGGCCTTACATTTACGATTAAAACTTTGTTTATACGTGCAATTGTCTTTATCGTAGCATATATTTTTTAAAATAATCTCTAGAGACAAAAATCTAGAGATGTAAAAGATCCGGCGAACGAGCGAACCAAGTCGACAAGTCCTTCTATTATCCTATTCACCGGTTAGGAAAATCTTAGAAAAAACGTATTGCAAGATGCATTAAAGTTAATGTAGCCATCACTTTAAACATTCAATAAACTAAATATTTTTTTCTCGTTAGGCACAGAAATTTTTAAAATTTATTTTTGTTGATAAATATACTTATGTAAAGCAATACAAATTATTATAAACAATAAGAAGCTTATCTTAAAAAGAACTCCCCTTTGGCCTTTATTATTATTAAATATTTTCGAATCAAGAAATAAATTATTTAACAAAATTTTATTCAGAAATCTTTTTAATAATTAGTAATTTTATAGATACGTATGAAAACAATTAAATGTCCTTTTGTAAAGTCAATTATCTCGAAAAATTGCATTAAAAAAAAAAATGTTTTGAATGAAAAAATTTGTTTCTATCTCTATTTTTAAGGGAAATTTCCATTAGAAAAAAATTAAATTGACCTGTATTTGACGTATAGTTAGCGCCATCTATGATGAAACGGATAGTGCTCTCTTGTATCTTCTTTCATTCCAACCAAGTTTTGTCTATGGTTTACCCTGTATATTAACTGATTTTATATTACTGCAAAATATGTTTTAATGGCAGACATTTTTTGATAATTAAATATAAGACTCGTTTTTCGAGTATTTCACTAGATAGACTTCCTCGAAAAATATCAAGAATCATTCGTCAATAGATTTCGTCGATTCGCATCAGAACTGTTTGCCGAATGATGGATTTGACTACGGATTTGGGGGGGGGGGGTCATCACAAGCGGAAGTTTAGTACAATACAGTGAAATCATGCACGGCAGGCGGTCATCGCTAAAAATAGCGAAAACTGGAAATAAAGTTTTTTTATTCACTTTTTGTTGACTTGAAATACATTAAAACGGTAAGCAATATAAGCTGAAATATGCGTTAAGACATGGATTTTGCCATAATTGCCTCTCGAAGATAAAGACGCGGCCACGAGAAATTCGCTCGCGGGCTTCTGTGAAGTAGTAAATCGCCGAGCTGCAAATCCTCAGGCAACTTCTTATCGAGTTCAAGTATACCAAAACGACAATGATGCTCCTTAACAGTTTGAACGGGCAGGAAGTATGTACGCATGCTCGAACTTTGCTGTCTAATGATGTTTCGAATCTTATATATATGCTTTTCGAATATATCGTTAAGAATCGATAAACTGTCGCGTGGCAGAAAATCGGACGCCCGTTCATTTTTCTTGCGGTCGCACCTTCGGAAGTTGACGTTAATTAGCCTTCCTTTAACAAAATGCGAGGAAGTCTATTCTAATAAAGTTCACAGAAGCGAGTCTTACAAATTATATTTATCGAAAAATATCTGCCATTGAAAAATGCTCTTCAATATTTTCGATAATAGTAAAGTATATATACAATGAAAAAAAAAAAATATATATATATATATATATATATATATATGTATGTATAATATATATAATATATGTATTTAACATATATAATATATGTATTTAATTATATATAATTGAACTTATGGTAAATTTTTCTATTCTATTAACGTATTTTTTCGTTTGCCTTTAGAAGATATCCTGATAGCTTAAAAATATTTGAATAGTATAAAATGCGCTTTTACGAGCGATTTCACTCGTTTTTGATAAAATATAGGTTTTTGATCTGTCGACATATCGGTAAATTATATCCGACGGTTAGCTCTCTCATGTAGATACAAAAACCGACAAATTTTTTCATGCTTTTAATTTTAGTAAATGGATTGCTATATAATCTCTACTATTATATAAAGGGGAAAAGTTTGTTTATGTGCCATTGTTCAGGGTAATCTTAGAAACTATTGAATCAATTTCAAAAATTTTTACACCGGTGGATAGCTTATGTCTTTCTGAACATAGGCTATGTGCCATTGTGTTACAACCCAATTTGAAAAAAAATTCGGAATATCTAAAATTTTAAATTCTTTAAAAGAGTCGTACTTAATGACTTTTCCTGTTCAAATTTTCCTAATCAACCAAATTTTAAAGTATTATACATGAAATAGGGGTAGAAAAAACTGAAGAATATAATAGAATTCAAAAAATTGCTAATAATAAGAAAATTACCGATTTTTGTCTAAAAGAATCTACATAATTGCTCTAATTTCCGCAAATTTTTTTTTATGGATAGAGTATCATTAAAGGTAGGTTGGTATTGAATTTGGCGAGAATCGGTGAAATGGTTGCCGATTTTTGCCTAAAAAGTGTATAAGTTATATATGTTATATTTGTCATCTTATGTAGAGTATCATTACAGGAAGATTGTGTTTTGAATTTGGCGAAGATCGGTGAAGGCGTTACCGATTTCTGCCTAAAAAATGTATAAGTTATTTGATGGATAATACAGTAATCATTTAAGGAAGGTTGTTATTGAATTTGCCGAGGATCGGTGAAGGGGTTACCGATTTCTGCTTAAAAAGTGTATGAGCTATACATGTAATTTTATATAGAGTATTATTAAAGGAAGGTTGGTATTGACCACTAAAAAAAACGCGTTAATAATAGTACCTTATGGGTGACGTGGAAAGCTATTGAAAATATGTGTTTATGAATCATACATTGGTGGATAAGATTAGCTAGAACACAAACGTAATAACATAAATAAAGTCGTTAAAAAAAAGACGCCCGGGTGAAGCCCCGGATAACTATACCTATATCTCAAAAGCTAGTCTGAAATAAATGATCATTGTGTTGATCCCCGACATGCGGACAAAATTCGCATTTGTCAGTAAGGCCACCGACGCGTTTCAGTCTTCAGATAAAAATATTAACATATAATCGTTGGCAAAAAATTAGATCGAGGTTAACTATAGTCGGTCATGTAAAGACTTTGGCATAATTTATTTTCTTATCTGTCGATCTGTTTTATTTGACTATTTACTCAAAGTGCGACGCGTCGTCTTAAAACACTCTCGTTCTTATCACGCGTGGAGCAACGTTGCTCGCTATGCCGTACATTAAGAGCTTGTTTATGATATATGACTATACATGTATTAAATATAAAAACGCATCTTAAAAGCCGTAATGAACAGCGCTCGAGAAGGAGAGCGTTATAATTACTATCAGGCAAGGATGCATCGTGTATCAAAGATTTGATCGAGATTTTACTTGATCCACGTGCATAATTTACAACGACGGTGTGGTCGTTTCTGATTATCAATTCGTTCAACAATGGCATTTTCGGCTTAACCCGCCGCGAGGAAAGCAATTAACAACCAGACAAGTAAACCATAATTTATTAGCGGATTTAGATAGCAACAATACAAGACGGTCTTTGTGTGGAATGACAGTATGTAATTAATTTCGCCCTGGAGTATTAAAAAATTCCATTACGCGGAGATGGCATCCATAACATTCCGCAAAGTACTGGCACACATTAATTAACATAACGAACATAACAAACATAATCCATCGCGGCGGATAGAACGCCAAGAAAACCGAGTTTTCTTTAGAAACAAAATTAAAACGAATAACAGTTGGCTTATGGTATTAGAAAGTATTTAATTTTCACAGCAATTAAAATAGATATAGATAAATCCAAAAATATCCGATGTTGAAAATGAAGAGTTTATATCCGTATGAAACAACTAAATTGAATAATTTATTTATCTTAATTTATCTTAAATGAAATAAAATTAAATTTTCTTGTAAAATAAATTAACGTCAATCTTTCTTCTATAATTTTTCGCATCAGAAGTTCGAAATTGCACGTTCGATCGAGTGTTTTGCTCTGTTGTCGCAAATCACGGCGTGAGTCGGCCGTGTAAAAAAATCAGGAATAGCAGCGCAATGAAGTACAAATAACACATTCGCGTACACATTAACGATTAAAGTCAATGTCAGCCATCGTTCGAATCGATCGGAATAAAGGCGCGCGCGATCTTTTACACGGAGGTGCTTTACTTTTTTACCGAATCTAGGAAACATATCGCAGAACCATGTGCCTTTACAAATAAAATGCAACGCAGTTGGCGCGAACGCGCTTAAAAGAGCCGTACGTAATTGTTGCCGTGCACTCATGGAAGAAACGAATTTGCACGCCGCGGCGTTATCTTAATTTTATAAGCTCGGCGACACATGCCTCGCAGCAAAGCGCTAATTAACATTTTTAAGATGCGATCGTCGTTGACGATAGTCGTTTAGTGCCGGAGTATGCAAAATCGGCCAAACAGATGTTTCATCGAGATATCGATCGAACGTGGTCTCGAAGGTGGTCAGTTTTATTCCATGTCGTCATTTATCTCTGACACTCGAAGGTTTTAAGAAAATTTTCCGATCTTAATTATACCAAAGCGTTCTGACTGGCACGTGATCCGCGATATTTGCCGAGCATCCGAGTTTCTCCTTGGCGTTTTTGTCGAGCGCGCTGACGCGTATCATTATTAAATTTCTATAGCATGATAATCTTCCGAGTTGTATATATTGACACACGTTCCGACAAGCATGGCGGAAGCACGTGTTACTTTTCAGAGAACAAGGCGTCATTTTTCAGACTAATTAGCGTCTCTAGACGTGAAGCTCTGCTGTCCGATCGATAATAGTGTGGATTATTTTCTTATTTTTAGCGACAGTCGCACGTTCCACGTGACCTAATCTAATCCTCGCTCCTACTCCTTTAGTTCACTCTTTTAGGAAGTCCTTGGAAATGTCAATGCGGTCACGCTCGGGTGGTTTAATCAATAATAGATAGAATCTACTCGGTTTGAAAAACTGAATCGATTGTTTCATCGCCAGCATTGCCTGAACTGCCTGAACATAACAGCTACTTTCAGTATTATGTCACGGTACCTCTTCTGTTTTCTTTCTTTTGTTTTTAATGTTAGAGACTTATGAGAGATTTATATATTCTGTTACATTTTACATACTTTATATATAGATTTACAATCTTATATAGCTCATATAATAATAAATATGACATAAGATAATGTTATAATGATTATAATTATAAACAACTCAGTAGATATAATAAATAATACACTTAGCAAAAGAAATAATAGTTGCAGTTGCACAATTTCGCTATAATTTTTAGTTATTTTTTATGCCAACTATATTTTTATAGTTATTTTAACAATGCGAATTATGACTCAATTCTACATTATTGTTGTCATAGCTTTCATACGTTTATTTCAATCATACATTATACATGATTTTATACGCTATAACCTGTGATTTATGTATAGCAAGTACTATAATCGTACTATAAATATGATAAAAATGACCATAATTGAAAGATTTATGCATATAAAATTATTTTTACTAATATTAGGGGAAAGTGGGATAATAGTACGTACCTAAAGTAAATCTGTTAATACAAAATGGCTTTTATAGTTACAATTAATTTAAATGTAGCTATGGAACCTTTAAACGTTTGTCTACAAGTATGTGAACTCATACTTGATAATAATTTTGTTGTTGAATATTTATTGAGCAATATTTAGGACGATGCAAAATCAGGTAAAAATGAAAGTGGCGTGTAATAGTGCGCAGTTGATGGAAATTGCCAATTTGTGTCTGCAGCGAATAAATTTCGAACTTTTCTGCTTAAATCATTAGTTTTACGTATAATTAATGATGAGTGATGATAAATAATCGAAAATTAAACGCAAAACTTTAAAAATGAAAAGATATTTAAAAATTTTTTTTTTGCGAGTAGAACTGATTCATGGCTTCAACGCACGATTAATTTGACATAAATATATATAAATTTGAATATAAATAAATTATATATATAAAATTAACATAAATAAAAGCCGCGCGTTATTCCCCGATTTGTTATTTCGGGACAATTTTGTCAGTTACTCGCGCAAACCGCAAATAAAATTATGGGACCAACGCGGCAAAAGGTTCCCAAGGGATCGTATTTCACTATGTTATACCAATAACAGTAGCAAATAAAAATTGCCCACTTACAATTAAGCTTAACTTCTGTCGCTTCAAAAAATGGTAAGAAAACGGGCGGGTTTTCTTTTTCGCTTCCTATATTCAAATGAAGCTTTAAGCTGAGATAAAATGAAATAAAATGTATCTATACTATCTAGAATTGACGATAGCTTTGAAATTTTGCCATCACGTGTCGCAAGCTATCGTACAGTCTCAAACTTGAGGTGCGCACTATTACCCACTGCGTCCTATTCCCCTACTTTCCCTTATAGCAATAATAATTATAAAAATAAGAACCCCAATCATAATTATTTTACTATGCGATTATAATTGCAAATACCAAGCATTTTTCTCTTAGTGTACGATGATAAATGATAATAATTCTCTCGCTCTTTTTTAATATGAGAGATTCTGTTATATTTTACCTACTTTATAGATTTATGTTTTTACACGACTTATAATAAACGATATGAGATAATGTTATAATGACTATGATTACAAACAATTCATATAATAATAAATGATACGATGATAAATGAGATAATAATTTTCTTGCCTTTGTAACACGTTGGAGCATAAAAGAAACTACTTTAAAGTATGCTATGATGAAAGGCTCCCTATTACCTAATAGCTATCCAATTAACATTTTTTAGGATCGCAAATGTTTCGTCGCTATACATATTACGTATTGTATTTCCTGACGTGATGTTCGTGAAAATGCTCATCAGACCAGAAAGCAATAGGTACAATGATATTTCAGAGCTGTCAATGAATATTTTTTATTGATGTGTGATCTTGATGCTATCAAAATCGTTACTAGATTGCGCCGAGTATTTTTGCACACACAGTTTTTCAAAGAAAACAGATAGAAAAACTCGACCAAAATGTCATTCAATAAATAATTAAAATATATTTTGCTATATGTAGATGGAATTGCGTCTCTTAAAATCCACATATAAAACTATTTTTCAAAATCAAACACACATACACACACACACACACACACACATCTTGGTTTAGTTCTATTTCTTCGTCGAGTTGTATCAAGATATATGGATGTGAAAATGCATAGAAAACCAAATAGAAAAATATGTATATATATTTCCCTTTTTCTCTTTCACGCGCAAACCGAACTTTTAAGTATGGTCTCATTTTGCCAATCGGGATGCCGTCATTTTGTCGCAAACTCGAGGATTTCTGGGCAATTTCGTGCCATCGCATTCAAATGAATTCAAATGCATCATCAATAATTCATTAAGCGGCCTGTCAAGGGCAAGAATCTCGTGTATCGCGGAAACGTGATTCATGGTGAGAACGCGAGGAGTGAATCGAAATCGTGAAACGGCAGCCCGGCGTCAGTTCGTCAGGTAAACACCCGATCGATAGCTCTTACGAGTGTTCGCCGGCTGATGCGTAACTTCCACGAGGAAGAAGATTCTCTTCGTGAGGAGGAAGTTTGTTTCCCCGAGACGGTTGCGAAAGGTTGCGGTTTCGCTTTGACGCCAGCTAAATCATCTAACGAATGCATGCATGGCAAGAAGGCTCGAGAAACTTCGTCGTTCACAAATAAAGCTTTCCTCAAGGCTTTCCTCGATATTGAGGAAGCGTCAAATCCGCGAAGTCAGGATAAGGAGATAAAGACCCTCGCGGGTTGCGACAAATGACGCGGACGCCCTGAATACAGAAATCGTTAATCCGGCACGTTACATGGAGATTCGCGCCAAAAGGTACCAATAGGTACCGACGATAAATATCGCAATACCGCGAGATTTATCGTCGCGGAGATTTTGCTCCGCATGCGACGCTGTCCGTCAATTCAAATTAACGTTGCCAAGCTATATTTGGGAAAAGTTATATTTTCCATTTTTTGACACTATATAATTAAGTTTTTATTCTTACCTCAGAAGCTCACTGTCAATTTTATTTCCTAATACGAATCTCTTCGTAACTGCGATTTAATTGCAAGTCAGGCCAGTATGAGTTAACTCGTATATGTGGCGTCCTAGGCAAAATCGCCAAATACGAATTAACTCGTACTTGGCAGTCAACGTGTTAATAATAACAGAAGAGAGAAATCGCAACGCAGTTTTGTCATTAAAGTAAGAGACGTCGATCCGCGATTCTCCGCGCACCGCGTCCGTTTCGTATAGATGTATAACGAGCAAACCGCGAATTGTGCGTTTTCCGCCGCCGCGTACGCCTAAGTAAATCACGATGCATCTGCGTCATAGGCGACTTTTGATAAAAATCGCGACAACAACTCCGGCTTCTCCGTCGGGACGCGGGAAGGCCGGTTGTTTCAGGAATCGCGAATCGATCGACACATACGCGGGAAAAAAACGTTCCTCTCGAGTCTACGCGAATTTCATTTGAACACATGCGTTCTCACTCAACGAAAATACTCTAAGAATTGTTTCCTTTTTTATTGTCTTGGTCAGTATTAGGTTGATTATAATAACTGTTTTAACATCTTTTGTGGGAAATGCTTCACGATTTTCCGTGTCCCTAACAGTAAATGTATATTCTGAGAATGTTCAGAAGATATCATAAAGTATAAGATATTTATAAGGATGTTCTCAGTATATTGACATTCTTAGTATATTCTATGATGTACAAAATATTAATGCTATTAGGGATCATTCTTGCGCAGAGGTAGTGCTACTCTTATCTATACTTTGTTCTAATTTTAGTATATGCCGAAGTATAACAATAACTTCGGTATATGCAAGTATATGCTTTTGTATATTTAGTATATATACAAGTATAACTATAACTTTTGTACCCAGTTTCTGTATTAAAGCCGGAAAAAATCCGGCGAGAACAAGAAACAGATACAAACTTCTCACCGATTTAAAATGATCGAATCTTCGTAATTTTCCTATCGACTATTGCGTAACGAACTGATGGATACGATAAAACTGATAAATAGAACTGGTCATCCAATAAAGCCGATGAAACTGATAGATGTAGCAGACGTAATATGGAGCAAAAAAAGGGGAGCCGGGCCTGTCACGTGCAGCGGAGTTATAGACTGGTTGCCGCGGACACACCTCCTCCGCGCTTTCGTATATATTAATTCGCATATTCATAAATTCACATTTATTTATTCGCAATTCACGTAATAGTTGCCTAGTCATGCGTCTAAGCCATAGACACACCCGCGAGGCGCAAAAAATCCGAGATAAATTGGTCGCGTTACATCTCGCGACGTTACGATTCGAGATACAGATGTATCTTGGCGATTATTCACGGCTGATCGAATCTTTTCTCTCGATCGCGCGTCGTCTTGACACAACATGCATGCACAAAATGACGCGACTGCGAATCGCTGCTCCACCGTGTCTCGCTTCGTTCCGCCCGGGCGCTTTCGTTTAAAGCGCGGATCTCTCCGCGAAATGTAGAAGAGACATTCGTGGAAATTAACTGTCCACTTTTGCGAATCTCTGACAGCCTTAACGAGGAATTTAGTAGAAAAGAGAGAGATCCGGCGGTGCGGCTCGGACGGATTATAAACCGCGATGCAAAGGATTTATATTGCCTACTTTAGCAGCTACACGTGCGACAAGGACGATAACATCCGTGCAAACGTTCAATTGGAATTAATGACGTTCGTCGATTGAAATTGACGTCCCTGCTGGTACAACAATGACTTAATATAACAAGCACGATAACTATAATAATAACAATAATTTCGAAAGCGCTTATTTATCTACGTAACGGTTACTGTACCCTTGACAATAATCTTGCGTTTCGACATCGGCGTTGTATTTCCGACGTCAGTAGGTATCCCCCGCAAAATGAAAACATATCGGGGCACGTGACAGCGGACGCATGTATGTATCTCCGGCCGTCCGATCGATTATCTTTTGTACGCCCCAATTTTTTCTCTTCCGTCGCTATATTTTCAATCGGACGAAGGGGGCAGACGACGAATAGAACGCTTGGGGGATGCTACGAGAGAAATCAGGCCGCGGAAAAATCATGGCCTCGGCAGCCGAGATTGGGCCGTTTTTTGCCGACACACAAAAGCCGCGTTATGCGGATGCTCGACTCGTTTCCATCTCTCATGTCCGAGAAATGCTTTCTGGATCTTCGCATGATCACCGAAACTCACGGAAACTCGGCTCGGCTCAATCAGCGATATCGATCTGGAGAACCTGACGCGATAATGTACCCGAGTCGTGCAAGAGACATTCGAGAAGATCGTCTTCATTTATTTCGTTTCATGTACCACCGAGAGCTTCAGTCAATTTAGGGAACACGCACAATCGGTGAATCCGACCGGGTATAAATCGAATGTGTAAGCTTGCGAAAACAGTTGCACAAATATATGGTGGATTTTCTGAAAATTTTGGAGCAAAGTACTTGAATAAAACCCACTTTTGAAATTACCGGTTAAAAATGTGCTTTTATGTGCTCTTTTTTTATTTTTTTTTATTTTTATTTTTATTTTCTTATATTTATTTATTCTTCATTGACACCATTCCCGAAAAATTAGACAAATTTTGGCACCGGTTTCCAGAAAATCGATCCATTAATGTATTGAGTAGTTTGCAGTCAGACAGACAGAAAAATTTTGGAACCGGTTTCTCAAAAAATCATTTTCGTGAAAAATGAAACCAATCGTGGCCATCCCCAAAAAATAAAATAAATTTTGGGCCCGTTTTCAAGAAAATCGATTTATTTATGGAGTATTTTGCGATCTGAAAAATTAAAAAAAATTGGGCACCGGCTTCAAAAAAATCGGTCCATTAATAAAAAATTAAACCCATCGACACAATTCCCGAAAAAATTAGACAAATTTTGGCACCGGTTTGCAGAAAATCGGTCCATTAATGAGTGAATAGTTCGCAGTCAGACAGACAGACAGACAAACATTAGAAAAATTTTGGAACCGATTTCCCAAAAAATCGGTAATGATGCGGTCTCAAAATACGTCTACGGTCTAAGTTAGAGTATCATGAGATAGTATACCAAATTTGGTCGTTCTAATTTGAAAACTGTAGATTTGCATACTGGACAAACATATATATACATTCATTTTTACATATATATAGAGATATTATAATATTATTCAACTTCCTCGCTGTAGAAAATAACAAATTCATATATAGATTTTTTTTGAATATACAGAATTTTCCAGGTCAGGGGTCAATAAGCCTTCAGGGTCTTAAAGGACATTGAATTTGGAATAAAAAAGCTTCTATAAATATAGGTCCGGAAACGTTTAGTTAAAAAGTTAAACGCTAATAAACTTCAAAAAATCATATTTTTTTATTATTTTTAAAAGTATAAATAACTATTAATTGTTACACTAAAAAGCTATTAATTGTTACTAAAGCAAACGCTACGAATGTAGTGTTTACACAAAGATCATTGAAAGGTGGTTTCTTCACGTGTTTACTTTTTTCATTGTTTTGAACTTATTTTCTTTTGAATGCCTTATCAGACTTAAATAAAATTAATTTAGTTTGTTATTTAATTACTCATCAAATTTATTTCGTTACTTTTTTCAAATAAATAAAGGATTTTTAAGGATTATTTTTAAAAATCATCAAAGAAAACGTAATTTTTCGAAGTTCATTAGCTATAATTTTTTAACAAAGTGTTTCCGAACTTTTGTTTATAGGAACATTTTTGTTCTAAATTCAATTTCCTATAAGATTCTGGAAAATTTTATTGACCTGACCTGGAACATTCTGTATATTTCTTTTTTGGAATTACGCATTCATCAAATAAGACCCACTTTTATGGGCTTTGGGCCATTGGGCTTTATTAGAAGTATGTCACTTTACAAAATATCTTTTTTGGCAGGTGATATTTATGGCCAAAATTAACAATAAGAAAAAAAAGTAAAAAAATGTGCTAAGAACAATTGGGCCCAGATAGCTAGATATTTCCAAAAATGATTACCAAATTTAAGCTATAGATAATTGTGATATTTAAGAGTAGAGTAAACCTCCTTTCTTGTAATTAATAATTATTTTAATGATATAGAAAATAA
The DNA here is from genome assembly GCF_030848805.1 of Temnothorax longispinosus. Taxonomy (NCBI): domain Eukaryota; kingdom Metazoa; phylum Arthropoda; class Insecta; order Hymenoptera; family Formicidae; genus Temnothorax; species Temnothorax longispinosus. Next base: position 90,746 of record NC_092367.1, read on the forward strand.
TGTTTAATTACTTTGTTATTACCAATTTATTTTTGATTGATTTTATTATATATAAAATCATATAATAAAGCCTAGTAAGAGTCTCAAAAACATTTTTTTTTGTTTTTTATAATTATTCTATGCGAAGGACATATTTTATTTTTGTTATTGATTGAAATAAAAATTTTATTCTCACTTAGTGTACTTCAATATTCCCATAAATACAGTTTTGAAAAAACAAAATAAATTAATTAAGCCTTATTCAGTCCAGGTAGCTTACTCGAGAGCTCAATCTCGTGAATTAACGATTTCGTTAATTTTATTGATGCGTAGAAACGCTTAATGCGATATAAGTCTCCTCACATCTCGAATAGCAGCGCGAAACTGATTAAAATTCTGAGGCGAATAATTAGTATCCTGTAACTTTATATAATCTTCTAAGAAAATAACGTTGTATAATATCACCACGGTAACAAATATCAAGTATTCCAATTTTACGATTCCTCATGAAGAAACGGGGAAAAGAGGTTCGACTTTTTTTTCTCGCGATTATTACTACTTCTCCAAAACCGTGGAAATATAGAAATAATGATGCACATTAACAGTGAATATCGTAGTTATGTGAGATCGCTTTCTTTTCCCCTTAGTAGAATACAAACATACTTTTCTACGATATCATAAACGTATCATTCCTAACAAAGCAAACAAGATAATGAGTAGCGAGTAATAAAAACGGCATTAATAAAGATGTTATCGAGAAATTGCTATTATATTATACATTTTTCATGAATACTCGTCAACGAACGTGTTCAAGTTTGCACATATCGCGATCGATGATATGCGTGATAACGCTAATAACCACAATTTTGCTTAAAGCAAGTCATTGTATTTGATTTCGTCATGTTTCGTCACGTACGATTGCGTGTAGCACGTATGGCTTCATTAAGGGGATGCTGGAGTCGTCTGTTTTACCGATAAAATTATCATTTTCTTTTTACTCATGTAGCGTCGTATTAATTTGACAGAATTAAAAATGCTGCTCCATAATTGCAGTACATACATCAATGATTCAGGGAAATTTCTATTTTATATAGAAAACGAAAAAAAATTACGGAATTACAGATTTCCTTATCTACTTTTATCCTAATATGGCATCTCGAGTTACAGCAATCGCTGTCAACTCATCACAAGATGTGCTTCATATAAAAGATATACCATTGATACGGATGTGAAAACGAGTTTCCCTGAATTGCATAACAAGAAAAACATCGATGAATCCTCCAAATCGAGATTAGAAGATTCTAATATAAGAGTATAGTATATCTATGACGATTCGTGCGTATGTGTGCGTGCAATGTAGGTGCTATCCTTGTCTATATATCCTTGTATACAAGGACATATATAATAGTCGATAACATAGAAAATGGTAATTTTGTCAGTTATACAGACGACTGCTCCAGCATCACCTTAAAAACAGAAATATTGTCGCCACTAATACATACGCCGATTGGAATTAATGTTGAATCTCAAAGCTCATGTATCAATGCCTAAGATCAATGTCTAGGATCGTTGGCCGAACCCAAATACAATGAGAAAGTGTTATTTATTCTTCATCGTTAATTACGCGATGAAAATGTAACGGGGGCAAATCGCGCCGATCACGCTTGGTTTGCCGCATAATTATCGATGCGTGAAATAACTTTATTTCCGTCCGCGTCGCGAATATCGCTCGGTGACTGTCAACCGCGCGTGCATTATCGCGGTTTTGCATCGCGGTGTCTTCTTCCCCGGCCAACAGTCCTGACCGGTCCTGACAATTGTATCGCATCCTCTGTCAACGGCACGACAGCTGTCCTTATTCGGAACGATTTGCGCGAATCATTTTTGCGCGTGCAATTCACGTGTTCGAATGTCGAAGGTAGCGCAAAGGTCGCTATATTTAAATGCGGAACGGAAGCTTCATAGACGGCGTCTAAAGATTGACGTCAATTTAAGCGATAGACGGCAATCGATCGTTCCGCCGAGTGGACGATCGTCCGACACCGCTAAAGTAAGTTTAAGCGCTTTTTAATTTGCCACCGAGTGGCCGACGTCGCCGGGCGGAAATCGAACGATCGTCTCCGCTCTCGGAATCGAATCGTTTATAGCCTCTCTGGAGGCTATAAACGAATGTCGGGACGATCGATTTTAATAGGACAGCCGATAAGCGAGTAGGTCCGTTCAAGGCGATATTCACGAATTTCCGTTGCCTGATTTCGGGCCTCTGGCACGAATTTTTTTTATTCGCGTTTACCGAACATGCTCCAAACCGTCGACGCTAGAGATGTGCAAACTATTCGAATTCGAATTTCTATTATTCGAATCCGAACTATTCAAAAATTTGAATCTAGATAGATGAATACGAATCATCTCTAACAGCAAATGTATATTCTGAGAATGTTCAGAGAATATCATAAAGTATAAGATATTATAAGGATGTTCTCAGTATATTAAGTGCATCCTTAGTATATTCTATAGATATATATGACATTATTGCTGTTAGGGATACACATTGTCAATTTTATAAAATTATATTTCCCGTTAATAAGCAAAAGTATGATTATGTTAATAGGTGCATTCAGTGAGTGCATTCAGTATTATAACCGTTCACTAAGCGGCTAAGTAGTAGTCAAAAGTTTATTTCTAATTTTTTTATGCCCTGTGACCCTATCAAATTATAAGTAAAAGTTTGAATATATATATGTAAAAAAAATCGTATAAGCTATGAGTATTGATAACGTATCTTAAACGAAATATTTACATTTCGGACTTTGCATCGTAATATCTCCGCTCGTAAGGCACGTAGAGGAAAAAAAACACTTTTCCTATATAAATCGATTCCAAGCTATCGATTGAGCCTACTTAGAACTTAATCCATTCACTCGTTATTGAGATCTCAAAATCTCGGGTACTCGTGCAACTTGTCGGCTCGCGTAAAGATACACGACGATCTCGTGCTATCCGTGCGTACTTGGCGCGAGACACTACCGTGTCTCTTGATAAAATAAACTATATTATTTTATTTTAATTTCTATACAAGATGTTTCCGAACATTTGCGATAAACTTAAAGGGGTGTTAGATCTTGGTAAATTGAACAATTTTTGTTAAGTAATCCGTATCCGGCGACGTCTCCTTAAGGCGCTAAGCGTCGTTTTTAGCCTTGTTGAACACTGTTTGATTTCTGTATGGTTAGATTAGAATTTAAAAGAAATCATATGGTTTTTAATTTTATTTTGTTTATTTTATTACAACAAATGTTTAAAATGGCCACCTGCAATCTCAATACAAGCATATTGCATCTAACTGTGTATTGATGCACCCTCTGGAAAATTCCAGGAGTATTGCGAATCACATCACATGCATTCATTATCCCGTCGATGAGCTTATTTTGGATATCGACAGGGGTCGTGTACACTAAACTTTTAACATGCCTCTATAAGAAAAAATCAAGGCACGTCAAATCCAGCAAACGCGCTGGCCAGGCACCAGGCCCGCCTCTTTCTAATCTTCCTTATCCACCTGTCGCCGAAACACCTTGTATATGTAATTGGATAATGTTATTGGATATTGATATTACATAAGAGTATTTTAATAATTTATCTATAATTTTTTGCCTAATTAGTTCAGTTATTGCAACATTAAATAAAGTATATTTTATTAGTTTCATATTAAGCATTTAAATGTTTTTTACTTTAAAAAGAATATATATTATATTATATAATTAAAATTATTTTTCCACATTAAAATATTCTCTTGTTATCTGCGTATTAAAATTCAATCTAATAATAATTATATTGTTAATTAAATATTATATTTTGATTCAATTTGAAAGTATTCGATTCGCTTCGATTCGAATGAAATTTTGTCGACTCGATTCGATTCGATTCGACATAAAAAATCCTTGATTCGCACATCTCTTGTAGTTGACGTCTCACCGAATAAATAGATAATAAATGTTCGCACGATCGCGATATGATAAAAAGAGATCCGATTAAGAGTAGCAGCTTTGTTTGCACCGCAGTCCTCCTCTCGGGCGTTTATCGAGCGTTTCTGTAAAATATGGAGATGGCACGAATACAAATATCGAGACCGCACAGATACTTCGTAACCCAGCGATGCGTGAATACGTTTGAATCTAAAATTGTCCCAACATTTTGATAAACATTTTTATTGTCAATTGTTACAAGCGCGTAGTTTATGAAACAAAAGTACTTGTAATTTTATCGCGGAGCACAAAACAGATTAGTCGAATACAAAAAGATTATAGAATTTTTTCCAGTAAAAATCAACGAAGTCTTCAGCTTCATATTTTGCTCGCTTAACTTTTTAATATTCGCTCAGTTTTAATTTGATTCATGTTAGAAAATAATATTAATGTATTTGGTAAATACATTTACACAACAACGCAACGTAATAAGAATTCCATTAATATAATTACTCCGATTTTTTTATATAAACTAAGAAATATTTTTTTCAGTGTTTTATAATCAAGTGTAAGTGTTGAAAATTTCTGCTTCACGGAAAGAGAAGAGGATATATCCGGATTGATAGAGACGGAGGCAACGATACGGTCGATGAGAGAACGGTCCTCGCTGAGCTATAGAGCTCAGCTTAATTACGCATCAACGACGTTTTCGGGGTAGTTAAAGGGTGGCAGACAGCGTTTGACGGGAGGATGGCAGAATTGTATCGTGCTCAGCGAAGTTTTAATCGTGTCGCTCATTAACGCCGGTAACTACACACATCGTCGATCTCCATCCCGTTAATCCATTATAATTTAGCGCGAGTTTCTCCCGACGGACGACGACTACAACGACGATGATGACGACGACGACGACGACGTGAATATGAATGCGGCAACGGATGCTCCGGCGCTCGGAGCAGTTTGCTAGCGATAGCAAAATGTTTATACAAAATGTTCCGCTGACGAAAATTAATCGCCGGAGCAACATCATCTTCCCGTAAACAAACGGCGTTTCTCGCAAGCGAAATTAACGTAGCGAAAGTTGCGAGAATTTCTGACGAAATGCGATGCGCGGAAACCGGATTTATTCTATTTACATTATATCTTCTTTTTCCGAACTCGCGAGACGCGAGATCTGTAGAAGAGACGGAAGAGAAAAGAAGAATACAGGAAGAAACTGACGATATTCGTTCGACTAATCTGACGAGATTGGACTGATCGTATTTCGAAGTTAGCTGCAACGGCCGTGATTCGCGCGCGGGTTCAGGGACTCAGGCAGCCGAATGAAAATCGAATGAGGGAGGAAATCAAGTGGCATTCACACGATGAATTCTTCAGCGTGATGTCCCGAGAGCGCGCTTGATGATACACGTCGCTCTCTCGCGCCATGCGCGGGCAACGGGCGTTCCTCCGCGCCGGCCGCGGCGTAAGCGCGCGAGAACGCGGCGCGAATCCGATTAAGGCGCATATTTTCTCCGGCAGAATCGACAGATAGACGCCTGCATTTCGATGCTGCCGAGGCTGCGATTCCAGGCTAACTAGCTGGCGTGACACGTATAGCTCTCGGCCGTTTCGAACCGTTATGCAACCCAGTTTCAGAAGTTCAGGAGGGAGGACGAGGCACGAGCGTTCGTCGGACAATGGTGCAACCCGAGCTACGTGGAGATTGCGATTAATCTTCTCAATTTATCCTACTTACCCTTCACCCTCCTCCGTCCACTTCCCGTCCCGATCGACCGGTGAAATACGCAAGACGCTGAGACGCGGAAAGGGGGAGGGAAAATCTCTACCCGGTTTCCAAAATTATTCCACGAGAAAATTCCGAGTCACATCTGAGGCGTATCATGGTTTATAATTTCAAAATTATGCTGTTTTAATTAAACGAACACTCGTGTATCAAACGGCATCTTAATAATTCCCGGATATATTAAAAGATCTTCTTTAACTACTGTTCTAGTTATTGGAACGACGTAGTTTAGCGAATTTTCTAGAATGATTATGATCTTCATACTCTTCGTCGCACTTTACGTGCCGATTGCAATTAATCTTACTCTATTTCGCCACGATCGTAAGTTTTGTTCAACGAACGTAATGACGTCAGGCTTCGAAAGTATTTTATTAACTTCGATATCTCGACAATTTGTACGTAAATGTCACAAGAAACGATGATGCATATAGTTTAGTCAAAAAGTTTCCAAGTTTTTCAAAAAACTCATTTCAATTTATACGGACATGAATATTACTGTGCGCATGTAAATGCGAAATGTTACTCTCTAAAAGTGGAAGAGTGAAATATCACTCAAAACGAGTGAAATGCAAGTGTAACGAAAAGTGAAAATTAACCCTGTGCACTTCGAGTGATTCGCCTCTTTAAGAAAGGGTAAAATTGCACTCTATTAGTTGGAGTGAAATCGTACTCCATTTGAGTAAAAGGGCATTCTTTTCGAGTACAGTAGATCAGTGTTCGTAGGAGTAAATTATATCACTCTACTAATTTTGAGTGGAAAATTTCATTCTGTTAGAGTCACTTATCAGTCGATCTTTAGTAAATTGTGATTATAGCTTTAGAGTGAGATCGTATCACTCTAAAGCTCCGGTAGAGTAACCGCTCTAATCTTAAAATTTGAGTGAAAAATTCACTCCTACCTTATGAGTACCCGTATTTACTCAAATTAGAGTGACTCTCTCTTTTGGAGTGACTATCGCAATCACTCTAATATATTAGTAGCGAAACCAATCTATGAGATTTAGAGAGTATGTAAGTGGCGTAAGCATCCACTAATATCGCGTTTTATTTGGATTAAGTGATTAGTGGTTTTATTGTATCGTACATTTCCCTATTTTCTATAAATAGCGAGATGTAAGAGCTTAAATACACAAGTGGCGGGAAGAAATTATGACTGGCGCTTAGGATGTTATCGCGCGTTTATTACAAAAATGCATCATATCACACGCAAGAATTGTCGACAAAAATGCGCAGTCATAAAAATTTTAATTAAGCCTGTGCCTTAAGCACGTCCTGATAAAGCAGTGATTAAGAATACAACAACGAGAATTGAGGAATGGAAAATTATAAGCCACACATACGCGCGTGCAAGTAAGCGCGCCCACGTCAAAATTCAGTTAGAAGGAAATAATTAGTCTTTTCTATCTAATTTGTCATTCCAATCGATAGTAAACGAAACCTTTGATTTCCAAAGGTTTTTTGCGTTCTTAATTAATTAAAAATACCTTAATTAAAAATACACGACAAAAAAATCGATAAATTATACATCTCGAAGATACCATATTGATGATTTGTACAAACAGTAATTTAATTTGTTATTGTCGCGAGTGCGAGATGTGAAACAGTTCCGCGCGAGAAAAAAACAAGAAAAATACCGCTCGGTTGTCACGGTGACGGATGTCCCGTGAAATTGCAATTTGCACGCGTTTTCAACGAGCCGCGCGCGTCAGATCCATTCGAGAATAATACCTAACGCAAAACGTTACGCTTTATAAACGGGCAGAGATTCTAAAATGCGACCGAATGACGGGAACTATTGTCCGTTTTAATTAAATTCAAGCAAATCTCACTGTATCTTGCATGATATTCGAGGCTTAATTGCTAAGGGATGATAAGCCCCAAATTCGTCGTGGGGTTTATCGTGGAAATAAAGACGGAGCTTTTCCCCGAGACATCATCCGCGTGCTAAATATACATTTTCTCGAGTCACTAGCACGCTTACTTCCTTATCGCACGTCGTAAATCTGCGTTTTAGGAGGAAAAAGTCTCACCGGGATACGCGGTCGCGCGAACGCGAAGAAAATAGAATCGCACTGATTTTCTTCAGACAGCTGATCGATCGTCGATACACTTACGTCAAGATACGTCCGTGCTTTCAAGACAGCGTCGTCTTCGGCCGTGGAGAACGTGCGGACGAGAGCCCCACTGTTGTCAGCTTCGCTCATCACCGGCTAGCCTTGCACTAAACTGTCATTTAATTCGCGTTCGCCACGATAACAAAATACTCGCGAGCGAGCTGGGTGGAACGCGTTTTAGAGGCCCTGCCGGAATTCATCAGGGCACGCGCGGCACTCACGGCCGGCAATTCTTTGCCACTTTACCGCGACCCATTAACGATGCCCCCAGTTATTCTTCTGTAGAAACGTCGGATTTACGTAATCCGCCGCGAGAGAAGTAACGCACCAATTCTACGTCGGTTCTATCTGACTTTTCCTCTTTAATTTTTCCTCTGCCTCTGATATTTTCCCAAATTAACGATCCTCGGATTTTCTTTGGATATTTAAATTAGAAAGAGACTTCAACAAAGTGAAAACGGATTTTTTTTCAGATTTTATCACAAAGTAAAGTCGCAAAATTGCTTTTATTTTACAAAAAATGCAAGAGGTAAATCTCTATGTATGCGATAACATATTGCATCCCGAGAAGAATACTGTGACAAATAAAAAATACACAATTTTCAGGAGAGAGAAAACACAGATTTAGTTCAATTTTTAAAAATTACGAGATATCTAACGTAATTACAATTACGATATTTTGTTATAATAAAACTTATACTGTTTTTAAAAAGATCCGCTGTAAATTACTTGTCAATTTACTTATAACACTATTCATCCAGAAACTGCAATATAACCGGTTTAAAAAAAATAACGATGCTTCTGCCTCGTGCAGCGGATGTCGCATAGACTTGTGTGATTATATTATACTCTCTAAATCTAGAGTAGTTTCGCCGCTAATATATTAGAGTGATTGCTATAGTTACTCCAAAAGAGAATGTTATTACTCTAATTTGAGTAAATGCGGGAACTCATGAGGTAGGAATGAATTTTTCTTTTAGAGCGGCTACTCTACCGGAATGATATGATCTCACTCTAAAGCTATAGTGAATCATGATTCATTAAAGATCGACTGATAAATGACTCTAACAAAGTGAAATTTTCCTCTCAAAACTGAGAGTGACATAATTCACTCCTATAGACACTGATCTACTGCCACTCGAAAAGAGTGCTCTTTCACTCAAATGAAGCGCAATTTTATACTCTTTCTTAGGTCAGTATTCATATAATCAGATCTTATATTTAAGACCGTCTTAAATACAATCTTAAGATGTCATAAACCAAATCACAGAGCCGAATTATCATCTTAAGACATTACTTAAGACGATCATAAAATAAGAATCGACTATAAATACCGGCCTTAGAGTGGCGAATCACTCGAAGTGCACAGGCTCAACTTTCACTTTTCGTTACTCGTTACACTTGCTCGTTTTGAGTAATATTTCACTCTTTGACTTTTGGAAAGTATATATTATAACATGTAGGGAACACCTTAGGCACACTTTTTATCGATTTAACTCAAAATTGAAATTTTTTAAGTTTTGACAATATTTTTGTGCGATATATTTAAATAATTTTCCAAATTTTCAAAGCATTTGATTAACTTATGAGAATCTTAGATATTTTACCTTATCGCTTTGTCGTAAAGATATAATATTTTTGTGCGCTGCGGTTTGAATGTGTGTCATTCGTAATTTGCTCGAAAATCTGCTGGAAAATTTCCTCGATTCCTCGACATTGGAATCTTTTTTTGTCTTGACTGTGATAACAGTAAACATTACGATAAAGAGGATTTAAGCTACGCGAGCAAACCTAGTGACCCCGATATTGGAAGAGGCGTCTATTGTGTGAAACTCACGAAGATAGAGATAACGTAATGAAACTAACTAGCTTGGTCTGACCAATTAACTGACCCAAGCACGACATAACATTTGACGTACAGTCGCCTGTTCACGTGACTATTTACATGCGTGTGCATGTGTGTGCGTGCGCGCGCGCGTGTGTGTGTTGGCGCGCGCGTCTGAGATTATATGAAAATTCGCTGCAAAAAAAGATTACTTTACAAATTAACCGCGCGGAGCAATTAATGATATTTCACAATATTGACGTTAAAGTCATACAACATTTTATTATTTAATGTAAACGTTATATAAGATATGGAGATACGCTAGCGCGTAATTTATTTCTACGTCTTCACTTTCTTCGGCGCGCGCTCAAGGTAACATCGTATCTCTGTCTGGCGAATCCAATTTGCGAATTCTTTGGCACTATTCCTGCTACATTATGCCGCAATTCTGGCCAGCACGTCTGACTATAAAGCTACAAATTTCACTGAAAGTAGAAGCAGGGATCTGTTATCGCGCGACCACTTCGGAAGCATTTACCTGCGATCCGACAAGAGTCGTCAAACGCATCGATTTTGATTCCACCGACGCCTTTTTCTGCGCGAACAATTTCCACGAGCGAGATTTCCACCGTAAAAATCATCCAGTCGAGGAGTCCAAGGATGGCCGGAGTTTCCAGGCCACCCCCGCCTGTGCAGCTCGCGAAGGGGGTGGAGAATCTGGCGGGTGGTATAAATTTTCTGAGGTTGCGCATCGTGCTCGTCGGAACCTGAAACTCGCAGTAGTGCCCAAGCACGAAGCAGAGCGCAAGTGGTGCCGAAGGAAACCGGTGGTCCTCTGCCGCGCAGGATTCCGGTACGACAGCTCAGTCGCGGTCCCGTGTTCGGCGCACGAGTGCACCTTATACTCGGGGTGGTAGCGGGATCATACGAGAGCGCCGGGGTGAGTTTGAAATTCGTTCAACGCGACGACCGAGTGATTCAACGTAATTCTCGCGCGGTTCGTTATTTGTTAGTGAGTTTATTTTTATATGCTTCACTTGGCGCGTAATATATAATGTTTAACGCGCCGAGTAGAAGATGTCAAGATGTCATTTATATTAGCAAGTAAATATTTAACTTTTACATTGTTAAATAATAGTTATCTTTCTTAACTATAAGTTTATTACATTCATAATTATATCTATATATTTTCTAATTCCAATTAATTTAAATAACTTTATGGATTAATATAAATTTATCACGCACCGCTCTCGCGTCCCATCGTGCACGGAATATAAAATTTTCAGATAGAACTAAAATCCCGCGATACATATTCATATCTCATTGTTTATTCACAATCCTCTCGCATGTACGTGCATATACGGTCGAGCAGTTTCTCTTATTTCGTTCAATCCATCTTTTCCCGACGTTAAACGTTCGATCCTCGTGCAACAACAGAGTTTTCTTTTACGCGTTAATTTTGGTTTCAAATATTCGAAATTTAAACTTCAATCTGGAGAATAATAAAAAGCTCGCTGTGTGGCCAAGGTGATAAATGTGGAAAAGGAGTATCACGGAATATACTTTCTCTCGCTTTATCTCCTTGTCATATTCCCGATATCGAATTTGGCGTCTCGCCAATGGATTAACAATTTCGTATTGAGGAGATTGTGCTTCCTTGAGAGGACCGAGTACCAAAGTATTTCGCAAAAGTAGTACTTCTGCAGGAATCGCAATATACGAACGTCGTTTTGTGTCTTGGGAGAATATCGCAGATACATATATCACGATCGTCGAAAATGGGAACAAATGTAGGTATTTCGCGAGTATTATTACCGGAGGATCTAGGAAAAGAAATGTTACTTTTTACTACTTACATGATTCTTTCAATGATTACCGTATCTCCGAGAAAATTGCGAATTGTAGACAACGAGAGGACTTTCATTGCTCTCGACGATACTAATATTGCGCGATACCGGAGTAATCTGAAACTACGTGTGTTCAACGAGCACAAAGGCGTTCCAGCGACTCCGACTGATTTAATGACAAATCCTTCAACGAACTTTAAATTTATTTTTTCTTGGGGGAAAAGATTGCGTGACTTCAAGAAGAAGATATAACATTCCGCTCGGGAGCTGAGAGAAAGCGGAGAGACGACGCGACCTCTAAATACTCGAGGAGTCATCAGGGCACGTTTATTATGGAACTTTTACGGAATGGATTCCAATCGTAATTGTTTAATTATTTCCTAGATTTCTATTGTGTTTTCTAGGGAAAACGGAGTAATTCCCATCTCGGAATCCATTCCGAAAAGTTCCATAATACGTGCCCGAAGAAGAACAAATTACGCGATCGCGGAATACAAACAATCCGGTCTTAGCCGACGCACGTTTACCGACTGTTATATGATTATATCGCGCTTTTTAATAAACTGAAAGGATTACAAGGCCGCGGGCGAGATGACACGGTGAAAAATACCGCGAGTAGGTTTCGATTCGCGAGAGTGTCAATATACATATAGATCACGTTGTGTATCTCGAACGTCGTGTGGTGGTGCGAAAACTCTGAGGTAGACATATTTTTCTTTCGCCGGATTTTCTGGCGAATATGATCGTTAAATGACTACCTTCCAGATAAAGCCGGCCCAAGGGAAGGATGGAGGGCACCGTATCAGGTCGATATTCCTGTCGAGATAATTTCACGGAGAGCTTTTCATATAATCTCGCTTTCACCCGAAACTCGAACGTCCGCGTCGAAATGGCCCGGCATGACTAATGAATTCGCGCCGCGCCGCGCCAAGGCGAACTTTCGCTGCGCGCGAACCCCTGAACCCCGAACCCCCGCGCGGAAAAAGCGGGGCAACGCGACGGTCCCGCCGGGGGGTCGGCACAACGTCAACATTATTAATACTCCTTCAGCCTTTGTACGATACCTTATACCATTCCAGTTGTCCGCCCACGCGCCGAATTAATGTTTTCGCAGATACGGGCCATTGATTTTACGTCAAATATGGTTAGCGGGGTTCGGCTATCGGCGCGACCTACGCCGACATTCGACTCGAACTGTCTGTTCGCACATGTTACGGCGCTAAATCGCTGGCTATCTCGGACGCCAAATCAGGACAGGCGTCGTTGGAAATCGTCGGATCTCGATGGAGTTTACGCGCGCGGTTTGGAGAGTGAAAGCGAGTCCTTTCTCATCATCACTTGTATAACAAGAAACAGCTGCTAAAGTAATATTTTTATCGCAGACATCCCAGACAACACCATATCCAAAATCTTAAAGACGTCTTAAAAATGTCTTTAAGACGTCTTACGTCCCGGTTTTGGACATGCGTGCTGTCTGGGATTCTTATTATGTCCTTCTTCGGCAGGAGAACAGAAACTAGTTGAATATTCTTCATTCCGATTCCGGAAAGCGAAAAGAAAAAAAAATAAAAGCAAATATTAATTGAGAACGGAGTCGAATGGTATAAATGCAGGATTCAATCGCCCTGAGAGATTACATCCACTCGATTCGCGCACGTTCAAACGCGCCTGCATCCATTGAATTAATGCGGTAGATTGTATCCGCTCTCTGCAATGGACACGTTGCACACCTCGCGCAACAACGTCGCTCGTCACGTGTTTCTCTCGATCGGTGGGTGGAAACCGTCGGGCATGGAGCATTCCATCCAAGCGATAATCAATAAACGCATCGTTTGTACGCACAAATCCCCCAGTTCCGTGGAACTGTAAATTATGTTACTCGTGTTACTCGTTAATTAGATGGATCCATTCTTTAAAAACTCCCCTCTCACGGGGGGTTGTTATTGTCGAGAGACGCGAAATTGGGTCACGCCCGTTTATTTCGGGGAGAAGGTATAGAAAGAAACAGAATTAAATGGTCGAATCCCGGGAAACGGAGTTTTCTCCTCAAAGCCCTCCTTCGCGATTTACATTTAACGTTTCTTATTTAGCGACCCTTGATGTTTAATTGCGAGTATCGTGTAATTTCCTACAGGCCGTTTCTTACACGTTTGCACATTTGCACGCGTGAGAAATGAAAGCTTTGCCTCTCGAATGAAAATGACCTTTCCTGCGATCGGAAGTAATCGGATTAGAGGCAATTTCCGAACCGTAAGAGAACACACCGTCGAAAGGAACAACTTTAATTGAATACCCGCGCTCTTTGCTGAATAATATTATTTTGTTCTTTTACACGATAACGATGATGGCTAGTTTGAACTTCGCCCAAGAACGCTTATTTGCGGTTCTCCACTCAAACGGTTCGGAAATCAATTTCATCAGAGGGAATAATTCTCCGCTGCGAGAGATAGAAAAAAATGGATATAATTAAAGTCGAATTATCAAATAATTATCGCCGCGGAGAGCTCTCTCTCCGCGGAGATACATGCGCGGAGAGGTATATATACGCCACCGCTGCGTGACCGGCAAATTCTTGCGAAGTTTTCTCATTTCGAGTTCGTTAACACGCTAAATCGCCGACTTACTAAGCACTCGAGTCGCGAGGGCGACTTACGCGTAACATGAATTATGTAGCGTTACCTCGGGATCGTGTCGCGTCCGTTAAATTACGTAATTCCGCCCGGACTTGGACTCGCGGACTGGAACCGATAATTACGGCGATGATACGGCGGTTATCGCGACGTAGGTAATAACGAGATCGACCGTGCGTCGAACTTTGGAGGTGGTAACGAGGACGCCAATTAAGTGGTTGACATGCAAAATATAAATGTGCATATGTATACGCATAGGATAGGTCAATAACGTTTAGATAGGGCGCGCGCGCGCGCATAATATGCTCCGATGTGCACACATATTGGCATATGTAAACACGTATACATGCATATACGCGTGACGCACGAAATTCCGCGAATTCGCCGAGGAAACTCACAGGAAGTACGCTCGCGTTTGCCAGTTCTGCCGCGGCTTATCTAATCCGGCGGGCGAGCCCTCGATCCCCGAAATTTGATAAAACTCCGCCGTTCACACGCACGTAATCACGCAACCCTATCGTTTATTCCCCGAAACAAGTCGACCGCCCGCGGTGAAGATACTCCAGATAGATCATATGTAGCATCCTCACGGAAACGGCCGGGATCTATAGGCAATACTGTGAATTACCACGTAGATTGCCCACAAAGATAGAGCGTCTTCGTTTGGGCGCGATAAAGGTTGAAGCGAAAATCAGCGGTATCAGGCGTGCAATACTGCGAGCACACAAAATACACTGTCATGCCTTTCAAGGAATTATTTATATCTTTATTGTGGGTTTTTGTGGGAAATTACGAGACTTCAAATGCTTGGATGAAAGTTTTAAATATAGTATGATAGAGTCCGACCGAAAATTTGATTTCAGTTTCGGTTTCGGCCAGTTTCGGCTACAAATCGGAGTGCCTGGATTTCGGTGTCGGCCGAAATTGAAAGGCAGTTTCGGCGATGTAGCCGAAACACTGTATTTTCCACAGATTTTCCACAAACTTGTTTAAAAAATATTTTCATTTTATGTGTAGAAATTTTATTATTATTGAAATAATATGATTGTGATACTATTATGGATAGTATTATATAATATACAGCTATACAGATTGGAATAATAGAATTGTAATATAGTAGGATTGTATGATAATGTATCTAATTATTATTTTAATAATTGAATTATGATATTTATAAAGAAAAAGTATAGTATATATGTGCACGCGTAGGCTTTCTTAGAATTCCTATAAAAGTTTCGATTTTGGTTTCGGTTTCGGCCGAAATTAAAAAAGGTTGTTTGAGCGGGACTCTGATAGTACGAAACAATATCGATGAATGATTACAATTGAAATTCCCTGAAATTACGATACTTTTTATTAATGCTGGCTGAGCGAAATGTCTCGTCTTGTTCTATTGTACGAATTTCGTTACGTTAGCCCTGTCTGACCATATCGAAGCCATTACTACTTGCTGCGTTAAAAGACTTAAAAGTAATTTAACGGCGATAATTAGCTTGAAATTAAAGTCGTAACTTTTCTGACACCTTCGGAAGTTTTCAGATCGCAAGTAAGAGAGATGGCTGAGGAACAGCCGAGGTACAAATTGATCTACTTTAATGCACGAGGTCGTGCCGAGCATATTCGCTACATATTCGCCTATGCGGGCATCGATTATATCGACGAGAGGATCTCCAACGACCGCTGGCCTGAGGTTAAAAAGTGTAAGTGCCAGAAATAGAGTTATAAAATAACTTGTTCGCGCAACATGTAAAATAATGCAACGCAAATCCTAGTTAAACTTCACGCAGGAGATTTAATTCTAATTTAATTGTAATTGAAAATTAAATTCGCATTTAACATAAAATATTCCAAGTATAACAAAACAAATATACCCGACTAAAAGCACGAAATAATTGTGCAACGTAACAACCTAAAATTAATCGGAGGCATATTGCGTACGCAGCAACATTTTTAATTTTTAACTCGAGCGAAGACAAATTGCTCCGAGTCCTTCGCTGCCACTTAAGCTCGCGCTTAAGCACGACCCGCCGATTGCTTTCTCTTGTTCCCAGCGATGCCTTACGGGATGCTGCCAGTTCTGGAGATAGACGGCAAGCCGATAGCGCAGAGCAACGCCGTGGCGCGTTACCTGGCCCGCGAGCATAATCTCGCGGGCAAGGACGAATGGGAATCGATGCTGTGCGACGTGCTGGTCGATACCTTGGGAGACCTGAAACAATGTAAGTGATACATATGCCCGGTGCAATCCATAACGGTTCCGGAAAGCCGCTTACGGCCGTCAGCCCCTCTCCACCCTCTCCATCTCTAATCGATATTCCTTTTCGGCCGCGAATCCGCCTTCAGGTCGCGATTTCCCGTTATACCGAAGGATTGCCACCACCCAGCGACAAAAGTTTTCGAATGTCGTTCGATGTCGCTGTGCAATTTAATCAAATCCCGTCAAAGGACTTTTAGTAAGTTCGCACGAGCGTCAGTCGATAACCGCGATCGATGATGCTCGAGCAGCTCGAGTTCGAAAAGAGACGTAGAAGATCGTACTATCGAAAATGAGACGGTCCAGCGAAGATGCTGCCCGAGATAGAGAGAAAAGTGCGCGACGCGGACGCGACCGAGGCTAAACATAAATCTCCGGGAAAACTCCGTGATGGGTGCGAAAGTAGTTCCGCTTTCGCTCCTCTGAAAGACACGCGCGATCTCGCGCGACCTATATTTCCAGGCTCTCCCCGAGGTCGTAACATAATCGAGCGGACGGCTATAGTCCCGGAAAAGCGTTCCTCGCGAAATCTGACGTGACGGTGCGATGGTGCGTTGCGCGCAATTGGATCGCCGCCAGCGTGTAATCCCCGCGAGTAATAATACGCGCGACTCCAATTAGACGCTATAACGAGACATTCTAGATTGCGGGATTGCGGGATTGTTCGCGGTATCGGAGATTTGGGAAATCTAGCTGATATATTCGGTCACTCGATAAACAGCGTTTGATAATATTCGGATATTCACGGGGCGTACGACGACGGACGCTTTTAATGTCGCGATGTGTCACTTTGACGTAAGCTTACACGATGGGGATGAGCCACTAAAGCATGCGCACAATTTGCCTTCCAGTTATCTTTCAATATCGCACGGAGGAAGATCATTTTAAGAAGGAGGAGAAGAAGGCGAAGCTCCTGAAGGAAACAATACCGTTCTACCTGAATAAGTTCGAGCAGACTGTTGCCGAGAACGGTGGTTACGCGGTCGGTTCCACGGTAAAGAGAATGTCTCAGTAACGATCTTCACACGAGTCTGTTTAATTACTCTCTAAAAGTCAAAGAGTGAAATATCACTCGAAATGAGTGAAATGCAAGTGTAACGAAAAGTGAAAATTGAGCCTGTGCACTTCGAGTGATTCACCACTCTAAGAGTAAAATTACGTTCAATAAATTGGAATGAAATCGCACTCCATTTGAGTGAAAGGGCACTCTTTTCGAGTGCAGTAGATCAGTGTTCATAGGAGTGAATTATGTCTCTCCAATTCACTCTACAATTTTGAAAATTTTCACTCTGTTAGAGCGACTTGTCAGTCGAGCTTAGTGAACCATATGATTCACTATAGCTTTAGAGATCGTATCACTCCGATAGAGTAGCCGCTCTAAAAATTTGAGTAAAAAATTTACTCCTACCTTATGAGTGCCCACATTTACTTAAATAAAAGTGACAACTCTCTCTTTTGAAGTAACTATCGCAATCTAATATATTAGTAGTAAAACCTCTCTATGAGATTTAGAGAGTAGAGAAATATAAAATGAGTGAAAATAGAATATTATTTGCCGTGTATTTTTATTTGTTCGATGTTCTCTCGTCGTTGAAGTCGAATAGAACGACATATATAGGAGCTTGAACGCTCAGATGTCGAGTGTCGCGTATCTTTCAAGTAAGGCAGCTCCTTTTAGAATCGCGATAAATTAAAATTTTCCGTCTCGATGATAAGTTGCTCGTTGCTTTGCAGACCACGTGGGCGGACTTCGTGTTCACGGTGGCGTTAGAGAACTTTGAGAACATTTTCGGTGCGACCGCCTTGGAGAATTACCCGGCGTTACGCGGCCTGAAGAAGCGAGTGCACGAAATTTCAGCGATCGCCGACTGGCTGTCCCGACGACCTCATTCGGAGTTCTGAAATGTCGCTCCAACGACGGCAATCGGAAGGCGACGTCGACGGCGCATCACAAACAAGCACATATTTGACGCTTGCAGCTCACTGTCCGACTGTCCTGCATCGCTCTGACGACGATCGATATATTAATCGCTGGGTAACACAATAAACACGATAGGGGTATTCAAATAAGTTAAAGTTTAACGGTTTGACAGGTTATGTCGGGTTAAAGTCGGGTAAAAAGTTAATTTTTACACTTTTAACCCAAAGATTAATGTGATAGGTTAATGTGTCACTTATGTATTTTGCATAACCTTAAAGAGTAGCGCGCCCAAAGTTAATTAATTAACTTTTTACTCGACTTTAACCCGACATAACCTGTCAAACCGTTAAACTTTAACTTATTTGAATACCCCTGATGCGTTTTGCGTCTGTTTCTTTAGAGCGCGCTTTTTTTTAGGCTATCTATATTTACAATAAAGTTCTCTAAATTTGAAATAAATATCCAGACAGCATGTCTAAAATTGGGACACGAGACATCTTAAAGACATTTTTAAGGCATCCTTAAGACATCTTTAAGACGTCTTATGATATGTCTAAAAAATGTCTTGTCCCGATTTTGAACATAGTGCTGTCTGGGTATTTATAATTAAGTTTTCTAAATTTTTCTGAACACTTTAAACTTCGAGATCGATTTGCTTGGAAAATGTTACGTCAACGCTTACTTTCAAGTGACGTTTTATTCACATGAAACAGTATACTGGTCCAGAGACGCAGGAAAGATTGATATTATTCGTATATCAATATAGTCACAAAAATGCAACCTTGTTCGTTATTGTTAAAACAAAAAGAAAATAAGACAGCGCTATTGTTCTTATCCCAGTCAGCTTAATTTTGTCACACGTATGCGAGTTACACGAACTTACATATCATAGATCGATCACAGATCGTTTGCGACACTTGTTTTCGCACAGCTATAGCAGATTATGCGAACAATGTGCGCATATAAGATTATTGTCGAATGGATGTCTAGGGTACAAATTAAGCTTGGTCAATGTGTTCATTTATCGCGCGTCGTGTGCGTCGTGTGATGCGTGAATGGTGCATCGTCACAATAATACGATTTCTGTCGCGATCGCCGAAAAAGACGAGATTAAGCGCGACAAGCGTGGTATTTCGAACGGATATCGTAATCGATCTCTTTTTTTTTTTAACGGATCCAAGCCGAACGAGCAAGCGCGAATGAATAAATCAATGAAGGCGAACGGTGCCGCTGTACCGGCGAAATTAAGGTAAGTCGTTTAATTGTTCGTGCTTGTTCGCGCTCGCTCGCTCGGTCCGTTTTTATTGATTGCGATATCACCCGTTGATTTCGATATCACGATCTTCATTACATAAGATCTTGATACTTCATAAAATCATCCTTACTTGTTTTGCACGAAATATATCTAGTCGAAGTTGAATGCGGTGTAATGTTACAGGGTAATACTAAATGTATGTACGAAGAATAAGAGGATCTATTGCACGAATGAACAGCAACTCGCTGTAAGTACAATTCCACATGAGTATTTTATGTATATAGAATTTTGCAGCCAGCAAAAGTGATGCAACAAATGCAACAAAATAGAATGCAGTCGATAAGATTAATTGTAACAAAGATTCAAAGATAATTTATGATATCCTTTGCTTTTATCAATAAGACCAGCGACTTAAACGTATTTCATAAGATCATCGTGTTTGAGCGAGATAATTGAACGAGAAAATGCGCTTGTAAAATACATCTTGTTAGAATAAGGCAGCGAAACGGTAGACTTTTTAATGTGCTACAATGAAGATGATAAAAAGCTTTGTCCTTTCGTCGGCGCTTGAAAACATACTCGCGGGTATGGTAACATAGTCAATTATAATTATCAAACGAGATCTTTAAGAGCGAGATTTGTGAATGTATACGTGAATGTACAATACATGTTGCAACGTTACGATGCGGTGTTATATATGTAATGTTAAGTGTATTATTAAGTGTTGAGATTACAGATGATGTAATATAAATATTATTGTGATTACACGATGGGACAGCATGACTGATAATAATAACGTAATGCAAACGAGCAGAGTCGCAATTGATGTCAATGTCACATATATATATATTCATATCAATAATGCCTCATCCATAAAGAAAAAAACATAAAATATATAAGCGCATTATTTGACTGGATCGTGAAATGCATTCGCATCAATTCCTTTATTCGTTTCTCTCGTGATGGAATTATTTTGTTTCAAGATTCGAATCGGTTTTTAACGATTACACAGGACTACAAAAAAAAATTTGTTTGAAAATTAACGGAGACCAGGCGACCAGGAGTAGGTATTTCTTATAGATTTTGGGTCACTGAATCCGAATTCGTAAACCGTTTCGTTCTATCACGTCTAGGTTTTTTTTAATAATCGAGAAAAATCTGTGAAATTGAAAGAAACGAAATTTGAAAAAAGAGCAAAAGTATGACATCAAAATGCGATTGTAGAACTGATTTAAATATATTTTGATAAGTTAAATAAAGAAATTTTACCTTATTGATGTTATAGGTATTTTGACATACAGGGTGTCTATAAAGTCAGTCTTCATCCCCTATATATTTCGGAAATAGTTCAAAATTATGAAAAATCGCGAAATATGTGTTCGATCATTTTGAGAAGCTCATTTAAGAAAATTGGAGGAGTTACGTCCTCCCATGCAAGGGAGGAGTTACATTCCCGTTTCCCTGAGACACTGAAAAATTTCAAATGGAATCGTCCATATTATAGCATATCATTTAAAAGGACAAAATATGAAAATTGCCCTATAAGATGTCTTGAAGACATCTTTAAGACATCTTTTAGATGTCTTACAAAATGATGTCATCGTAGCACAATATAGTGTCTGTAAAGTCAGTCCTCATCCCCTATATTTCGGAAATAGTTTAAAATTATGAAAAATTGCGAATAGAGGTCGATACGCTGATCCGTTCAAAAGTTATTTAAGATCAAAGTTCAAAAATATCTATTTTTATCCTAAATAACTCTTGAATTGATCAACGATCTCTGGTTTACGCCAAAAATTTTCTTTTTTTATGCCCTTTCAAACGATATGCTACAATATGGGGGGTTTTATTTGAAAGTTGGGGTTTCTTTGGGGCATTTCCTTGGGTGGGACAATCTTTTAAATAAATAGCCCTTCGAAATAATCAAACACGTATTTCGTGATTTTTCATAATTTTAAACTATTTCCGAAATATGGGGGATGAGGACTGATTTTACAGACACTATAATGTGCTACGATGGCATCATTTCGTAAGACGTCTAAAAAATGTCTTCAAGACATCTTATGTCCTGATTTTGGATATACGGTGCTGTCTGGGGCAATTATTCTATATTTTCGCGTTCGTATATTTCCATTTTTCTTTTAATTGTTTCGAGATTCGGATTGATTATGATGATCATCTGCGACTACAAGGAAATCTGGAACAAAAAATGAGTAAAAAGAGCTTAGATGTTATTACATATTTTTTGTAATTTGAGCAAAATTATAACATTCAAAATTCTTTAGTAATATAATTCCTCCTAGTAGGCAATATTTTATATCTTTATATTTTATACGCGGTGTCTTTTCATTTTCTTCGGCTGATGACAGAGAACGAGACGTCTGTCGTAACTGTGGACGTAAAGTAAAGCAGAGAGAAATGTAAGACGTAAAAAGACTATACAGGGTGTCCGAAAAATCGCCTACTCCACTTCGGGAGGTGATTCGGGACCCAAAAACAAGCAAAAAAGTTCATACAAACATAGGTCCGGAAATGAGCCGTTTCCGAGTTATAGCCACTTTTATGTTCAAAAATCGTAAATTTTTATTTTCAATTTTTTTAAATTACAATTACCAAATTCTCTCAAATTTCTGTCTACATTTCGAAAAGACGCTATTCCCGGTACATCTCGATTTGGAAAAGACTGGACGTATAATCTTCTTGCCTCGGCAGCATTACTTTGAGCAAGACCATACATAAGATGCATATCAGCTAATTCATTAAAACTTACACGATCCATTGATGAATACGGAAAGATTAGATACAACCTAAAAGTAAGGTGTTGTTAAATAATAATTTGAAACTTATTGAAAAGCCGTGATTTACTTACTGATTTTGAATAGGCGTAAAAACAACTGATTTTGAATAGCCGTGAAAACAACTGATTTCTTTTAAAAATAATGTAATCGTATTTACAAATATTGAAAAATTAAAAAAAAAAAATAAAAAAATTAAAATTAAAAAAATTAAAAATATTTAAAAATAAAAATTTTTAATTTAAGAAATAATTAAGAAAGAGGGATGCCAAGCGGATTCTAAATTACAATTTTTGAACATAAAAATGGCTATAACTCGGAAACGGCTCATTTCCGGACCTATGTTTGTATGAACTTTTTTGCTAGTTTTTGGGTCCCGAATCACCTCCCGAAGTGGAGTAGGCAATTTTTCGGACACCCTGTATATAATAATTATATAATATACAAATAGCCTGTTACGGACTTACGTTTTTCTTTGTCTTAGGACCTGAGCAGAATAATGGCTGACTTATAATTTTAAGACATTGTTTTATACTTTAAGTCTTTGTTTTTAGTAACGCACAATTATAATGTCTTGTGTTTCAATAAGTCTTGAACGTGTATATTAACGAAATGTCAACATTTTTAACACTTTGAGACAGATTGTACGTTACTAAAAACGAAAATTTAAAGCATAAAACGTTGATCTAAAATTATAAGTCGACCATTCTGCTCAGGCTCTTACTTTACATCCACAACAGATGTAAGCGCTTACGTCTCGTTCTTTTCTTGCGAATGAATTCAAGAATTGAGCTCCGCGGGTCTCTGCCATCAACCTTTTTACCATCGACTTGAGAAGTCGCAACAATCGAAATCGTGAATCGAATGTCGAGATAGAGCGAAAGGTTCGCTATTGAATATCGATCCGATAACGAAGTCGTCATACTCGTCATTGAGGTTAGGTTACCGTCACGTTACATGATCGCGTGTGCATAATGCGCTTTGCGATTTTGTATTAAAGTTACCGGAGAAGTTTCGCGCCGAGACGTCTCTCATGATCGACGGCCCCGATCGTAAATGACAGGTCTTCCCGACGAAGTGCTGCTATAAAGGAAACATGGCCGCGACAGCGAAGACGGTACTGCCGGAGGAGAGCGAGCTAACCGTTCAAGAGCTGAACGTCAGCTGGCCGGTGTTGCAAACCGCGTCCGTTTATATCGGCAAGGCCTGTGAATGGTACAACAATGTGAGTTAGAAGTCTGCGTGACAGCCGAACAATCCCCCTGGTCCCTACTGTGTTCATTGCGCGTCGAGTCGTCCCCCTCCAAGGGGTTACATAATGCTCGGAATCTCTGTAATAAATAACGTTTAACGTGTATGCACGCCTTATGTAAATAATAATAATAAAAATAAATTGCTAATAATATATCTTCAATTAATAACTATAATATCTATTAATTGTTAATATTAATAATTGATATTAAATAACTTGAAAAATTCTCATCTGAGACAGTATGTAATTTAAAACACCCTGTAGGATAAATTAGTAAGTTTTTAATTGAGTTGTTGTTGGGTTTAAATTGTTCGCATAGCCCGAAAAGAAGTTATATCTTGTTAAAGAGCTTCTAAATATAAGAGTCGTTTTTATAATCTGATAACGCTTGAAGATGTTCAAGATAAATGGTCGCTTTCGAATTGCAAGAGATTTATTTCTTCTGCAGGACTTTATGTTGTGCAGACAAGAAGAGCGTGACCCACGTCGCTGTATCGATGAAGGAAAAGCCGTGACCGCTTGCGCAATGAACGTTCTTAAAAATATGAAGAAACACTGCCTAGAAGATTTTAACGCTTATATGTCCTGCCTTGAGAGGTCAACGGGAAAATTGGAATTAGAGCCGTACGTTTATATATTACTTTATATCCCACCGTGTTAATTCCTCTTCTGATACTTTGTATTAATTACGACAATGATCATATAATATGACTGTCACTTAGATGTCGACTGACGCAAGCTGCCTTGGACGAATGTGTTCGTAAGAATTTGAACATAGAACGTCCGCCCTTCGGATACTTTTGCGAGGCTAAAGTGCATAACACATCGAGGCCGCGGCCGCCAAAAGAGGAGCCTACGGTGTTTCCAGATCCAACTCCTGGACTGTCAGCCGACATACCACGTGAGAAATCGAAATATAGCAATCGCTTGTGGTATAAATCCTAAATCTCTCAACGAACGTTGTTATAGTACTTTGATTGTGCTGCAAAGATTATGTTTTCGAGATTCGGGACGCGTCAGGTAACTAGACAATTATAGGGAATCGAGCGTGTGTAATTTTCAGTGCGCGCACTGAACGCATCTACAACGTAGAAACGTTCCTCTCATATGAAAACAGAATTGTACATGTTCTGTGAATATAAACATATTAACGACAAAATAAGTGATAATTTGCTTGTTGTTATACCTTGTACAAATATAAATACGAAACATACAAAATATACTCATTGTTTATCCACCTTAATTGTACATAACGTTTAATGTCAAAATCCATATAATTATCTATATATTAAAATACAAGCATTAATATATTATTAAACTCTGGAAAATATTTTATTTATAAACATTGTAAAAATAAGTTAAAAAATCAATTTAGATTAAGATAGATCTTTGGCAAAGAGTTAAGAAATATATAGCTCATGTAGGATAAATAATGCAGATGCAGAGTTTGATTGGGTTTTTCGATAAAATTATATACTTCATTTGTCACATGACTTCATAACAAAATTAATTCTCAAAAGCAGCATATGAGCAAAAATATATCAACACATTCGCGTTTTGGAAGATACATGATAATTAATCAGGAGTATTGCTTTATCAATATTACTACGGCATTTTATGTACATGAGATACGATCAATTTCAGCAATCATTTAAGTTTATATACTAAAAAACGACGAATGTAATTTTTAGAAACGCAGATATACAATACATGATGTATGTAAATGAATATATACATGTAATATTCATTTACACATAAATCACGTACATGTAAACTTATTGAAATATATCTGACGTGTTTCTGCAAGAAAAGATCACGTTCAAAACCGTTTACATGAGGAATGTAATACCGGCTTCTACTTAATTCTACGGAGCATAGCCGTACACTGTAGACATAAATACAGATTTCACTGTCAGCTTGCAATTGTTTTAGTATTCACATAGTCTGTTGAATACCAAAGAAGAAATACACGCAATATCGTGCAATCTATAAGTCTTTGTAGAGCATGATCATGTGTTAGCTCCATGTTATATCATAACCGCTCCAGTTTGCACTCGGTGCTAAATGCACGCGTCTCCTATTATAGAAAAATGTCACGACTCCGCGATATCCTGATCTCGGCACACCGCTCTGTAACACCGTATTATGGAACTTTAGGATACGACAGTTTAAGATAAATTACGAGAATATTAATGAAAAAGGTACATTACTCTGAAATCGTCCATTAAACCAAGCAATTTGGTGGTATTTTTAAACGATTGACGAGTGTAGTATGGTATCCGTACTGGACCAGGGGCAACTATATTCCCACTCTTCAATTCTGAATAACTAACCACTGTCGACTGATACACTTGGTTGACGAAAGCTATATCATAATTATCCTGGAAATGGATGCAACAATTACAAATACACGTTGCATTCAATATTTGTACTTGCCAATGAATTACGTCTGACATTTGCTCCCTTACTTTTAGTAAATAGGATAGATTCATTTTGGTGAAAGGCACAAATTGTTCATTCAGCTTGATATACTTCAAGTGTTTTTCAAAGAATAAGCCGCTAGAAATAACAAAACAAATTTTAGTGCTGATTAAATTTACTCAAACTATTTGATTAGTCTCGAGTTACAACATCTGTCTGCAGTATCTTTAAATCTTAAATAATATGCAAATAAAAAATACGGATAAGTACTTGCTGACTCCAAGTTTGCCGAATGTTCTGGTTCGCGAGATTTCCGGGCGGATGCAAGCTCTATTCTTGCGCTGTTCCGGTTGTCTTATCCAATCGTCCCAATATCTACAAGAGCAGATGTGTTGTTAAAAACACAGATATATTACAGATCGATAATATAAAATATAACTACAGTGAAATATAAAGTCAGACTTACGATTTGGGCCATTTTGGTGCAAGCTCCAACCATAAGTCGCGCGTGAGCATCCAACCTAAGCCAGGAAAGAAATCTGTCCTATAAAGTAAATGTGGCGCGTGTTCGTCCACCAAGCCAGCTTTACCATTATCATTCCACGCTGATACACACCATAGAGAGCTATCGTTCACTAATAGGGGGTAAGTCCCCAGGAAGTACTCATAAAAGTCTGGTGCGACGTCCAAGTCGTCTACGTAAAAATCATAAGAAATTTTAATCAAATTTTACATCCCGTAGAGATGTGTCGCATTTGTTATGTAATGCTTGTGCTTATAAAGATTTGGTCGCACTAATCGTACCTTCAACTATAATTGCTGTATTATAACCAAGCTTTAGAAATACTTGATTCAACGCCCATTTATAATGGCGTGCGATTTTGAAGTATCCTCTGAATTTTTTCTCTTTAGGTGGTATTTCAATATCGGATTGATCAGGTTGCTGAAATGATAAAGATTGTAATAATTCCATCATAAGAATACAAGTTATTGCGTAATCTCATTAAAAGAAATTGAAAGAGTCAAGAATTCATACAGATAACGATCAATAACAATACACTCAAATTACCTTTATATGTAGCAGCTGGTTTCCATATCTCGCTATGACATCAGCAGTTTGTCGATGATCACAGTCTTGCGATACAATTATTGGAAACTGTTCTTTACTAGGTCTTAACTTAATTAATTGGTTTAAACACCGCTCTACTGTAATACGATTACAAGAAACGACCAAAATAGCTATTATTGGAGATCCATCGGGAAGCTTTTGCCTCGAAGGAGTACTGTGTGTTGCCTCAGTCTACAAAATTGAAAACGCGAGATACTGTTGAGACTATAAGTTAAATAAAAGTTAAATAAAGATTATATTCATAAATTATATATTTAACAAATCATTGGAGTTAATAAGATGATCAAATAAAATTGTTATATGGATTAATATATTACAGATAAGATAGTATCCTGTGTCGGCCCCTGTTCATTTTGAGACACCTTCCACTTATTATTGTTTTCGATTTTTTGCAATAATATACTCTTCTTATTAGTCTCATGTTTTTTGTGTTTATCTTTCTCTGTATCGTCTATTGGCAATTGGGCAGCGCTTAATCTATCGTATTCTTCTAAAACGACAAATTATATATTACACTTGATTTATCTGTTCTCTCAAATGTGCGACACAACATAAACTCATTTCAACT
Organism: Temnothorax longispinosus; assembly: GCF_030848805.1. Classification (NCBI taxonomy): domain Eukaryota; kingdom Metazoa; phylum Arthropoda; class Insecta; order Hymenoptera; family Formicidae; genus Temnothorax; species Temnothorax longispinosus. The sequence goes on from NC_092367.1 coordinate 118,487, forward strand.
GATCTTACTCTTAAGACGTTTGCTCTCCTTGATTCCTTCCAGAAGCTCCTGGTTTATGATTATCTGCTGTTTTACTTGCTTCTCCAACCTGCTTATTTGATTTGATAGCTTGTCCTTGTCCTAAAAACAAGGGTACAATTACAGTTATGGTCTTAAATTTTCGCACGACGGATCGTAACTTATTATAAGGATCTTCTCACCTTATCCTGATCCTTGCCGACTGATTGTTGATCCAAAAATAAAAAGTATGTAGCCACAGCCCATAAGATAAGGGACCCAAAGATGATACTGACTGATCTATTCCGCATGACAAAACCAAGTGTCACCTTAACTGCAACATAAAGAATATTGCTGCAAACGGGAGAGCGGGTGCGCGAGGTACGCGGAGCCGCGGAGAACAGAGCGAACAGATACTAACGGGGTTTCCACACGTTGCGGCGCACGTCAGTACATATTTGTTACACATGGATTCCTAAACGTGTCGTCCAAGTATCGTTCCTTCTGTGAAATTGCAACGGCCGTTAGAAACACAGGTATAGCGTATATCCCCCCGGTCGCGGCGTGGTGGTGCGATGCGCGAAGGCGTTTTTACTTACGGGCGTCGCAATCATATCCGCGATCTGGAGGGTCCTCGTGATCGCAAGTCATATGGAAGCGTCGTGTCCCGTGTCGCTTGTACGACCCGTATGAGTCATGGCAATTATTTACATCACACGTGGATACGACGGACCGGAGCTACGTTGCCACAGGCGGAAGAGAGTAATCTCAACGGCGATCGACGACGGCGACGGCGGCGCGCGAGCCGCGCTGAAAGTAGACGTTTTTTTTTTCTTTTTCTTCAAGCGGATGTTCGAGCGACTGGCTCTTTACGTCGGCAACGAGTCCGAGTCCACCCACGGGTTAGGTTTCCGCGGGACGGACGTCGACGAGATACCGCGGGCGCGCAGCGCAGGTACTTACCATTATGACAAACGGGAAGCGACACGGTGGCACGGTACCCCTCGGTGCCCCTTCACGCGGAGACTAAACTCGAGTCGAGGGTCCGTCCCGTCGTCCGTTGATCGAGCCACGTGCGATCGCCGCGGCGGTCCGCCCGAAGGACGAGCCAAGGAAGAAGGAGGCGGAAGATCCTGACGAAGATGCTTGGGACGGTGCTCACACGCTGTCTAGCTGGGACAGCTGTCAGTCTATGACAGTCTACAGTCTATGTTGGTAACGTGTGTCGGTAGACGAGCTTTACCTTGCGAGTGAGGCCACGGGCAGCTCTGCCGTAGCGGCGGCACGCTCGGCAAATCCGCGACGATAAAATTGATAATCCGTCGAGAGAGGCGATAATCACTGTGTCACTGATAATCACGGAGTGGGCAGCGCGGGATAATGTATTATATTTCTTATCATTCTCTATTCCCCGCACTCCCCGAATTATAGTGATTCCCCGTTTGATTCTACTGAATTCTGCTGGACGTAATGTGTAACCCCGCATATTGTATATTGTATGATAACCCGCGGACATTGAATGATATCAATCGGCGAACATGGAAGAGGGGAGTAGTATAGTGTATCATTCTATTTCATAGAATCGGCCTCCGATTAGATCTCTTCCTTCACCGATAAGCGATAAGAGTCCTTCACCATTTTGATATAAAAGTTTTATCAATTATATAATTATTAATTAAGTCACACATTACAATTAAAAATTAAATTATACCAATTATTACTATTAATTACTTTTATTCTTGTTACTATTGCCACATAAAAGTAAATTTCAAGATTATACATCGAGTATGTACAATTATATTTACAGGCATAGAAGGACAGCTCCCTAGACAGCACGCGCTTGTCTAAAAGCTTTGTAAAGATATTTTAAAGATGTCTTATAGACACGCGTGCTGTCTGGGTCGTCAGTGTTCGTCTATATTCGTTGGTATTGTTTATATTATGTTTACGCGTACCTTTTTCATGTAGACAATATAATAAGCAATGTAAATTATTATAAATTATAAATTAACTAATTAATTAACTGATTTTTTTAAATAATATTGTATTTTCACAGTTTAAAAAAAATATTAAACAGTTTTAGAGTATAGGTTAAATATTAGATGCATTTCACTTATAATTTATTTATATATAATGTACAGTGACATAAAAGATATACATAACACTAATATAAAAATATTATTTATTTGCGCTGATCTGATTTGTTAATTCTTCATGGCGTGCTAAAAACTGTGCCCAAACTACACAATAACTGAAAATAAAATTGCAAACAAAATATAAATTTTTGATATTTTTGACGAAATGTGAATGTTTGATAATCCATGGATTACATAACAGATAACACGGATGTAAATTATTATTATATATATTTTACGCGTAAATGTGCGCGCATCCAACTCTGGTTTCATCGTCTACCTACTTCTACAATCAAGCTAGTGGAATAACGTAAAACATAAAAATATATATATTCAGATTTAAAATTTAAATTTTAAAACATTTACTTTATGGTCTTTTTTTTATATACATATGGAAACCATCCGCATTTGATTTCGCTGATTTAATTTTTGTTATTGTAGCTTAATTAATAAACCATCTTTTCACGATTGGGAGTACGTCGAGGCTGAGGGAGTAATATTCAAATAATAATATAAAAATAAGTCTTTATTATTCTCAGGCTAACTTATCGACAATTTCACAGGCCGAACGGCCGGGCTGAACGTGTAATTCCGTCCGGAGCAACTCCGGAGTTTATCATCGGGGGCGTCGTGCAGCGCGCATTATTTTTGTATATTATCGGCGGTCGTGGTCGGCGCGTCGCAGTCAGCAGCAGTCAGTGTCAGTGCGTGTTGGTGCGTACTCGTGCGTGCTATAAATGTGTCTTCGCCGACCCGCTCGTCCACCCGTTGACGTCGACGGGTTCCGCCGTTTAGAAAAAAAAAAATTCTCGGAGCAACGCGAGGTATCTACCCGTGTGAAAGCATCAAGCGAGAGGGGTGAGAGGAAAGGGGAAGCGGCGCATCCCTCGGGGCGAGAGTGAAAGAACGGTAAAAGGGTGAGAGGATCCGTGACGTGACGAGTCTCACGTCCGCTGCGTGATCAGCCGCGTGATATGAGAGCCGCACACACCGACGACGATATAACTGCCGGGGCGACGGCGACGGCGACGTGGACGACGGCGGCGTGGACGACGACGACGACGAGGGAGGGTGCGAGCGAGTGAATGATGTACTGCACGACGCTCGGGAGATGGTAAGGGAAACCCAATAGTTGGAGTTTACTCCACGAATTTTGGCGTTTACCTCTCACCGTGGTAAACGTCGGCAGCCCGTCCGGGAAACTGACATTATACTGACAGCTCTTTCTGACAGCTTTTGCAGAAGGGACGCGGTGAGGGCCCTGAGCACCGGCGAGGTGTCCACCGCGCTGCGGCCGTTTTACTTCACCGTTCATCCCGACCTGTTCGGCCAGTATCCCACGCAAAGAGTAACGATCGGCCCGAATCCAAATAAGCACACGTCCCTACTTTAGATTTTAGAACGAGTAATGAGTGTTGTGTGAAACGATCGGGATAGATCACGATATCATCGCAGTAGGCCGGTATTCATAGTCGGTTCTTATATTTGAGATCATCTTAAGTATGTTGTACAATCTTAAGATGTCATAAACCAATCACAGAGTATTAAGGCCATTGCACGTAACAAAGTTTTAGGCATAATCGTAAGGCCGTAAGAAAATAGACCAATATCACACTCGATTATTCTTCGAGCTCAAGGAGAATAATCGACTGTGATTGGTCTATTTTCTTACGACCTTACGATTATGACTAAAATTTTGTTACGTGCAATAGCCCTTAACAGTTTAAGTGTTGAGTGTTGTCTTATCAACACGCTACGTTGATTTGTTGGGTCTAAAAGTAAGAGCCAATCACGTTCGATTGCTACTGAGCGGTTTGTTCTGCTGAACGCGCCCATTAAGATGCTAAACAAAAACAATATGCAGATACGAGATTCTATTTGCTTCTCAGACAGCACGCATGTCCAAAATTGGGACGTAAGACGTCTTTTAGTCATCCCCATTACGTCCCCATTTTGTGTGTGGACGCGTGACGCTGTCTGAGTTCATTCACATTCATTCCATACAGTCTTTCTCTTTCTATCGGAGTCTGCGAACGTGCATTTATATATGTATATTTTTTAAATGTAAAATCTATAAGATAAGAGACGGCCAGAGACAATCGAGCTATCGTACACTTTCCCGAACATTTAGATTTAGAAAGCTTTTGTCCTGCACCCACACACCTTGGAGAGAGGAAGGGAGTAAAGATAACGTCTGCCAGAAATATAACTAAAAGGAAAAGAATGGCATGGCGTTTGCGCGCCCGATGTTTATTACATTTTTATTTGCTTTGCGTTCTCTTTTACCGCGAGTTACGTCGACCATCCATATCTCTTCAAGGGCACGAGACATGCAAGATGCACGCGTGGCCGTTGTCAAAGCGTCGCGCCGCACAAAGCGATCGGTACTCCGGTAAGCACCGTCATCGTGGCGTGATAGCGAGCGCGCGAGCGAATGCGGTGAACGGCATTATTTTTAGACGCGTGAAAACGCGCGCTGTCCCGTCCATGACGGAATAGTGCGGCGATCTTTGGACACGCGCACGTGCGTGTGCTGTGTGCAAGGACTGCAAGGTTGCTCGAATCGGAATAAATTTCCTGCCGCCACGCAGTCAGATGTTTGTGTCGTTTATCAAGCGATAATTGTTTGCGCGCGAGCAGGGCCGCATCGAGAGATCGCAAAACGTACATATACGTCACGAAAACGTAGTAACGTTCAGTATCTCATTGTCAGATCCACGATCCACCTGTTCGAGAAAGGATATAGAACAATTGGTGGAGAACTGCAATTAAAAGTAGCGGAGCGGAACATTTGTTTTTTCTCGCGAAGCCTATTTTCTTGAGTCTCGATGTGTTTATCATCGCGATGTTTGCTTATGGCAGATTGGATTGAGAACATTTTTATATTCATAAAATGCAGACTATATTGTACAACAGCTTTAATCTTTCTGTGTAAATTAAATTAAAATCGTATTTTATTCCGTATATCGACGCTATTTCGGAAATTGGGCAATTAAACGCGATAAACTCGGCCCTGCGCGCGTCTGATTAATTAATGTTGATTACGGCTTATAGCTCACATGTAAATATTTTTGAGTGTAACAATAGTGTGACAATTTAATTCTGACAAACCATTAACCGCGAGAATTTTTTTTTATCAAATGCGAGAAGTAAATCAGAACTCGGAGAGTTCTGTAAAAAACCGCGGATATTTTTAAAACTATATAAGAGTTATTATAATTCTTTTTTTAGGTAGCTTTTTATCTCTTTACACAAAATATTTTTAAAGTGCTTAGCTAACTTTTATTAACATATTCTATTAGGATTGACGAAAGAACATCATGTGAATGCAGATTCGTAAACAGTTTCTTCTCGAGTTGTAGGGTTTTCAAATAGCATGGATATCAATAGAAATATTTTTATACTATACACTCTGTTTCCCCAAGATAATTACTTAAGTCAATTGTTAATGAAAATTGTTTATCGAAGAAGATAAAAGGACTTGATCAAAGTCTATCCCTAGCAAAACCAGAATCTGAATGCTTGTAGTTGAAAATCAAATTAGTACGTCTTATCGTTATCCTTCGGTATTCGATTGTGATCAATCCGTTATCATATTCGAACAATGTCAGATAATATTTGGATGTTTGTACCGTATTTTCTCATGAATACGATTCATGGGAAACAGTTTGGCCAAATATTACAATAAATTTCGCGAACTCGTCACAGTACAATTGCTACATACCTTATTGCCGATTACCACTGTGATTCTCTTCAAAGTAGTCCTCTTAGAAAGCTATACACCGATGCCTTGTCCACCCTTCAAAGGAGTTTTAGAACTGTTGTTGTGAAATGGCCTCCAGAGCTACCGTTGTGTTACTCTTAATGTCATTAATGTCATCAAAGTGCGTTCCTTTCAATGTTTCCTTTATTTTTGGGAATAAAAAAGTCACACGGGGTCAAATCCGATATGACTTTTTTATATAGCAATTATACCGTGAGTTACAAGAGTTCACGAACTTTACTATCATACTACAGATATATTATTACTATTATTTTCTTATCTCCATCCTTAATTACATATGTTAATGCAAACAATATATTAAAAGTATTATTTGTATTTGTCCAAGTGATTGACTATAATTTATTATTTACAGACAGTGAATGAAAACTCTCTGAAGCAATTAAGTTCAATCTTAGAAACCCTGCAACAGAAGCAACCTATACGGCCGACGACTTTGCCCTTTTACCTACGATCGAAAGATGAGAAAGATGTAAAGGCTGGTAAATTTACGCTTGTTAAAATACAATTGAAAGAAAAGGATCTGAGACAAGCGATACTTTCCATTTTAAAAACATGCGATCTACCTACGACGTTTGTCGACAAAATCGAGGAGCAGAAGCCTCCTGTCACAAAGCACAAATCCAGATTTTGGCAACGCGCATATTCTGGAGAAAAGATGGACTTTTCGGAATTGGAAGACGATCCTATTTATGCTTCGATTATTATGAAACGCAAGATTAATGCAGAGCCAGATACGCTGAAGTAAATATAACATTGGGATATGCTTAAAATATTGCTATCAAAAGTATTACTATTATATTCAGTATATTCTTATATATGTTTTTGATTAGGGCATATCTGGACAAACACATCAATGAAGTACATGTTAAACTGGAGGCATGTAGACCAGTAAGAGAGGAGGTGGAGAAATTGGAGAAAGTACTGTGCAGCGAGTTGGGTCTGAAGGATATCATATGGGACTGTGGTTGGAATATCGCCCATTATCGTGGCTGTTTATTAGCCTTTCAAGCGTTAGCCGAGCATCATCCGGAATCGATGGAGGTATTGAGAAATCGCACTCTCGTGTTCGCAAACGACACTGGTATCAGTTTAGAAGGCAATGTTATGCTGAATTCTGGAGAAGTCAGGCACAATTGGCTCGACGTGAGTTGAAAATAGCTTATCTCTATCGATACCTCCACATATATTAAACTCCTTCGTCTTTTACAGCTAATAAAGAATGTAAGAAAGCATGATGCCGTGTTGTTGAAATTGCCGGCGTTTGAAAAAGCAGTGTCCCAAGTACTTCTCGACATTAAAGTTGGTCGACGGTGCGTAATACATCATATTATTTGAGTTATGGTAAGGCTCAGGGTGCTCTATATGTGCAGGAAATTCATGCCTAAGGTAATGGTCGGCCAGTATGAGCAACAGCTGCGACAACTCACGACTACGCTCTCTGATTATCGTGGCAAAAGAAAGTATCCGAGTTCTTGGCCGGCTAGTCTATCAACTTACGAAATTGTCATCGAAGCGTTAGTATAAATATTGCTGCTTGTGGATGATTTTAAACCTTGTGCAAGTAGATCAACGCGTTTTATGATATCTTAAAGCGAGGCAGGTCCTTTGATGTTATCACCGACCGGACAATTCATCGTGCCATCGTCGTGCCCAAGCTTTCTCTTGGTAAATTTTATTACGGAGAACTTAGAGGAGGCTATGAAAAGGCTATATCACTATAATAAGTAAGACATCTCAGATTTCTGATTGAACTTAGATCAATATAGAACTTTATTACTATTTGTGCCCTTATTATTTGTAGCATAAAGCATGTGGAGCGAGAACTTCATCGTAAGACCATCGCAGAATTAGGTTTAGCTGCTCTTAACAAAGACGACAGCATTACTCCGGATCTAATGATACAGTGCTGCGAACGACTACTTCTGCACAAAAAGGATCTGGCACCATCGCTCGAGGGCGTCATGCTCTGGGTTACTCATTATTACTCCGTCATGAGCGACGGCGTTCTTTGTGTGCCATGGGATTGGAGGTTCTAACTTTCGACAAAAAACGAAATATGTTAACGGTTATTGTTAAGCCACTAGCGTAAGCGCAACGCCAATAATCACGACAATGCAAATAAGTTTTACAAGTTCCGAGATTTGCAAGATGCAAACGATAGTAGCAGTTTAAAACCGGTAATTAACTGCATAAGCTAAACTATTATGATAGATTGCATTATAACAGTCATACTCTATTAAAATAGTTACCTTGTGTCACACAGATTTGAATAATATAAATTTGTCGGAACGAATTTATATTACTTGCGTTAACGTCGTCTCTAACTTCGTGACAGCCAAAGACAGATTTCTCTGGAAATGGCTGTTTCATGCGTGATCTTTTTTTAAAAAAATAAGATAAGACAATTGGACAGATAAATACAAACTGGGACTGTTGTAGACTCTTAACTAGTCTTGCATAAATCTTAGTTTAGCTAGGGGCTCGATGCTATGCGCTGTAGACAACTGTACACATATATATTTTTTTAATTCGATTCTATACCGACTCAATTGTCTAAATGTATAATCTACGATTGTGTCCAATCAAGGACAAGATTAAATCAGATTTCGCAATAATTGACGTTTATACACATCTAAAAATGTATATTTGATCTCCTTTATTCCAAGCTCGTCGGAGAATCAAAAATTTTTTCTCTACTCTAAAATATCCTTTCCTCGTTCTTGTTATACTCTACATATACTATACGTTTACGCGAGCGTTACTGTAGTAACTTACGATAATTCCTTCGCGTAAACGGGATTTTCCTTCGCGTAAACAGGATTTTGTAGTACTTACGATAATTTACTCTGCGTAAACGAGTGAATTATCGTAAGTTACTACAGAAGTAACGCTCGCGTAAACGTAGTAGTAGAGCAGTAGAGCACTCGAGTAAGAAATGTACAAATTATCCTTACGTAAGCGATAAGATGTCTATTAAAAAAAAACGAGCGACTTTGAACAAACTTGAATTAAATTAATTGGCGACTAATTCAATCGGTAAAATTGTACAATTCGTCGTCCATAATCTAATTTTTTCTTCTCACGTGTTGGAGCGACTTCGATCAAACTCCGATTAACTCGACCAGCGATTACATTTGCTCAGTAATACTTGTATCATTCTATTAACATGGCTAAAATTATTGATTCCTTGTTTGGTACATGGAAAGAATTATATAGGTAGAAACGTTGTTGCAAGCAAGATAAGTTAACTGGCAATTAACTGGTCAAATAATACCTAATAATTACCTTGTCAACAGGAAGAAAATTATCCCAGTGAACATAATGTCTCAAATCGGAAGATAAGAGGTCATTAAGACGTCTTAATGACGTCTTTAAGATGTCATATCTCTCGATTTGAGACATATACGTGTTATCTGGAATCACTCTTTTGTCGTTTCAAATTCTAGAAAAAAAGATTAGAGATTACCACTTATACAGGATGATTCAGAAATACTTGTACAAACTTTGGGAGTGATATCTTCATACATAAACAAGAAAAAAATGTCATATACACATATGTCCAGAAATGCCTGGTTTATGGAGTTATAATCGAAAGATTTACATTTCAGGCCTGCACATTTGCCTGACCTAAATCCATTAGATTTTCGTCTGTGGAGACACTTAAAAGTCCTAGTTTATGCTGGAATTACAAATAAAGAGATGGTTTACCAACGCAGGCAATAACGCATCATAGATGCCTGCGAAACCATCAGCAACCGTCATGGGATCTTTGAAAAGATGCGACAGTCCGTGATCCGACGTGTTCATATACGTGCATTGAAGCAGGTGGAAGACATTTTGAGCATTTGTTGTGAATTATAAGTAGATTAAACAATCGAACTGAAGATTACATTACCCAGATAACACGCATGCATGTCTCAAATCGACGTCTCTAAAACGTCATATGTCCTGATTTGAGACATGCGTGTTGTCTGGGTAATCATGTGTTTATTAGGCGATTTTTGGTGATCGTTTGGTATGGTTTAATTGGTACATATACCAAAGTTGCTATCGGTAGTTGCTATGGGTGCTGGTGCAATTTGGTACATTTCTTACTTTGGTACGTTGCAATTATGGCTGCATTCCGAAATTCACTGTCAGCAACTTTCAGTACTGAAAATCTATAGTATACGTATATACGTAATGTATAAGATATAGATTTGCAGTACTGACAGAGTGAATATCGGAATGCAGCCTATATCAGAGTCACGCCAAAAATCGTCTATTGTAGATGTATTCTGTCAGTTTTTGTCGAATCGTCGAATGTAATCTTGGGCTGCGTTCGTTTTGGGTGTTTTCGTGCTGAAAGCATCACTCCATCTTTTTTCAACATGTAATGAGCAATAAAGATGGACTGGACGCTTTCGATTTATAACTCATATGTAAGGCATTTCCGGACATATGTATACATGACATTTTTTTCTTGTTTATGTGTGGAGAATTCAGTTTCAAAAATTTATGTACATACAAGTATTTCTGCATCATCCTGTATAGCTAGAAATTTTACTTTAAATTTATGCCGTGATTGAATTAAAATCGAAGTTTGATCAAAGTCTCTGATGATAAAAAAAATTGGTAATTTAAATAAAATGTTAGTAAAATATAGGCGTTACTTGATACATTAATCGTAGTTCGATCGTCTTTAGTGCGCCGAGGGGGATGTTTCGCGAAGCGTTCATGCGAATATATCTGTCCGGAGTTCAGACTCGCGCCGAATTCTCGTCATTCGTCATTTCTCGACTTCTCGTATGTGTCTAGTGATGCGAGATAACCAATTAGGCGAGGCAGGGACTTTCGGGCGGGACGTGGGACGTGTCGTGTGTCGCGTCGCGCGAGCGCCGAGCGGCGCGGCGGCCGGCGCGGCGGCGCCATCGGCGCGGCCGTTCCCGCGCAAATGAGCGCCAAAATATCCGACGTGCATGCGCACGAGCATCACGGTTGCGCGGGCCGGCGGGCCGCGCCGCTTCATTCGGCTTTCAGCGCTCGGTGTCTACGTGTCGGCGTGCGGTCCCGTGCATTATTCTGATCATTCTATCTATCTCGCGCTCCCTCCCCGTTCCTCCCTCGTGCAGTCGTGCAAGGAAATAGGAAACGCGCTCGACTTGACTTAACGGCGAGACATGTCTGGACGCGGCAAAGGCGGTAAGTAAAGACGAAAAGCGACAAAAAGGGAAGCCGGAAAAGGGAGGAGAGTCTCGCGCCGCGTCGCGCCACGCCGGGCGACGGCGACGACATTCCTCGACGTGTGTCCCTTTTCCAGGTAAAACCAAGGGAAAGGCGAAGACCCGCAGCAGCAGGGCCGGGCTGCAGTTCCCCGTGGGGAGGATCCACCGTCTCCTCAGGAAAGGCAACTATGCGGAACGCGTCGGCGCCGGTGCGCCGGTCTATCTCGCCGCCGTCATGGAATATCTGGCGGCCGAAGTGCTCGAGCTGGCTGGAAATGCCGCCAGGGACAACAAAAAGACTAGGCAAGCCCTTCCTCATTCTCGCGCTCTCTCTTTCTCTGTCGCGCGCGCGCGCTTTCTCTCGCTCCGTTTCTCTCTCATCGCGACTTCCTGTTTCTATCTCGTGTCTGCGTCTCGCTCGATTTTCTTCGCACCCTCGGGCCTCGGCTCCAGGCCGAGAATCTATATTCCAGAGGGAGTGTAGATCACCGCCGTTAACTGACTCATTTTAAGAAAATCACTTCTCGAGTCGTTTTCGGCGTTATTCATCTTGAATCGGTATGTGCTCGCAAGCGCGACCGTTATATCACGCTCGTTTGTTTTCGAAGGAATCTGTATTGCCTTTCGTAAATTCTATATATTTATTTATTAGTCTGCCCTTGCGTTTGAATTTTTGTAAATTGTGTGGTCGACTTTGGCATATTTTGTGTTTAACCTTCACCAACGTGGATTGCCTAGCTTATTCGAAACAAATAAAACAAATAAAAAGGCTCGTTCTTTCCTTATTATTATATAGGAATATGGAACAATTTGTAGATTATATCAATAGCTAGCATGAATATCATCTTGACTTGCGATACCTTGTAACGTTGTTGCTTTTTTTTGTATTTAATGTTTATTTAATATGTATTTGAAATTGTGTATAAATGCCTATTTTTTCTACAGGATAATCCCACGCCACTTGCAATTGGCCATTCGTAATGACGAGGAGCTGAACAAATTGTTGTCTGGAGTGACCATTGCTCAAGGTGGAGTCCTGCCTAACATCCAAGCAGTCCTGCTGCCGAAGAAGACCGGCACCGGCGGCTCCGGAAAGGGCGACAAAGCGTCGCAGGAATATTAGATTATCACACGTTTATAATTTTAACCGTAACTCTAGAGAGATGCCTTTGTTTCGTGAAACCGGTGTAAAAGGAACGAATGTCCTTATAAACCCGTATGATAGGACTGAATTTATACTGGAGATAAAAAATATGGAGGTCGATAACAAACGTTACATTGTCATATTGGTTTCCTTGTTAGTCCATCGTTTTCACGAATTCAAATCTGCGAACATTGTTTTTCCTTTCTTTTTTTTTAATCACGACCACTCGCAAGAATTTTCATTGTATTTTTATGGAGATATTTGAGCTAGATTCACGCTCTCTGACGCGTCTGTCCTTGATACTGTTGAAAGTATAATTGCTGCTTGACGAAATGTGTTTGATAATTGTGTTTTGGTTAAAGATGTTACAGTGCTGAACGGAATCTTAAATTCCCGTTTCAAAGACCATACTATTAATTGTGACTGTTTTGTTCCTGCATGTGATGTATTTATGATACAATTATATTATTTAAAAACTATTGTTACAATTATATTTTTTCTGCATATATTTTTCTTTTTTTTATCTTTAGCTTCTCGTTTATTTTGATTCTCCAGTATTTTATTAACAATGAAGATTCGAAGATGTATTGCGAAAGCGCTTAAATGTTTTTGTTGAATGTAAACGATATTTAATGCAAAAATAAAATAGCATTGCGTCCTTACTTGAAGTTCAGTTCGCAGGTGTGTAATCCCAGTTTTAGATATAAATAAAACTTCATTGTAGAAAGATCTCTTCGAGCTTTCGACATTTCATGTTCCATTTACTGTGAGATATATTTTTTGTACATTTGTGATACAGCAACAGTCATAAATGAGTGAACCGAACGTTTCATTACGATTTTATTGTCTGCCATTATATTCGCGAAAAGTTATTGATATTATTAGTTATCAATATTACAATTTCGTATCGTTTGTTACTTGCGAAATGTTACTGAACAATCCTGCCTAAGTGTGTACGAAGAAAATGTTCGGAATGAACAGTAAATCGGAGTTTTTCCGTATTTCTGGGAAAACACGATAGAAATCTAGGAAAGGACAAAGGACTAAACAATTCCGATCGAGATTCAAAAAAGTCTCACAATGTTTGCCCGGATCGCGAATTCGAAATCGGTGCTCTTGAATCTACTGTCGCCATCTCGCAAACGACTCCGCTCCGGGCCTGCGTTGAGGTCTCATAGCGTTTAAGTAGCGCGTCGATTCGACGTGACATTTAACTTTTGGACGGCGGTGCTCCGCGGTGAACGGCTTTTTCGAGGTGGTACATTCGCCGAACGTGGCAGCGAGCAACGCGAAATGTCGTCGGGCGTGATAGACATCCTCGTGGACATGGGTTTCAGCATGTCCAAGGCGTAAGTTCGTAGATAAACGTCGCGCCGTCGGGGCCTAACCTACGTTGACGTTTCGACGTCGTTTTTGTTGCAGCGAGAAGGCCCTGGAGATCACCGGCAACAAAGGCGTGGAGCCGGCGATGGAATGGTACGCGAACGTTGCTGCTACGACTCCCGTCCGCGTTGTGACGCTATCGATTTTTCATTTTAGGCTGCTGGCCCACTCGGACGAGGCCGAGTCCACGCCAGAACCCGTCGTAGGCGAGAGTGCCCCGGCGTTGGCTGCCGATGCACCGATACAGGACAACGTCGCTGGTGCTAGCAGCCAATCGGTATCTACGACTGAAACGGCCAAGTCTATGAAGTGCGACGTGTACGTTGAATTGCAAGGATAAGACTCCTAAACGGTGGAATATGAACGCTTGCTTAAGCATCGACATTGACACGTTACGCTCTTCTATGGAATATCGCTGAATTTTGCCAGAGTACATACATGTCTTTTTCCAAAACTCTCTTTGCAGATGCGGAAAGCTATTCAAATCTAACTTGGAAGTTGAGTACCATGCCACAAAGTCCGGACACGATAGATTTTCGGAAAGCACGGAAGAGAAGAAGCCACTCAGTGAGGAAGAGAAGCGGGAGCAGCTGAAGATGCTGGAGGAGAAGTTGAGGCAGAAGAGGAAGGAGAGAGAGGAGCAAGAAAAGAAAAATGCATTTGAAAGGGAAAAGAATAGGATACGATCGGGAAAGGAGATGTCTGAAGCCAGAAAGAAGTAAGGGACAAAATAATGAAATTGATAACAGATTGTATGCAAATTCTATATTTTATATATTTATATATATATATATATATATATATATATATATATATATATATATATGTAACAGATTGGAAGAGTTAGAGATGCAGAAGCTCCTGGAGCAAAGAAAACGGGAAAAGGCGGAGGAGAAGGAAGCTAGGCAAAGAGTTCGAGCACAAATCGAAGCCGACAAAGCAGCAAGGCGAGCTAAAGCAGCTGCTGAAAGCAGTGCTCAATCAGTTATTAATACTACTTCGACCCCATTACCCGCAATATCTTCATCTGCGTCTGCGCATCATAGGAAGGATTACACTGAAACCAGGCTTCAGGTATTAATATAAATATAATGAATGAAATGTAAAAATATGTAGACCATGTATTCTTCAAACAGTTGCAATTTAGCTTAGGCTTACCAACGGGCAAACCTTGACACAAAGCTTCGGAAGTAAGGAACAATTGTCTGCAGTAAGACTGTTTATTGAAATGAATAGGACAGATGGTAATGGTCCCTTCCAGTTAATGACCACATTTCCCAAAAAAGTCTTTACAGATGAAGATTACGATACGCCATTGGACGTGTTAGGTATGCTGTATATTGATAATTTATTCTTATATATATATATATATATATATATATATATATATATGCGATAATTATTATTTATCGGTGCAACGAATTCTATTAAGGGGTTACATACCTTTAGCAGGCCTAAAAGTAGGTAGAAATTAACGTATTTTTATTGTGAGTAAAATTATGTTTTATTAAAAAATGAAAATACATGTTTTGTAGAGTGGTCTTTAAAGAATATCTCCCGAAAATTTCAATTAAAAAACATCAAAAATTGAGTCCTGGCAACTATTTTTCCGAATGGTGTTTGTAAAAATGGCGTTTGCGGTACTAGAGATACCTCCGTTCCCTTTCATGTGAAACAAAAAACAAAAATTTTCCGTTAAACTAGATGAATAAAACTAGTTTTTGTCATAGCCGATTTTGAAAATGTTTATTTTTTGAAAAATGGCAATTTGTAGCAAAAAATGTGATTCTAATAATCGGTTTTCTTTTATTTATAAAAAAACTAAGGAATAAGAGCCTTCGCACAAGGCTATCATATGGTAACGTAACGTAACGTAACGTAGGTCTACGCATAAGAAACGTATAACATTGTAACCGTACGTTTCTCCTGCGTTGACCCACGTTACGTTGCGCTACGTTATCATACGAGAGTGCTGAGGCTCTTAATCGAAAAAATCTTTATATAAATCACTAATTTCTGAGATATTTCTGGTACTGATATTTAAGGCTCCTGGATACTCGCCGCGGCCGTGTTGGAATTGTAACATCAGAAGCGAGAAATGACACGTTGAAAATTCTTATATGGTATTCCAAAATACCATACAAAATACCAAACTTTTTGGAATGGATTCCGAATTTAGTTATTTCCTAGATTTCTATTGTGTTTTCTAGGGAAAACGGAATAATTCCGATCGGCATCTATTCCGAAAAGTTCCATAATACGTGCCTTGAAGCCATTCCTGTAGGAATCCTAAATGAAAAATTGACTGTGAAAATCGCCTCAAAAGACCCACGGTGTCCGCGCAGTGTTAATAAAACATAATTTTACCCACAATAAAAATTTGTTAATTTTGACCTAGTTTTAAGGGATGTAACCCCCCTTAATTAATTATGCAATTTTATCAACCGTAATGTGATAACATCAAGTTGTAACTGTATCAGTAATTGTATCGGTTGTAATTACGATGTGCGTATTTATCATATATATAAGCATTTTTCCTGGAAACTGCACAAAGTATATTCTTGTTTTATTTACAGGCCTAGTACCCTCAGCAGTCGTGATCGTTCAAAAGAAGGTGGAATGATGTAGCCAGTAATGCCCTAATTTGTAAGCAAAAAATACTAATGTATATTATCATACAGATTAATTATAAGATAATGATAATCTAATATAATGATATTCTTTATTATAAATTATAGATTTACACTCATTGTGTGTGATATACGAATCTTTTCGATTTCTGAAACTGATTTCTTTGTAGTCTGCTTTTTCTTAACACAAAAATTATAAATTTATCGCAATTGAAAAAATAACGTTACGATTAAAAATTTAAATAATGAAACATTTGAGACTTGTATTAATATTTATAATTTTCAACGATACTACCTTTTGTTTCTACTGTTTCTTGTTTTCACGTTTCTTTGAATCTTGCAAACATTATTTAATCTAGAAATTATGATAACATCTCGATCTGAACTATATTTCCGATGTTATTTTTTTAATACTACACAGAGAGAATTTTCTCTTAGAATTTACCTTGAAAATCATGGTAGTTATGGGACAACATGTATTACGAAGAATTTTATGCGAGCTATTCTGATTAATATCTACCATAATAAAAAATATTAATATCTATTACATTAAAATATAAAATGTGTTTGATTAATTTTACTAAATTATATCGAGGAAATTTTAATAATTTTTATCACATTGTTTGTAAAATATCTGTTGTATATTTCAAAAATTTCTTGGTTGCCAAGTTGTCTCAAGTTTGTAGTGAATTTAACGATAAAATATAACGAAAAATTCTCTCCGTGTATTGATTAAAAACTCGAATCATACTATTTAACTTCTATAAAGATTTAGTGTTGATTTTTTTATATCATAAAATTTGAAATGGATCTGTATATTGTATATGTGATATAATTCTATTAAATTTTATCTCGCTGGCACACACAGGCACACACACACACACACACACATGCATACATAAATAATGATTTTAATATTACCGTTATGTCTGCGTCACATAATAATGTGGTACATGACTAGGATAGATTATCTCTTTGGATCTACAGTTCGTAGGGAAATGATATATACCATCGCAGTTTACCAATTGTAATGTTTTGTCAAAACAAAGCCTCATCTCGATCACATATGACTCATGCGTTTTCTGGAAAAAAAGTATACATTTGAAGTAAAAACTATTATGTTTATTTTTTTATATCTACATCTTTTTTTTATATCCGACAAAAGATAAAAAAACGATTTAAACGACGTTTATCTTGAAATAATTTTTGGACTTACGTCGTCAGTCACACACATTATTTGTCCTCTTGTATTCAATATCTTTTGAATTCCTTTCAACATATCTTGTACCATATATTTGTTACCCGGCAAGATATTTGCTTTCGCAAGTACGTCCATCATATTGTACTTGTCAAATAATTTTAATCCCGCTTCGAAATAATTAAATTCGTTATTTAAAGCTTTTACCGTGACTGCACAAGTGCCGTGTTTATCCCATTCGTGTTTCCAGAACGAATAAGGTTTAGACCCTTTATGGATATCGAGCCAATTTTCTTTTAATTCACTTTCTATAGGCGCTATCGCGCTTGGATTAAATTCTAACGACTTGTTACAAAACTGTGGGCCTAATGTGTTATATTTCGTGGGCCAAATTCCATGGATGGTCCACTCGTCGTGCCTGGGTAACGAGCAACTGCGTGTGTCGGATTTATTTTTCCATACGAAACAAGCTGTCAACGGCCATTGCTGAGTAAATATCAGGACGTCAAATTCATTGGACGTTTGTTTTCTGTACCCTCTTGTATCAAAGTATTTCCTATTAAAGATAAATAAAAGTCGTACATTATAAATTACAATTTATACAAATACAATTATTCGTAGAATGTTATTTAAAATTTAAATTATTAGAATTATATTTAAAAATTGAAAATTATCTATATTGATTTAGATCTTGCATAGCAGGAAAGTCCAATGGGTCAATTAGAACGCTTACGTGATCTCTTGATTGAGCCAAAGAATAGCTTGTCTCGCGTGTGACTTAATTAAAATAATTGAAAGTTATACATATGTGCGCTATATCAATAGAATATCGGTAGATATCGATAGATATCGGTAGAATTCTTTGAAAAATGCGTTAGTAACACTTGTTGACACTTGCGTGCGTACGTTTGCAGGTGCTAACACCAATGTACTTTATCTTCAATTAACGTGTTGACCCAATGAGCCACATGATATTTACACAATATTTCAAACAATTTATTTTGACGCCTTCATCATAGATGTACATCGTTTTACTCACCCATGCGTGATGCACGGTAGATAAAGCAAGACAATACACGACGCTATGCTGTACTTGCGCATTCTGTTGGGAAGTGAGAAATCGTTCTATGCGAAGAGAGAGAGAGTGGAGACTGACCCGAGGGAGCAACGGAATTAAAGGCACTTAAACGCTCCCACCTTTTTCACTACCACCACCATCTTTACCGTTCTTTACATTGTCTGTTCGGACAGCAGTATTTTCTACCTGATCTTGTCGCTGGTTCTTCGAGCGGCCGCATTATGAAAGCGCACCTGTATTTACCACTGCCACGTGAATGTTTCTAATAAAGTGCATATTCTTAACCACAAGCGTTAAACTAAACATATTTGTGTTTATTTATGTAATATTATACAAAATATAATTTATAAAAAATAATTTAAGCTTGGTACAATAAATTTTAGAAGAATAACTTTTGTGATTGTGATGTATCTTTTTATAATCTTTTTATGAATTGCGTTAAATATTTAAGTAATAATAATCATTTCTTATTATTTAAACAATTAAGATATAATTGCTTCTAATTTGAGAAGTAATTACCGCTAATTCAAAGAGTGCATTTATAATTGAGAATATTATTACATTCTATTTAAAATCTTGTTAAAATTATAGTGTATATAATAATAAAAGAGTGTACGAAAGCTTGCTGGAATTAAATTAAACGGCCGTAGATTACACGTCAGATCTTCTAACATCGTTTATTTATATTTATCGCCAGATGTTTTTCTTATTGTTCTACGACGTATGACGTATGTGACGTGTGTCCAATGATGAATAATAGTCATATTATCATTGTGCCAAGCTAGATGCTTAGACAAATTCTTGTAAACGTGTAATCGAATATGCGCAATAGCAATATTGATAGCAACGGTATTAGATGGCATTGCTATCTCTTATAATAATCGTTTACAGTGAAAGAATAATTTTTTTATATTTTACACCGGTATTCTAACGTAAACTCTACGTGTCTTATGCAAAATCGAATTCGACGTTGTAATAGTTATATAATTTTGTGTAAAAAAAAACTTTATCTTAAACTTACCTTGAGGCGATTCTTATGAAATATTCTAGCTTTGATGGTATGATGACAAAAATAAGAGCACATAATTTATTTTCTTTTTATTTAGCAAAAATTGTATAATTGATTGTCTATTTTATTTTTACAAATTATACTATTATATTATTTTCTGCCTTTTATAACTTTAGCTATAATTTTTCATTTTAGTTATAATTAATATCACGTTCGACATATCGTTGTATCGACAATTTTGTACCTTCGCTTCGTCGCAAATACATTTCAAGAGCACATTTCTAGAATGCGTTTTATTTACTTAGAGAGCACGCGTATAATGTCGACACATCATGATACGAGCGAAAATGAAACATATGTGTAACTAAGCATCACATGTTGAAATGACTTTTGATTAATTTTCCTATTAAGTGGAGCATCTGGAAAGTTTTGTTTGGTTGCACCCTTTGCCTCAGCAAATAATATAAGATTCCCTTAGAAATAAATAAGATGACGAAAAGGGCGGATAAATCCAACCAGAAATTCGGAACTGTCTTCATACCTGGAACACAGACAAATTTACTTAAACACTTTGGATATTTACAGATTAGCATCGAAGTAACGCGTGATGTGCGTAATGCCTCCTAACGGGTACCAGAGCGACTAAACCGATCAGTAGGTTCTTACCTATGATTCGCATGAGTTCTGTAGGCGAGCTGAAATGACAATAAACTTCTTCCACTGGACAAGGTAGTCTCTGTCTATTGAAACCGTATACGGCTGCTGTAAGAGCCTCCAATGCGTACCGGATATAACTCATATACATTAGAATCGTTCGGTAGATCGGTCGAGGAACGATTGACTCACCAAAATCTTGCACCGCGATTAGCATCAAGGGACAACTTAACGCGGGTCCAGTGAATACACTATTCTGTAAAAGGACAATGGATCTTAGAAGAGTTTCTCCTTTCCTTTTGCAATTTTGAACGTACCTTGACATTAAACACGCTGGCAATGTTGTGTCCTATGCTCTCCGCGATGAAGGCACACACGAAGCAAGTGCCGAAAAACATGGAACTTCTCTGCAACTCCAGGGGTTGCCCCGTGATAAGATAAACCATTGAGAGATATAAAACTGCGAAAAATATCTGGGAAAAGACCAAGAATAATTTTTAAAACGTTTGGATAGATAAACAGATTAGGATCAAGATTTGAAGTAAAAATGAGATGTAATTCTCTTTGCTAAGGGGAGTTTAAATTCTTCCTATAAAAATTACAATTGACAAAACCAGGAGCTATAGTTCACGTGGGACAATTTTTCTCCATCAGGAAGTTAAAATTTTTTATTCGGACGCCATCGAAGATATATAAAATATCCATACCATATAAAAAACAAATTATATAATTTACAGAAGACCAACCTGTGAAGGTATACTGACTACTGTTAAAGCCCAATAATATGCGCTAAAATTGTACCATCTGTTGAAGTGTTCCCGTTTCATCATCTGGATTTCTGAAGGAACTGCAATGAGAAAATAACGAGATAAAATACAATTTTGAGCTGATGTCTTGAAAAGTAATGTCTTTAATCATTTCTGTGTCTTTACGAATCGTGCCTTTAAGAAGAGATTTAATTTTTGAATATAATTATGGCAATTATACGACAAACAAATATCATAAAATAGTGTTATGCTTTTCGATTGTACGACGAACGTGCTTCCTTATGACGAGATTTCCGCATCAAAGAAATATCCGTGAACATAAAATTGATAGGTAAAATTTCCGATCAGCCAGAAAATTGATTTTTATTTTTTTTTATGCACCGTTTCTAATTTTCTACGCGCAGAGAATTTTTCCTTACACTGCAGCAGCACCGGTAGCATAGGTAAGTACAGAAAAACTATGATGCACGCAAAGCAAAAGCCGTAATTGAAGAGGGCCTTGGAGCCGTCGTTGCCCATATTAAAAAATAATCCGCCGATCACTAGCCCCAAAAAGATGTGGAGCGATATCTTCAGGTATATATAATTCTGTGAACACAAAGAAACCTGCTCTTTATGCGCGACTTCAGAAGAGATTTCCTGACCAAATATCTAATATTCTAATAACTTTGTTAGCGCTCTTATCGGATATACTATATGTTTATGTCTACTTTATATATATATATTCTTTTCATTTACAAAATAGCTTCAAGATCACACAGTATCGTTTCTTACGTTAGTGGATTCTCTCATAATACAAATCACTTGATACTTAGCATACTAATCTTAGTAAACAAAATGATAGCAATTAATATGCTAATATAGTTTGCTATATAGCAGATTTGAATAAAATGTTGCGATGCAAATTGGCATCACATTGCGTTCACATTAAGCTCATGTTCTACTATTAGTCAATATAATTTGATAATAGATTGCCAATAGAAACCAAACAGAATCTATCATTTAAATGGATATAAAGTAGCCGCATTTAAATAGATATATCATTGCGAAATGACAGAAATTCTTTTTATAATATTTCTGCTGACATTCTACCGACAAAATTTATAGCAGACACTTTGCAAAATTTATTTTCGACAGATTTTACTACCTGTAGCGGGATTCTGTCAGGTATTATATGTGATAAAGGAGCTGTGCAACGATACTGAAACTGTCGTTAAGGAGTTAAAGAATAATCCCGCTTCATGGAAAGATATGTAAAATACACCGATCTTACTCTGTTTCGATAAAGCTGTAGCATCATTCTCCTCACTAGCGTGCCGAATTGATAGATCCACGAGATTTTCGGGATCTTTTGGTCGAGGTCAAACTCGCTCTTCGATCGAGGAATCGGAAGTAGCGGTTGCTTCGTCTTGACACATGTAATCATCCGGTCGATCCAATTGAAACCATATTCACCCGACGCGATCTCTATTACTGAAATTAATATTCGACGTTAATGTAATTATGTTAACATAATTGTTTTTATCCAAATCAAACTATGTATTTTTAATTAATTAATTCCTAATTCTTAAAAATTAAATTATAGATTATTAATTTTTTATTCTTATAATCTTCTTTGCATTATTTATGAAAAGAGATTTCGGAGCTCGATGGAATTAAATCGTTTTTGATCGAAATCGAACTACATATAAATCCATAATTAATTAATTTCTAATTTTTTTAAATTAAATTATTAATTATTAATTTTTATAATCCTTCTTTTTGCATTATTTATGAAAAGAGGTCTCGGAGTTTTAGATAATGCTTTTTTCGCCTACATTTTACTCAATGATGCAAATAAAACTATAATACCCGTATCATGAATTGTAAATCTTAGAAGTAATTTAAAGCATAGCCAATGGCTACAGTTTCATCCTTCAGATGTCCATCATTATCTCACACGTGTTGCTTCGCGAAGCGAGAAACGCGATTGCGAGAAAGGCGACAGGGTTCTCGAGTTATGCGTGGTTTTATGCGAGATTATATATATGGAGAAAATATTTCGTTATATTTTACCGTTAAATTCACGACAAACTTGGGACAATTGGCAACCAATCAAATATTATCGGTAACGATAGAAAATTTTTAAATATACAAAAGAAATTTTACAAACAACGTAATAAAAATTACCAAGCAGATTGGTAATTTTTGAAAAATTATTGAAATTTTACTACATATTTTAGTAAAATTAATCAAACATATTTTATATTTTATTGTAATAAATATTAATATTTTTTATTAGGGTAGATATTAATCAGAATAGTTCGCATAAAATTCTTCGTAATACATATAGATATTATCCCATAACTATATATCATAATTTTCAGGGTAAACTCTAAGAGAAAATTCTTTCTGTGTAGTGTATAACTAACTCACTAAAGTCCGCTGGATTGTAATGTGTCGGGCATTCTAGGCCTACATTTCGCAAGAAAGGCACTAGGTTGCTCGCGGTGTCCCTGTAAACGCATTGTCCGTCGGTCATGACGTAAACGTGGTCGAATTTCTGAAACGTGCTCGCGCTGGGCGTGTGCACCGAACACACGACAGTCCGCCCGAAACGCGCCAGCCTCTGGAGAACATCAACGCACTGGGCAGAAGCGATCTCGTCCAGTCCACTGAAAGAAAGAAAAAGATATCTCTTTTTGACACTTCTGTGATGACTGATGACAATACGCTTCGAGAGCGGATGAGTCTGATGGCGGAGTCTCTCCACGCGAGACTTCTTTGTCGTCGTTAAAAGTGCATAATTAGTATCTGCGATCAACATAGTCCGGGTGAGATGTGAAAATATTTACCGCGAGCAAATGTTTGCTGTCTCGAACGTTTATTGTCAAATAATTTTCTTTTATGCGCGTGTGTGCTTATATTTATATGCGTCTGGTTATTCCGTCATCTAGCATGCATGCCGTAACTACAAGAAGGAGAATCGATGATCCTATCTGCAATCGATTTCTAAAATTCATTTTAATGATTTTGTGATTTTTAACATAGCTTTTCGACGGATTTCTATTGACGTACGAGACGCTTTTTTAAATCTTGTTAGAGAGACGTGATGGATGAATAATAAAACATTTATGTATAATATTCTTCAGTTTTTGCTTCATGGCAAATAGGCGGTCTCTTGAGATCAGTTTTTACTTCTTCTTCGAATGCATTTATAGTTCAACGAAGCAGAGTTAAGACGACAGAATGATCTTAGCATAATCGAAATTTAATTCCTGATTAGCAATTAGTAATTGGATAGCAATAAAAATGGATATAATTCAGCGAATAATAATACGATTTTAGATAATAGATTTAGAATAAATTATCGATTCTCTCCTGCATTTTAGATTTTTGCAGTTGCAGATATTCGCGTTGTCGAGGTACCGAGGCATCACTGTGACATTACACATTTCGCAATTGTTCAGTGATTTTTGTTATATATATGTAACCATTGTTTAAGTTTAAAACAATAGTAAATTTACCCAATTGTTAAAACAATAGCTCCAAAATTTCTCTTATTTATTACACTCGCGTGATGATAGAAAAGAGAGATAAATCCTTGATAAAACAGCAACAAATAATATTTAGATAAAATTTAGGAAGTAGGAGTATGATTCACTTGTTTCTCTATACCTATCTCATCAGTTTTTATCGTTATTTACACACACACACACACACACACACACACACACACACACACACACACACACACACACACACACACACACACACACATATTTTTTTATATTATTTATTATGATATTAGAAATATATATATATATATTTTTTTGTATTGTTTATTATGATATTAGATATTTATATATATATATATATATATATATATATATATATATATATATATATATATATAAATGTGTAACTTGTGCAATATGCAACTTACATGTATTTTTTGAAAAGCAAGTATTAATGTCAATTCATCAACAATTCATCTTATTATTCTGTACCTAAAAGTGGTAAGGTACAGTTACAAAAAATGAATAGTTTACGAGATACTTTATATTTTATGTCAAAATGTGCCAGATGAAATATCTCGTAAAAACCATCAATTTTTTGGTATATATATATATATATATATATATAAATGTGCCTTTTAATACTTTTATATAAATATGTAAAGTAATTAGAAGAATCATGTTATGAAAAAAATTATATAATTCCATTTTTAAAAATGACAATGACCTTTATGTGACCTTAAAAAATGTATTCTTTTGAAAATTGGTTTTATCTTGTTTGGTCTTATTTTCTTTTAGTCTAAAATGTTTTTCCATATCTTCCATATTTTTCGAGATATTTGCTTGGACATTTATGGACGGACACCTTGTATACATATGTATATACATATATATATGTAATGAAGTAATCAAATCCCGATTAGTTAGTTCCGAATTTTAGAATAAGTGCCTGCGGAATTCGAAATGTACTTGTAAGTTGTAAGCAGTTTCTATCGTAAAAAATAGGATCTTTTATAAGTAGTATTCGAATATAGTATCATAATTATAATGTAAAATTGTAAGGGGAGAGTGGTATGAAAGACCGGTATTCATAGTCGGATCTTACATTTAAGACCGTCTTAAATACGATCATAAAATAATATCCGACCATGAATACTGACCAAAGAACCATGTTTTAAAAGAACCATCGCATATTTGACTATATTCACTAACAATAAGTAACTGAATGTAGCAAAAAATTTTAATTTGATAGCAACACGAAACTACGTTATCTATAGATATTTGACAGTCAACGTCAAAACGGCATTGCCGTTTATTACGACAAAAGGTAAGTTTTTGAGTTAAACTTCCATGTCTTTTATATTTATTTGCGATTAGCTTTTAGGAGAAAAGTATTTTTTTAGTCGAATGCTATGTACACTAACCTAATCTAACTAAAAACGTATAGTTACCTACAACTCTCTTTTGTTTGATTTAGTTTATTAGATATTTTGTGGTTAGATTTTTGACACATAATGTTATGAAAGAGCCGGTGTTGAGAGAACGACAATATAACTGCTGTGTCCGTTCAAAAGATTAGTCTGTAAGATAAATGAAGACTGCTGTCAGTGCAAATTGACTGGTTGAGTTCGTAACTCATATATGGCAATATGGAAAATTTTCATTTTTTTGTAATAAGTGTTTTTGATTAGAAATGTTATATTTTCTAATATCTTTCAGATATTTATTATTAGTTTCTTTTTAAAGGAGAATTATTAGTTTTTTTCTAAGAAGATAATTTTTGTTAAAGGATAACATGTTTTGATTTTATTTGTGTTATTAGCTTTAAGAGCGTTAAGTTTAAACTATAAGTAATTTACAGTACTCAGCTCTCTCAAAACAAGTGATGCCTTTTTCAAAGCCATGTTGTGTTGAAACTGTTGAAAGAGCCAAATTCTCTATTTAAAAAAAAAGTGACAAAAATCTGTTAATGACTAAATATTATTTTTTTATTAAATTTATCTTATAGATAAATAAATACACTCAAGTTAGAAAGCGGTTTTATTTCATTAACACCAGGTTAAATACTTTTTTCCATATTTTGAAAAATACTAGCTCTTTCATGCTCACTTTTCCCTGAAAATAAAGAGATATTTGTGTGTACACAGACACACATTACGCTTCACACATTAAATTTCTAGTAAAGTACTCATAAAAGGTCCGAACATATTTGATCCAAGTTCGAGGTCTATTTGGAAGTAACACTCTTGTTTTTCGAGGTACTCATGAAGGGTTGGAATCCATTTCGTCCAGGTTTGAGTATACTTGAAGCTAGTATTGCTTTTATTTTTTGAAGTAATCATACACGAAGATAATTTTTTCTTAGAATTTACCCTGAAATCATGGTATTTGTGGTACAACATGTTACGACGAAAAATTTTATGCAAGCTATTCTGATTAATATCTACCATAATAAAAAATGTTAATATCTGTTACATTAAAATATAAAATATGTTTGATTAATTTTACTAAAATATATGTAGGAAATTTGCAGATTACCAATCTGCTTGGTAATTTTTATCACGTTGTTTGTAAAATGTCTTTTGTATATTTCAAAAATTCCTTGGTTGCCAAATTGTCCCAAGTTTATAGTGAATTTAACGGTAAAATATAACAGAAAATTATCTCCGTGTAGAGAGTTTGAAATTGCGCCAACAGATACGAACTCTATTTGTCGGATATTTAATCTCATCAATAATATATTCGCATAATATATCGACAGCTATTATGATACGAAGTGACATATATGATCCTCTTATGAATGGTAAGTTATTGAGGTATATATGTAACTAGGAAATTAAGATAATCAGTTCTAATTGCGATTAATACTTACGTGGTCGGTTCGTCGAGGAAAATGACAGGCGGATTATTTACGAGCTCGAGTGCGATTGACAGCCTCTTTCTTTCACCACCGGAGAGCCTGTCTGTGATTGTATTTCGCGTTCCGGTTAATCTGAGAGTACTTAAGATTTCCTCTATCTGAAACCAATTGTTGATATTATGCGAAATGTATCTTCGTGATTTATTTTGCGTGCAATTTGCGCGGTAAAAAAAAAGCGCTTTTGATCACTCGATGTTACACATAAAAACATACTGAACTGCCGGACGTTACGCAATTTTACTCGTAAAGGCGTAAAAAAAGAACATTTATAAAGTAATCAAATACTACTCCCGAATTTGACTTGTGAAAAATTTTTTAGCTTCTTTTTCTGTTTTGATTGCGATTCTATCGAAATTTTGTTTACGAGTTGTAAAATACGTTATTTTACGAGTTGTGGGATACGTTTAACGATGTGGCTGACAATAGTATATTGGTTCTCCAATGAGATTAGCATTTCAGGTTAAAGTTCTTCGAACGAATTATTGAAATTAAACTACATTATTATCAGCACAGAATTACGCAGTAGTATTGCAAGAAAAAACTTAATCGCAGAAGAGAGAGGGAGAGATGATTATACACGAGTTGCATAAAAAATAGCTGATATGTTATTTAATTTTAAGAAATATCTATCCACACGTCGTTTATCTTGTAAAGTGCAGTTTTGCTGTGTATTACTCTCTCGTGTTGTCTTCGAATTTTAAATCATTTTATTGCTGTAGAAAAAAAATTGTATGATTTTATGGCATGCCGAAAATTTGTCGTCGCTTGCCACTTTTAGTTTTACAATAGTCTGACGCATTGCGTTATTAAATTGCGTTTTTTCTCAATCCGTTCGTCTTCCAGTATATAGCTGTGATATAAAAGGCCGAGATCTCTACTTACAGCGGCGCATTTCTGAGATTTCGATTTCCTTTTGCCGAGCTTTAAGTCGGCGGCGAAGGACATAGCCTCATAAACTGTGAGATTTGGTTGTATGAGATCGTTTTGCATGATGTAACACGACATCTTCTTGAATTCATGCATATCCCGCAGTTGTCCATTTATACTTATCGAGCCACCTATGTCCGTGCATCTGTAACCGGAGCAGCTTTATTTCACTTTATTTGCATATATATTGAAAGAGAAAAGGAAAAACGTCGCACGTTTTTTGTGAAGCGCCGGAAAACTTTTTGCCGCTTGTCACTTCCTTTGTATTAGGATACAGTTTGTAGTAACGCATTGCATTAATTTTAATATCATTGATTATTCAGTCGATGTGTCACAGGTCGATTTCGAGGTCAACAATCATTGAAGTTTAGTAAAAAAGTTTTTTTGCAGACTGTAGTGTTTATCCGATGAAACCTCGCATGAATGCTGACATAGACAACTAATCCCGGTTAATATAATCTCCGGCAAATGAATCCGAGAAGAATATTATATCCAAATGGAAATGTAAAAGCAAAACGATGTTATACTATTTTGACATTTATGTAGTATTGAAATGTATCGAGTTGTGTTAGCGCAGATGTGTGTGTCGCGTGTCGCGCGCGTGTCGCGATGCCGTGTTGCCATGCGAAGAATCTATTAGAGAGTCGATCGTCTAATGACAACAGAGCGTTAATTTGTGGAGAGTCGTTTTTCGAAAGCAAGCGAGCAAAGGGCGTTCGTTGCCCAGGGAACAGTAACAGAGAAGTTTTCGAGCCGAGAAGTCGAATTGTAACGTTTCGCGTAGTGTGTAGTTTTGGAGTTTGAACGAGGCTCAGCCTCAGCGTAGATCGAGCGAGAGTGTTAACGTTCCTTTTGTATCTCTCATATTCTGTTATTCTCATCCTATAATAAACATTATACCGTTCTTATATCCTTCGAAACATTGGATACCATCTTTATTCCTACATTTACATTGATAAAATCCTGATCGTTAGATCACTGGAAAAAATAATAAGTTATGTATTCTGATCGTTCTTTCATGTTGGTTTTTTCCAATGGACCATCTTATGCAACCATGGAATAATTAGTTATGAACATCATTATGCATTTATGCAGTTAGAGACTCGTTGATTTCTCATCGACATTTAATTGAGCTTCAGCGGCTAAACAACGCGAGGAAGATAATAAGACTACACCGATTAAAAAATATAGCTGAAAATATACTATAATTACACTATAATTTATAGTATTTTATATTACTAGTTTATATTACTAGTATTACAATAGAATTTACTATAAAAATGAGTATCCCGACTATAATTTTTTACCATGCAATTATACTTAATTTTATTATCAACTTTATTATCAGTAACCAATTTAATTTGCTACTCGATTAAATAATTATTAAAATTCGCGATTATTATACTGACTTGTATCCCGCGAGAACGTTGAGTAGCGTCGATTTTCCAGCACCGGATGGACCCAGAATCGCCGTCAGCTCGCCCGACTTGAATTGTCCGCTGAGTCCCCTCAGAAGCATCTTCGATTCTATAAATTTAACAGAAAGTTAAGCGGTATTTTACGCAAATAACAACGATTTTTTGTGATTAAAGTATCGGAAACATTTGATGTGCAAGGCAACGCACTGCCGGATGGAGATAATTACCATGACAACCTTATTTTAGTAAGCGACTATAAAAGTTAATTGTCGATAGACTTTATTAGTAAGGCGATGTATAGGTGATGAAGCTATTATAGTGTCATCGCTCTGACTTTACATAAGATGTATGAGGTAAGCGAAAAAGAGACCTTTGCGCATCTCCTTGAGCTCATTAGCGATACCATCCGTATCACTCGGTCACGAAGACACATTCTCGTCTGCTTTATCGTTTTTATAGGTATATTACCGGAATTCTTTATTACAAGCAATAAAGAACTCAACTCTGGATAATTTATTCGTGCTGATTGATCATTAAAACAGTGACCATATCATATCGTGTATAAAAATCTTTTAAAACTAATGTTTATTATAGAAAAAACTTTTTATCATTGGGTTTTGTTTAAAAGATTTATTATTCCACTAAAAATTGAACGAGTTTTAGCGATAATAAATACTTATGATTTTATTATTAACAAAATAATCATTTCAAGGTATGACAAAAAAGTAACCGCCTTAGAATTAATTGTAGAGTCTTCGCGTTGCGTATAACACGTACAAAACGTAAACAAAGAACTGTTTATTACTGTGACCTGTGACTTAAACCCTGTGTCCACGATACTAGAAATCGCTCCGAGATTTCGGACGGAAAAAAAATGGATCAATCATATTTAAATAATTCGGCAATTGACCAATGCGATTGGTTAATTCTTTCTCCGTCCGAGATCTCGGAGCGATTTCTAGCATCGTGGACACAAGGCTTAACAGTTCCTGGTTCACATTTTGAACAAAACGCAGTATGTAGAAATATATTGAATATGACTGGTCGACAAATTTCTTATCAGGTTCGAAACCTGATTATCAAAGATAATGTAAACGCGATGTATCGCAGCGGCAGATCGCTCAGAAATATGAAATTAGCAAAAACGCTATTCAGAAGCTTTATAAGAAGTTTTTAAACACAGTGGCTGATCGGTCTGGAAGAGGTAGAACGCCCGAAGCACAACTTGGCGTGATGATGCAAACATCATACGAATGGTGAAGAAAGATCCGAGGACAACTGTCAGAAATCTTTGTGAATCACTCCATCTGACCATTTCCGACCGGACAGTGCGCAGGAGATTGCGGGAAGCAAATCTACAGAGCCATATTACACGCAAGCGCCCATTAATTAGTAAAAAGAATAAAAGAAAGCAACTCTCGAATTTGCAATAAAGTATGCAAATCAACCTGTGGAGTTCTGGAAACGAGTTATGCGGACGGACGAGAGGAAGTTCGAATTTCTTGGACTGCAATAGGCAAATGCTAGCAGAATACCGGTAATATGCCAGCAGATCCAAATATGAATATGCAACAGATACCTGTCCACTACGTCCTCATTAATTAAGCTTATTTTCTAGCAGTATGATTTGCTGCCACAATATGTAAGCGCAGAAACGCAGCAAAAACCATGCACAACGTGTCGTCACAATCTACTATTATATCATGATGTTAGATTCTGGTAGATTTCTGTTTCATTTTCTACGTATATATCTGACACGGCAGATCATGCTTTGCTACTACCAAAATTATGCCAATGTGGCATACGGCACACAATTTGTAAATCCTGCTGTTAGCAGACGTGGCTATCTGGCGAAGAGCTTCAAGATCGTTACCTCCAGAAGACGGTAAAACATCGCGGAGGTAACGATCTTGAAGCTCTTCGCCAGATAGCCACGTCTGCTAACAGCAGGATTTACAAATTGTGTGCCGTATGCCATATTGGCATAATTTTGGTAGTAGCAAAGCATGATCTGCCGTGTCAGATATATACGTAGAAAATGAAACAGAAATCTACCAGAATCTGACATCATGATATAATAGTAGATCTTGGGGTAATTATTTACAAAAAGACC
This sequence comes from Temnothorax longispinosus, assembly GCF_030848805.1. Classification (NCBI taxonomy): domain Eukaryota; kingdom Metazoa; phylum Arthropoda; class Insecta; order Hymenoptera; family Formicidae; genus Temnothorax; species Temnothorax longispinosus. The sequence continues at coordinate 150,345 of NC_092367.1, forward strand.
CCACCTGCCAATGACCTTGACCTTGACATATGTTGTCAAGGTCACCCTCCTGAGTGACCTTCAGAAGTTTTTAGCCGGCGGTCGTTATTCGTTAAAAAGTTATTAACAAAAAAAGTTTCGAAAATATAGCAGCTATTTTGAGTATTGGAAGGCATAAATAACTAATATATATGTCGAAATAGTTCACGCATACACTTTTCACGCAAACCGAGGTTCACGCACACCCCTCCCTGCTTTCGGGGGAGGTGCGGTAGCCCCGAAATAGTTCACGCATACACTTTCCACGCGAACCGAGGTTCACGCACACCCCCCCCCCTGCTTTCGGGGGAGGTGCGGTAGCCCCGAAATAGTTCACGCATACACTTTTCACGCGAACCGAGGTTCACGCACACCCCCCCCTGCTTTCGGGCCGGTGAACTTTTCATGCGTGGAAAGTTAATATGCGAGATGCCACATAGGTTAGTTGACGCGCTTTAAAAGTATTTAAGTGTTTAAAGCGCGTCAACTAACCTATATATGCACTTATATATACTATATTTTCCAAACTTTTTTTGTTAATAACTTTTTAACGAATAGCGAGCGATGGCTAAAACCTTCTGAAGGTCACTCGGGGTCATGACCTTGACAACATATATCAAGGTCATTGAAATCGGTGAGGTCGCCAAACTTTTTTTGTTAATAACTTTTTAACGAATAACGACCGCCGGCTAAAAACTTTTGAAGGTCACTCAGGAGGGTGACCTTGACAACATATGTCAAGGTCAAGGTCATTGGCAGGTGGGGTCTTTTTGTAAATAATTACCGATCTTGGTCTGTTTTTCTTGAGAAGGAGTGCAGAGTGAGTCAATTAATAAAAATCCATGGTATCATGACTGCTGACACTTAAATTGATATTTTACATGAGAGAAGTTGGAAGTTTCATTGATCCAATTAGGCTTGGAGAAAAATAAGTTTATTTTACAACAAGATAATGATCCCGCCAAGCATGCCGCAAAAAAAAAAAACAGTAAGAAATCTCTTACCTCCCATCACATAAAACTGCTTGATTGGTCTCCACGTTCTTTATATCTGAATTCCATCGAAAATTCATGATCGATTTTAGACGAAAATGTGAACAAAACCGGAGTTATAAAAATAATTAATTTGATGAGCTGCAACGACTTGAAAAATCTCGATCTTAATCATTTACATAATCTAGCTGGTCAAAAATATGCCCACAGACAGTTGGCGGCGGTCATTAAGGCCATACAAAGGAGGCCATACAATAAATAACTAAGTTTTTTCAACTATAGATTAAGAGTTATAAAGTGGTCACTTTTTTTGTCATACACGAAAATACTTGTTTTGGTAAGATAAAGTTATAAGTTCTTGTTGTTGCAAAAATTCTTTCAATTTTTAAAACAAATCTTTAGTGTGATAGTAATCCTTTCAAAAAAGCCCCATAATAGGATGCTTTTTCATTAAAAACATTATAGTTTTAAGAGATTTCTGTGTACGATATGGGATGGCAGTGTTGGGCATCAATCAATTAAAGATTTAATTAATTAATCAATTGATTGAATATTTAATTGTGGCATTTCAATTGCGATTATTTAATTGCAACTAACCTTTTAATTGCAATTATTTAGTAATCACATTACATTAATAACAAAATTGCAAATCAGAATTATTACATGCTATATTTTATTGAAACTTCTTTGCCTCTTTCCTCGTTTGCCATCTTATGCTATAAAAAAATATATATATTCTCGTAAGGACATATACAAACAGCCAGTAAGAATATCTAGTCTTTAAAATAAATAGCACACATTAAATCATCATCACAATAAAAATTAATTGTTAATTGCACTGACAATTAAAATTAGTAAATAATTAAATAAGTAGTTTTAATTATAAGGACAATTAACAATTAATTAATTTTAATCATATAAAACAAATACATACACTCACAACCTACTAATTTAATTGTCAATTGCAATTAACAGTTAAAATTTTAATTTTCAATTGTTAATTGTCAATATGATTTAATTGTGCTCAAAACTGTGGGATAGTTATTTTATTATGCCAGTCACTGTACTTGTGACGTGAAAAATGATTAATTGCACTACGAACGGGCGAATCTTCTAACGTAAGCATAATTTAATATTATTCGATATAGAAGTTGTTTAAAGTACAGACTCGATTACACTTCCGAGAAAAGAAAGTGGGTATAGTATCTTCAGATGTAAAAATACATTATTAGGTATGAAAAAATCTAAATAACATGTAATTTTAAATGATTATATATAATTAGATCCGAAATTTGGCGCGATATGATCTTATCTTTATATAATTATAATCGGCTTGACCTGATTATGACAGGGTGTTTCAGAATTGCACGGCACTATTTTAGAGGAACATTTTTTAGGTCAAAATGAACAAAAAAGTTTATATAAATATATGTCTTAAACTTATTTATTAATAAGATATTAAAGAGTAAAGATTACGTTTAACGTAAAACATTTAAAATATGTTTTTGAAGTGGCCACCGTTTTGTTGAATTCTCCTTGCGTGCCAATAGGTCTATAATAAACTAAAACTTCATTCAACCCCATAGAAAATAGTCTAATGGCGTTAGGTAAAGGGGGTTGAATAAAGTCTTTAGTTTATTGTAGACTTATTGAAACGCAAGAAGAATTGAGAAATCGCATAATGGAAGCTGCAGTAACTATTAGGAATATTCCTGATGCCATAAGACGTGCCAGAGAAACATGAATACATCATGCTGCATTCAACAAAACGGCGGTTACTACTTTAAATGTTTTATGTGTTGTTAAACACATAATCTTTACTCTTTAATATCTTATTAAGGGGTAACGCCACTCTAGAGTCCCAAAAAAAAAGCCAATTTTTGATAATTTTTTTCAGAAATACAATAATCATAAATGCAAATTGGTTTAATTCTATTTATTATCTATATATTAAAGTATAAAAAATTTTTTTTATTATTTATTGCCAAAATGGCGGCACCAGAGCCATTGCTCCAAAGTGCCTTTTTGCGGAAGGCGTCCAACGGGCGGAATCGAAGCTCCTATAATTTCTGAGCTGGAACAAAAATTCAAAGATTTTTGAAAAATATATAAATTTTTCTACAGAAGTACCTAGGGGAATTGCGAAATATCATTTTTTGTAAGAATGGTCCATGTTGGAAAAAAACTGCTTTATTTTTCGCTAAAAAATGTCGCACAAAATTGTTTATAAAAAAAGTTTTGTTCAACTTATCGCAAAATCCCTAGGTACTTCTAAAGATAATGTTATTGTAAAGTTTCACTCAAAATTTCAAGTCAATCGGATAAAAGGTGTTCGAGTTCTGATTCCGCCCGACTTTAAAAAAGCGATTTCGAGAAAAACGCGTTTAAAGTTTCAGTTTCACCATTCACAGATGTGAACGCGGCGGTAGACGGATTACGAAAAAGGGATAATAGAGATTTTTCCGAGCTTTGAAACCAAGTGTACCTTATTTCTAAGACCTTAAAGCATCGTTTAACCAAAAAAAATCGATTTTTTGAAAATTCTAGAGTGGCTTTATCCCTTAATAAATAAGTATGGGACATATGTTTATATGAACTTTTTTGTTCACTTTGACCTAGAAAATATTTCCCTAAAATAGTGCCGTGCAATTCTGCAACACCCTATATATGACAACAGACCTGGTTGAAAATGATTATATATGACAACAGATCTGGTTGAATATGATTATGTATATATAATCATATTCAACCAGATCTGTTGTCATATTATATAATAAGATCAACCCGAATATGATTATATAAAAATAAGATCATATCGTGCCAAATTTCGGATCTAATTATACATAATCATTATAAAATTACATGTCATTTAGATCTTTTTATATCTAATAATGTGTATTTTTATAAATATATATAATTTATTAATTAGAAATATCTCTATTTATATAAATTTAAAAAAGTTCGATATTTGCAATTAAATAATTTACGTCGAGGAAATGTACAATTATTTGTAATAAATAATACTTATTTAAAAAAATAAAATATATGATTTATTTATTAGAAATAAAATTTTATTTTGCCGTATTTAAATAAGAGATTTATTTCTGTAAAATAAACTTTTAAATTTTTAAAGCCGGTGTTCATAGATCTTATTTCAAGATCGTCTTAAGTAATATCTTAATACGGCTCTGTGATTGGTTAATGATATCTTAAGATTGTAACTAAGACAGCCTGAAATATAAGATCCGACTATAATGAACATCGGCCCAAGTATTCTTTTTTCTCAGTGTATACTTTGTGCGTTTAATCGTATATGATCGAGTTCACGGTCTTACTTGTTATTGACGTTATCGAAACAACTGGGTTACGCAACAAGAACACGACATTAGCATATATTTCTCAAGTGTCATTCTCTTATCGTCTTCCGCTACATACACACACGCACAAATACTTGTAACGCGTATACTTGCGCTTTGATTTGTAGGAAATACGATCAAATTAACGAAAATACTGAGGAAATATTTACGTTTTTGCGTAGTGCAATAATTTATAATTGTATGTAAAAATAAAGTAATTTATATTAACATAAAAATGATAATATGAGTAAGTGTAATATGTGTCAAACTAAAATAAGCGGCCGTAAGAATGTTCTGCTTGATTTACTTCGGATGAATGTACTCTTTTACTGTCGGCATTCAAGTACTTTGCCTCACTTATGTCATTTCCCTCGGCAGGCTGCTCCATTAAATAGTTGAAATAACGATATGTACCGCTAAGCTCTCATTATCTTTATTTTTGTGCATTTCACGTGAGTTTGTCCAAGGTCTTAGTTAGCTTCTCCACGAAGAGCTGCACAAACAGCAAACGCGGTTGCATTATGCAGCAGCTGATTGTGAATTAGACAATTTGCGCGTAATTTTTACAAGACGGCTATTCTTCTTTGTTTGTCACGCGCTGTCATATTTAACTGACATTATATCAGCATCCATCTATCATTTCCTCGCCTTGTCTCCGCAGAAGAAAAAGCGACCGCGACTCGCGCGTGTGTTCCCATCGATGCATCTAACACGTCTCGCAAAAACGTGAGTCACGCTTCAATCGTTATCCTTTGCAGAATCACAAAGAAGGTTTCTTGACCTGAAACTGCCGACTCATGCATCAACCGCAAGTGAAGCGATGCGCACCGAAATCATGAAAAATGTACATGTCGCTTTCAAACGCTCTCGCACCGCGCTATTGTTACGTTTTGAAGTTATCCTTCCCCGAAATCTTTCTCCTTTTTTCTTTGCTGGTATTTTGACATAAAACTACGTCTTTGTCGACAGTAAGTAGGGGGTAACATGTAACATTGGGAGCACAGATGCAACGAAAACATGTCACACTTTGAACGTTTATATCTTCGAAACTAATAATCATAGAGTAATGATTAATACGTCATTAGATAGCTTATATAGTCCCATTTTCTTTCAAAAGTTTCAAGAGTTTCAAAAAAGGAGGAAGCCAAACAATTATAAGCAAATAATTATGCTCAAGTCTCAACCACTTTCAATAATTCTTCTTTTTCGGCAATTTATTATTAATTATTGGCAACTTTTCTAATTCCATTATATTCTTCAGTCTTTTCTACCCCTATTTCATATATAATACTTTAAGATTTGGTTGATTAGATCCAACTTTATTAGGCTTTTATGTATTTACGTATTCCTAGCAAATTCTAACGTATGTAATTCAAGAACTAATCAATTTTAAAGAATTATATATGAAATAGGAGTAGAAAAGATTGAAGAATATAATAGAATTTGAAAAAAATTGCCAATATAATAAAAATCAGACGGGCACAGTAATAACTATGCCGCAACCAACAACGTATTAGAACTACGTTTACTGTCACTAGTTCATGTCACTAGTTCATTAAAGTAACTGTCCTTTGCTGAATACTTGAACATGAAATTTTTTTTTCTCTAAAAAATTGAGATACGTTCGATGTAATTTTTGACGAAAATGTATTTTCAATCTGCACGAGCGAATAGTGTGCATCGCGACGCGATGGCAGGAAGCGATAATCGTTCGGGTCCAATTGGTACACGCGCCGCATAAGCGTGAAACAGATGTCCGTGAATCATTGCCACGCAATTGCGTGAGGAAATTTATAGTTAGGCGCGTGACATATCTCTCTGGCGAACGCGACATGGCGTTATATTTTATCCGCGTCGCATTGAATTATCATCAGCTCGTTTTATTCGCTGTAACACAGTACTGCAAACAGCAATATTTTTCCGTCATTTTACTCAACAGAAGGAAAAATAACGTTAGAGTCGAAGCTCGCGCACACAAATATACGCGGCGATATAATTACAGATTAATTTTCCTTAATTTGCATGTGGAAAAGCTGATCGGATATTCTCGGTATAATTACACATCACTGATCACTTAGTTTTCCTGATAATCGCTTAAATTAAACCCATGTGCCTGTAATTGTAGGAGCTACGTAACTTGTTTTTATTAACGGCTTTGATTGCCAAAGTCTTATGTGTATAAAATTGCGAAAAAGAAGGAACACTTGCGATTCTGTTTTAAAGTATCTTTTCCTCCTTCATAAGGAATGACTGGTATTAAAGGAATTGATTGTAATTATTTACGAGCTGACAGTTATTTTTCTTCGCCTGAACATTAACGAGAGACGTATAGATTTAAAAAATGTTTGTTGACGCTTCATTATGTAGATGCGCAATTAGCGAATAATTAACATAATTTATCGGTATTCTGACTCTTTGTATTATCTTTAACTTATGTTATCTTTCGTTTCACAATTAAATCAGTAAAAAACATATGCAGATTAATGAGAAATACTGCGATCTATACTGTTATTGCTATTTGCAATTCACGATTATCTCGAATATAACAATTCTACGTTGTAAATCTTAAATTATTAATTTTCCTTAATGGTTTATTAACAATGTTTATATCTCAAACTTTTGCGAAAGAGATATTATTTCCAATGAAGCAGTCGATAAAAATGTGTTATTAATTGCAAGTTATAAAAATCTTCTAACAGATATTACGTTATTTTTTAGATAATTACATCTTATCTGTATTTTTATGATATTGTGTTAACGGAAATGCGAATAAGTAAGTACGATTATATATATATATATATATATATATATATATATATATATGTATATAATTCAATGTCCTGATTGACTCATCAACGCCCAGCCCAAACCTCTAAACCTATAGAAACATGAAATTCGAGGAGTATATTCCTTCCATAGCGTAAGCACTCACTTAAGAAGGGATTTTTAGAAATTCGACTTCTAAAGGGGTGAAAAGGGGTAAAATGTGTGTTATCGTAGCAAAACACGGGTATCAAGCTATATAGTTACTATATACATAAGCAACTACTATTCCATTCGGTCGTTTTTCTAAAAAAAGATCGGATGTCGATTCCGACTCGGTCGTTTTGGGAGTACGTATTTTCACTGACGAGAATCGCAGAATAACATGACAAAAACGGACAAGGATATAGAATTATCTATTTCTACGCGATAATTTTAGTCTCTAAAGTTTCAAATAATTTTTTATTATCCAGACGTACATATTTTGGCGCAAAGCGTTGAAATAGTTTCTTTTCTCTAAGGAAGACTTTTTAGAAGTTTATTTCCACTTTACATACACAGATAGTTTGATATCTCCTTGCGTTATACATATTCTTCACTTAATTTTCCGACGAAGAGGAACGGATACGCCGAGGAAGGACTTCGTGGAAGGAATTCTAGAAGAACTCCCGCGAAACTTTATATATATATACTGCCTAGAGATATTATATCAAGTACATGAGACTAATCAGTAGGATATACTAACCGCGCAACTGTCACTTTGGAGAATTCTTGTTTTTTTCTTAGTATTATGAATATAAAGTTTTAACGATACATAGTCGCTCGATAGCACAACGTATCACCGAGCATCGAACTTTGCTCTACGATTTTTCGAGCGATTTTAATGCGACGAGATGTGTCCTCTTCGCCGGGAACAATGATCACTCATACGTCGCGCTTTCCCGCGGAGCGCTCCAAAGGATTCAAGGAAGGATTCAAGGAAGTTCGTCTTGCTATATATACTACTATTTCTGTTCGTGTTTTTGTCTGAGGACACCGGTAATAATCAAGAATCTTTTAATTTCTTACTTTAAAATTTATTTAAGAAACTGTTGAAACTGTTGGCCTTCTTGTTGAATACAAAGCTGTGCTCTTTTAATCACAGACTCATTTTGCCAAGGTGGATTGAGCTTGTAATTTTTGAAATGCTACTACAATTTGTTCTCTTAAGTGAGCAACAATATTTTGACTATTTATGGCGTAAATTATACTTTTGACATGACCATAAATAAAAATCGAGCGGAGTAGATCCAGCGATTTTAGGGACTAAAGATACTCTTCCGCGGCCAATCCATAATTCGTTGATTTAATAAATCTTGAATAGAAGCAGTCTATAGCAAGATCCGTTAGTCGAGATATAGTTAAGTGCGTGTATACTTCATAGATTTTCAAAGTTGTTTATTTCGAAAACAAAGCCTCGTACGAAAAAAAATTATTCTACAATTTTGACTTATTTTGGCACGAAGAATCACCTTGTTCTCGGTTGTACTACAAATTACCACCCATCCTGATATACATAATTGTATAAAGTTGTACAGTACTAAATACATAGTTATACAGGGTGTCCAAAACGTCCCGGGACGGCAAAATATCTTGAAAAATATAAGTTGTATAAAAAATTTTTTTAGACAAAAGTTGTCAGGTTTAAAAAGGTTTATTTACTAGTCTTATAAATTGGACCTTAGATGGCACTTCCAAGGTCGAGGTTCTTAATTTTGTTTTTGTTCTTTATTATTTAACTTTTATTATTTTGTTCTATATATTCTTTATAACTTATTTTCTTCTTTATTCTTTATTTTTATTAGTTACAGTCACCGACATATTACCATAAAAAAAGCTCAATAACTTTGAAATGGTAGATCCTAAAATTTGTGTGTTGAAAAGGTCTCGTGAGGAGTTATAAAAATATGTGATAAAAAATAAGGAGTCCCGTTTAAAAAATTTATGATAATCTCGAACTGATCTTGACGACACCATCCAAAGTCAAACTCATAAGACCAGTAAATAGACCTTTTTAAGTTTTACTACTTTTGTCTGAAAAAATTATATATATTTTTCAAAAGATATTTCGCTTTTCAGACCTAATCTAACCCTGTATAAAACAATATATAACCGTGTATAAAGTAATATAGTTTTTCTTTCAACCTCAAATAAGGTAGCAAAGCATATTTTACAGATTTCCGTTGATGGCACAAACTTTTGCACCCCCTCCTTTAAAAGATTATGACAATTATATTCTTCCAACAAGATTTAGACAAATGTTTTTTTCTGAAATCAATCATTATGCTATAATGGCATATTATGACATTTTTTGTAGTAATAATATATTTCGTTAATAAAGCTATCTTACATTGACAGCAGATCAAGTGAAGGTTATCATATCTGTGAGAGAAACGTCGAGATTATTACGCCTGTATAGAAAGCGAAATGTTACAAATTATAATCGCATTACGTATCTTTATTATAGACCGCAACAAATTTCACGTTTCACCGTTGTGCGGAATTTCTTACAGAAGGAAAAGCTATCATAATACCTTCGCGACATTTTTAGGAATCCGATTTTATCGCATACGAATATGATTTTTAGGGCGAAACAGATTCCCTGTAATTCTCCTACGTCTCAAATTTACGAGTTGAAAGATTGCCACAGACGCAAGTGTGAATCAATATATTTTTGTCATTAAAGTAATAGATTCGATTCTCTGTTCTGCGGACGCGAAGTAATTTTGTACTCGTCAGTTGTGGCATTGCTCGCGGTTGTTCTCACGTGATATCTAATTAGACGTCGAGAGAGTAAGGAGTCATTGCCTTAAGATACATCCCGTCCAGAGAATTGTCGATGCAGAGCGATAATTATCGATTCAACATCATTGAAATGCACGCCCGTACTATATGTTACTTAACGCATATGACCTACTCCATTACACGCCTCGATGCGCGAAGATACCTGTATTACGGCAAGAATATTCTCCGCGTGAAATGATCTTGACATAAATTACATCATACGTAAACATGTACGTGGGGTGTAGCGGTAGGTGTAGCCTACGGTGAAAGAATAAATCAGCATCGCGGAAAAGGGGCGTCAATGAAGTGCCTGTAGGCATCGACTTTACCACGCTTTTTCTGAAAAGCGGAATCTTCAGGAGAGGAACAAGAAACTCTTGAGAGCAAGAGTTGAATGGAAAACAAATGAAAATTTACATTCTTCACTCGAGCAAGCGGAATACCGACGAAACCACGTAGTGGTACGTGTCTTGATTTTACAACATATCTTACAACATACATAATGCGATATCTTTCAAGTCGATCCCCCTCAACAAAGTCTGCATAATTAACTACTCGACGTGTAGCTGCTTGGAAAAAAAATATATATTTTTTTTAATACAACTTAGTTATATATGTATGAGACTTGATTCCGGATAATTACCAAGAGCATAAAAAAATGGAAAATCTATAAATATAAAAAAAAGACCAGCAAAGCCAGCAAAACTGCTGTGGAAAAAAAAAATAAAAACAGTTTAATCGGAAAGTGGATAGAAAAAAAAAGAAAAAAGAAAAAACTTAAATTGACAGATCGTTATATAGTGAACGTAAAAATAAACGAATGTAAACAGAAGCCAAAAGAATATAAGCACAAAATCAATCTATAAATAATGAGATTCGGTAAAATGGCTGAGCGAAATGAAGAGGGAGAATTGAAGATTTTATATCAGATGGTTTAACTGACTACATTGTGATATAGGAAAAGACATCTAAGAAAAAAATAAGTATCTTATTATTTTTCCTATTACTTTTCTCCGCGTGGGTTAAATTCGATTAGATTGGTTTGAAAATGTTATCCAACCGCGGATTTGAAAATAACACGGTCAAGGAGATGATTCGTTTTAATTGATCTTCTTCTGACTGACTAAGTTTTAGAAATATGATATGATGTAATCGTCAGAAAACGAACGGTTTAGATGCATAACAACATAATGGAAGTATCTCAAGGCTGCAATTCCTTTTCTTGCGCAAGTTGTGATAAATCGCACGCGATTTAACGACTTAATATTCTAACGGAAAAGTTAATTTCTTGTCTTGTTAGTGATATGCTTAGAGATAATTTTGTACAATGTACGCGCTATATAAACAATTAAAAATAACTTCAATCAGTCATTTCTATCAATTAATCTGAGGGAAATAAATCGAATACTAAATCTGAGAGAAATGAATTTAATACTAAATTAATACTGAATTAATATTAAATTAATATCGAATTTCGATAGACCGCCACTTTAACCTAATCGAGCTGTTATATCTCCATTGGGGTACTGTCATATCTTTAAGTTCATGATATCCAATGCAGCTAAACTTACACGATCTGCGATTATATCAGGACACGAATCCGATTGTAAACAAGTAATCGGATGACGATATCGCACAAAATCTTATAGAAGAATGGTAACAAAAAATGCAATTAACTTGGCTATTTATTGTTAGCATAACTCACAACTAAAATATTTTTTACGAGTTTGGAACAAAAATGCGATTAAAGATCAAATTGCGTTCTTCTATAGTAATATACGATAGTAAAAGCGCCACGTGTAGAGTCTAAAACTAACATTAAAAACAGATTGTAAAACTTACGCATTCCTTTTTTTCGACATTGTTGAAAAAACGGGATTTATCTGCATCGCATCTGTGCGTCTTCTTATTTATACTTCTTTACACTTTATATCTTTTTGTATGTACACGTGTATGCTCCTATACCTCTTTATTATACTTTTTGTAACACACGAAGTTTATTGTTTTGTTTAAGAAAAATCAAGCATCGCCGTGACGCAAGCAATGTGCGTTCCTTATGCGATACATGACCTAAAATACATTTACAATGTAAATTATGATTGTCTATCTCACTTTATCAAGGATGCCGTTTGTTCACCTGCCGGCGTCTTTATTGAAACGACTGACTTGACTTTTGTTCTGGCGACCTTTGAAATCATAATCAAGCTAACGTGGCAATTCAATGTGCGTACTTGTTTTTTGCTTTTCTTTTTCAGTTATGACATTGATCGAGAATTCTATATTTTTAAATATTCGAAAGGGATTATCGAAACGCGTTAATCTATCATAGCATTAATTCGTAGACAGTAACAGGACAGTAAGAATTTTCAGGTAATTATTTATATGTCCATCATTGCAGAAGGATTATTTTTTGAAATAATTTAAACTTGCGGCAAAGAAGTTTGAGTTCATATTCTGCAGAAAATTACATTTATTCTTTAATATTCTCGCCAATGTTTAATTGATAATTAAGAAATTATTATTATTGCAATATTGATTTTGAAAAAATTGCTAAAACTAGACATGCTCGCCGATGTAGAGCATGAAAATTCTTTTTCATTGCAAATTGAAAGTTGCGCTGTACTTTGTTCAGGCAAATCATTCATCAATTAATTGACAGGCCGCTATCTGTAATTATATAGTTTGATACCATGTAATACTTGCTACGCAATATCTCCCGATTACATATCTCTCATACATTTCAATCATCATATTATCGAAAACAATGACATTTAGTTCATTTTTCCTGATGAAAAACAAAGTAGGGGAGACCGGGGCTAAGCCGACAGCGGGGCGAACTTGACATTAGGCTTTTTGCCAATTTAAATCTATCGTAGAAACTTGCCTTTGCTACTGTAAATGCGTCTTTATGTGCCAGTATTATCAACGGAATTTGGTAACATTCTGAGTTATAGTGTAATTTTTAACGCGACATAAGTGTTTTTGATAGTGAAAAGTAATTTTTCTGATCTCTCGAAAATGTCTACTCTTTCATCGAGCTTTACTCTTGCGAATCTACCGCTAAGTGATTTTGATGGGAAATTCGATGCTTTATACGAATCCGATAATAATTTTTGCATATTTTCAAAATTTATATATTTTTGGAGTAACAAAAGTAAAAAACGACGTTCGGGGCTAAGTCGACACGACGCCACCGGGGCAAAGACGACACTAACCTAAAGTGACATTATCGCAAAAAAGGTCACTGTTTCGTCCGATTCCGATGACAATTTAAGGAACATCTGTTGCGTGTGTTCGGAAAACATTTCATTAGCTTCTAATAACAAACAATGCATCTTATGCAACCGTATGGCTCATGACGAATGTGTGCGCACATCTGATCGCGAGTTTACGTGTATAAATTGTTTTTCAGACAGTTCAGAAAAAGATAATTAAAAGTTTAATCTTTTTTTTTTCTTATTATTTTAAATAATTGTTTACTTTATTCCGACTTTTTGTTTCTAATACACAATGTCTTTTCATTTGATAAACAATGTATTTTTATTTTTAAACAATAAAAAAATAAGTTCCAGATCAAATTGTGTCGATCAAACAAAGTGTTGAGTTTGCCCCGGCGGGGTGTCGAGTTCGCCCCGTCATTTTTCAATTCGAAAATTTGTCTTCGCGTCACTTTTTCTTTCCTGGCGGCAAAACAAAGCGACGTACAGCAAAACTTCCTGAATCAATTTTGTACCTGAAGAAACACTCTTTAAATATATATCATTGAATTTGCCTAAAAATTTTAATTAAATATTAAAAATTGCCTTTGAAAAAATAGTGTCGGCTTAGCCCCGGTCTCCCCTAATAAGTAGTGATATTTTATTATTACAATTGTGACGCGATGATTCGTATACGAGTTGCAAAACATAGTTTTAAGCAATTGCAATTTACAAAAAAATATACAACGCGAGATAATAGCAATTTGGCAAGTATAAAACAAATACTGCATGCCTGAAATGTTGCTGTAAAGTGCATGAATTGCGAGATGCTATTCTTTAATTAGAATAGATTGCCGTTTTGATATATATAAAAATGTTTATATTAATATTAAGCATATCACTCCGGGAAGTATGACCGTCAGCGTTTCCTATAATTAGTACACTCTTATTAGAAATAAATGTTCTAATGATATAATGAATGTAATCGAATGTTTCGATTATTATTGTCAGTGGTATATAAATCGCAATCTGAGATTGCTTTAGGGTACAGAATAAATAGCTTTGCGTAAAACAATACTTTGCAACGATTTTCTTTTACCTATATTGCATAACGCATCGTCATGTGTTATTTATCTCTTGAAACTTACTTTTTATTTTATCAGTAATTGTAGGAATATAATCGGTGATTACCGGATTCCCAGAAAAAAGACTATGCCGCGTCGCGAAACTATTTATCCCGCAGACAAGAAACAATTCTTATCAAGTATTAAATAATTTGAGATCTTAAATTATCTATCTATTAATTATCTACTAATTATATTAGTCTACGATATTTTTAAAGTGTGATTGGTTATCAAATTCCAAAAAAGAAGAGTATATTGCGTTATGAAGCTATAAAGATTTCGCGCATGCGAAAAAAATTCCGCCTTATAAAGTAAATAACGTAAGACCTTTAGCATTAATCATGCCAATCATGTATTAATCTTGAAACGTGATTGATTACTGGATTCCTAAAAAAAAGAAGACTATACCGCGTTGGCTATTGACTATTCCGCACGTAACGAAACTATTCTGACTTAACCATTAAATACACAGCTTTTCATATACATATTTAGCGACTTTTCGATACTCTTTATACTCTTTCTTATGAAGTTTGAACTGAAAACGCGCGGCTTTGTACATCTCTTTGCACATCTGTTCTCACATTATTACAAAAATAGTCCAAAAAGAGTTCAAAGGATTCAAACTAGTAAAGAAGAAATTTTTTTTAATATTTTAGGATTCTTTAAGTACTCATTATTTATTTAAAAAATACTCAGAATTCTACAAAAAATTGCGCATTTAATGGCTAAAATTAAATAATTAGAGAATTTTATCATTAATTGTATATTAATATCGTATGTCTCTTGAGGGGATGCTGCATAGTGGCAGTAATTACTGACATTTTTTTGAACACACAAAACTTTGAATTGGCTTTACGGAATTGAAAAAACTTTTTTACAGAATTAAAGTACGCAAAAACGGAGAGTACGCATCAAAAATGAAAAAAAAATAGAAAAATTATAGTTTTGTTATCGATTTCTGCGGTCGACTTGTGACAACATTTGCTGCACATAAAAATTTAGACTTTGTACGTATAAAATAAGCATACAGCGCCATCGGAATTACACAAAAGAACAATGTTGTGCTTTCAGAAATGACCCTAGAAGCTTTAGTATAAGAGAAAAATGTATCTGAAAATCTCATATGTATGTATGCGTGCGGAGTAGTATTGCGTGTAGCGAGAGATGGCGCAGCAATCGAACAAGGACAGATGTCATTTCGTTAGACAAAGACAGATATAGAGAAAACAAAATTAGAAATGTTGACATTATCGACATCGAGGAAGTTCGGCCGTCACTCCAGCATCCCCTTAAGAAAAAAAGATTTATTACCTTTCCGAGAGCTCGGGACTGAAAATGTCACATCATTGAATTCAATATCCACCGCAGCCATTTTGGAGAGATACGACATACATGTAGTGCCGTTGCTATTGTTGAAGGCATCTTTCGCACTTTCGTGGACGGCGTTACCGGTTCCATTTACGTTGTTTTCTGGAGTAAGGTCCATGACGATTTTCCCACACCGGAGTTCTCGAGATCGGTTTATCTTCAGCTGACAGCTGTCATCACGCGATACTTTCTTTCGCGGTACAACGAGTCGTTCGGCATCGACGGGGAAACGATGCGGGCGGAAAGAAATGATTTTAACTGAAAGCAAACGGACAGAAAAATGAATGTCAACGTAAATTCAAAGAAGAAGAAAAGAGGACAATGAAGTTTCGCGCGCTCGAAAGCGTATGGTTACCAATTTTACATTGTGCAGAAAAAAATGACACTTGCAAATATCCGGACAGCATCTTTAAGACATCTTTAAAATATCTTCAAGTCTTATATTTCGATTTTAGACATGCGTGCTGTCTGGGTATCTTAATATGTTCTTCTTTTGACACATGAAAAGGATTGTTCAGAGCTCTGCGTTTCGTCATATTCGCGAGTTATGACAGCATGCGTGTTTTACAGAATTTAGAATGTTCCTGGAAGTCTTCTTTCATAAAGGAAACAGACCGTTTTTTTCTTCTCTATTTTTTTTCATCTTTTTTTACATTTCTTTTGAAATCTCCGACGGCGATTACGCGTGGCCCTTAGACGTGAATCGCCACGTGTAAATCGCCACGTGTATTATAGAACGCACGTAATAAACAACCAAGGTGAACGACAGTCGTTCCAGAACTTTACATGACACGCATGCGCGATGCGCCACTACGGAAATCTTATGCGGCGCATTGAACTTCAGTCGTGTGAGTGTTCGATGTTCGATCGAGCATCCGCGACGTCCGTCGGTGAATTACGGCTAATAAACACACATACGTGAATGCGCGCGTGCCCTCGCGTCCCCGTCAGAGACGATAATGTGTCTAGCTGGATTTAGAAATGAAGGTCAAGGAGATGTCGAATAATTGGCTCTTGGAAGACACTCCTGACATAAAACTTAATTCCTTCTATCCCTTACAAAATCGGTACAACTTATTTATATGGGACACGTATACGCCGACATTCGGTGACGTAGTCGCCTCGCGTATGACGTTGTGTACGACGCAATTACGAAATTGTGCGTCTAATATATCCACTTCTAACAATCTAGATTGACT
Source organism: Temnothorax longispinosus (assembly GCF_030848805.1). Classification (NCBI taxonomy): domain Eukaryota; kingdom Metazoa; phylum Arthropoda; class Insecta; order Hymenoptera; family Formicidae; genus Temnothorax; species Temnothorax longispinosus. The sequence continues at coordinate 167,185 of NC_092367.1, forward strand.
CTAATCTCGGTTTAACTTACTTTTTATCTTCTTTTTTAATTCTTAGAACCAGAAAAAAAAATAAAACTCCAAGTTAAACCAAAATTAATCTGCATTGGTGGAAATGGACATTTATAAAAGTGTTCACGAGATCGTGTTTTTTCCGTCCCGTTTTCATTTCGCACTCCGGATTAGGGCTGGTGATTTGACATGCGCATTAAAATCTCCGAAGATCGAAATTTCAAAGCTTCGTAGAATCAAAATTATATATAATTATTAACCCTTAAATGCCACACCTCTCAAGAATCTCGTAAATGACACATGTTATGGGGTCTAAAAGACCCCAGCATGAAAAATGTCTCCTTACTCATTGATTTTTTTATATTTAGTTATGAAAATTATTTTCAATGTTGTTCAAGGCTTAGAAAAGAGAATAAAATGCTTATATTGTTAAAATTTCAATTTCAACATAGTATAAAAAAATAAGTAAACTAAGTACTGCTAACAATAAGTGTACAACCGCGGGTAGGTCAATCACTCAACTATCATCAATGGGAGCATGAGCTCCATTTTTGGCAAGAACATTTGAAAACATTTCATTCTAAAGGGTCTGGGGTCCGCTGGACCCCGGGTGGCATTTAAGGGTTAATCTAACATAATAGTAATAGTACTACAATAAACACAAATATAAAATTTTTAAAATTATATGACAAAATCTGAATAAAATTTATAATGTTGCAATTATATGTCGCTTGTCGCAAATATATTTTTCGAAGCTTCGAAGCTTCGAAGATACCTTAAACTTCGAAGGTTCGAAGTTAATTTCGAAGCTTCGAAGCTGTCGAAGAGCAACAGCCCTACACCGGATGCGAGAATTACCTCGACGAGTGTACAATATACGACTGTGTTTTACGAGCCGCGTTGACTAACTCGGCCTTCCGCCGAGTTTATTCCACTGTCAGGTTTAGTCACGCACCGCGATCAAAGGGCCTGATTTATTTACGATCCGCTATGACCGGCGAGGGCAACGACGTGACGTCGTCGTCCTCCCGATCCCGTGTCGCGGCCGCAACCCTGCCGGCTGCAACGACCGTGCTCTCTTCCGGTTTTACCGCCGCGCATTGTGCGGTTTCAGGAAAGTCTGTTTCCGCGTAACGCACGTGCACGCGAAAATCACGCGGCGTCGTGAAGATTAGAATTGTTGGTGCACGCGTTTCCGACGTGTGACGTGCGGCAGCATATTTCGTGGAACTGCGCTTCAAATTCCTTCACGATTTTTTCTACGTTTTTAACCATAAGCAGCCAAACTTACATTTTCGAGTTCTTAATTCTTCACACTCCGGTCTGTGAGACCGCTCGACTTTGTCGCATTGTCATTTTCATTCTAATTAATATTTTTAAGCTTGTATTGTAGCTTGAAATTGGAAATACAGGCTCTGAATAAAATGTTTATGTGATAATATCAGGTCAAGAAAATGATTTGAATTTAAACTGAACTTATTGTAAGGAAACTAGAAAATTATATTATTTGGTGTAAACTAGAAAACCGAAAAACGTTCAGCGATCCACTGGACAGGAGTGTAACGAGCTAGGGTTAAATTCGAACGCCATTCCGGACCACTTTTCCTTTTAACAATACTAAATTTCACACTCGTTTTGACACATTTTCTTTATTCATCACGAGTTGCATGTGCAATTAGTATTAAGATAAGCAAGTAAAACGTAAGAAGAGCGTGGGTAAGAAGGAAAAATAAGAAATGAAAACGATAATCAGCAGTCAGCACAAAGTTCGTTATCTTCGTAACGTATCCTATGCACAACCGCACATTATCTTGTTTTTTTTATTTACAATATCTTTTAATTGTTTATCAACATTTCCGTTGCGCAAAAGATGCAAGGTTCCACAAGTTTTACACTCTTTCCTTCGCCTGCAAATTCTTTAAAAAATTCCTTTGTCTTTTCGCGCATTAAATTTCAACTTTGTCTTCCCAACTAGCTCTTAAATTCTATTCAAATTCAGTTGATATGAAGTAAAAAAAAAATAGTTATTCACTTGCAATGTCCGAAATGTAGTTTCTCAAACTCTCCGAACTTGGATTATTCGCGACTGGAAAATTACTAGCCCGCTCAGGCATTTTAAAATAAATATATCGCGGAACTGAATGATAAAGTCCGTAGATAAGAACGTTCCGGAAGTGGGCCGATGATTCTGCATCGCGAATGATCGATTTAACGTTTAACGGTCCCGTTGTCTTGCTGGAATAATGCTTCAATTTTGCCCTGATTTTTCGCTATTGCTGGGAAATTACGGTAGTTATCGAAGTTATACACGAATAACTCACGTTGTCGAACCCGCGGTTCGTCAATTTGCACGATCACACTGCTGGGTGACGGAAGAACCGCAGTGGCGGCAGAACGTTGCAGAACGTCGGCGTACCGCAACCAGCAACGGCCGTAGACTGACTCGGAAATAACGTTGGCTAGCTCCCGCACGAGCTATATCTCTCCCGTTGGTGTATATGTACGGCATGAGCCTCGCAACGGGCGCTTCTCGTTACGCTGCAGAGACCGTCGCACGCGGTGTGGTACTGTGGTGGGTGTCATGATGATGATCAGCTTCGTAGTTTGCGCGATCAAAATACGGGATGAGGCGAACGAGGCGCGGGTGTCGCAGCATTTTTGACGTCGATCGGCCGGGTTCCATGGGCGGGAACAAACGTGATGCCTTTTAGCGCAAACGAAACGGCGGCTTCCGACTCTTCCGAGTTCTGTTGGTTTGGCGCCATTGCGCGAATATCGATTTCTTTTGTAGTCGCGTCCCCGCCAATTTTTGCCTTCTACGAAATTTAAACTGGTTGTTGGAGTCGTTTGTTTCGGAGATCAATTTTTCGCGGTGCGTCGCGTGGCCTGTTCCCACTAATGGCTCTAATCGGCTTTAATTTTTAATTTGTATAAAAAAAAATCAAAGGGAATTTACATGCATAGTGTGTATTTATCGTGCGATGGCTGATGGATAAAAACGAGAAGGGGAAAGAAAGGAAATTGATATATCTCATCCTTATTATCTATTCGAGCTATTTGTTCATCCTACATACTAACACTTTACCGAAATTTAATGAATAGGCTTTATTGTTCCATTGAATGAAAAACAAGTTTATTCGCTGATAACATTTATATCATCTGCGAGCGATAACCACATATAGCAGTATATATAATATATATATATTATTTGCAGGAAATTTTTTGCTGTACGCTATCTTAATGAGATAATTAAAAAAATTGCGTGTTTTCAGTCTCTTACCGGAGAACTTTCCGGAGAGAATAAAATTATTTTTAAGCACCTCAGGGTGACCCCTCCCCTCTCCTGGTCCTCTGTTTTACATTTTCGTATACATTATCGATAGAGGTTCAGTATTCGAAATAACTTGTCCGCTTTTCATTAATAAAATTTCAGTAACCGTCATCAACATTACGTATTTAAAATTATTAAATACTGATGTATAAACAAGCGTTTACGTCAGCTCGTAAAAGCTCGTTAAAGAGTTGCTTACCTTGTTTATCTTTTTACAATTCTACAATGATTATACCGAAGGAATCTCATTTACTCCTTTTGCGGAGATCAGTCATGTAAAAAAAATGTCTGTGACGCTTATTCATCGCTTCCGTCTATTTAGAGTTTATCTGATTTGTATATTTATAGTTATCTGATTAATTTAGTCATCGTATCACACATATAATAAACTCAAACCGATCGTGCGTTGATCGCACTTCAGAATGTACGTCGCAAATCAATTATCGAAATTTTCGCGTGATGACGATTGATTCGTACGTAATCAGTAACTACTTACGTTTAAGTAGCACCGCGCACTTCTCTCTATCGATCGATCGATCGGGGTTATAAAATCTTTTTAAGAAATCGCGAAGATTCGGCGACAGATCATCGCGTTGAATGAGAAATTGACAGTCGATCTTTATGGCGCGAATCTCCACGGCAAATTGGTGTTAAACATAACATATGATAATCTAGGACAACGATAACAGCGTTTTCCGGTAAAGGTATAACATGTGCGTTGCTCTCAGTTGATGCTCTCTCCACGCGCGCGTTCGCAATACGATGTATTAATCTCGATACTTCTTGTTATTTATTTTAACTAATGCCAGTAAGTGATACTAGAGTGATACACGCGGTGTTGATGGTTACGAACTCATAATTAGCCTCGATATAAGTATATCGCTATCGATTATGCCGTAGAGTTTTATAAAAAAATTATCAGCGCCTGTGTCCGTGTAGTCGAATCTTATCGCTGTTCTTTTACATTAATTGATGTCACCGACTTAATAATCATTCTTTAATTATTTAAATATCTGAGTTGTGATTAATTTGCAAAATATCAAAACACAATAATAATGATTATATCACTAAAAATACAGTCCTACTTTGAAACAATGCAAATTGAAGAACTTTATTTTTACACCACCTGTAAATAAAATATTTTACTATTTTGCATAATGTCTATTAAAGAAAAATATATTGTATACAGTGTACTATACACGGTAAAAAATATTTTGTATTTGAGTGGATTTCTATTAGTAGAAATTTTTGTGTTAAACTTTTGTGTTAACATACACTTGTGTTAATGTAACATATATATTGCTATTGTGTTACTATTTTGTCTTTTCTGCATTAATATTCACGGTTTCTATAAGAGTTAAAATAACACAATTTATATTTAAATGCACGAATTCTTGGTAATATATTTTAAATGTCAAAATAAACACTTAAGGATGTTCTACATATACAATCCCTACTAAAAGTTAGCTTTCAATAAAAAATTATTAAAATGAAGACTTTGCATATATGTTAAACAACTCAAAATTTTTTCAATTTTCGAAGTATAGGTTTTAATGGAAATCCGCACAAATGTAGAAACTGGGCTAACTATTGTAAGAACCAGCGCGGTAAATAATGCGCGAAAGTTTTATTTATATTTTTATTTTACATATTTTCCAATCTTTGACTAGGTGCCGACTAGATTTGTCAGACTTGAAACACACACAACACAGCTCCGGGTTGGAATAGTAAAATTCCCTCCCTCTACACCTAATTAAATTGATTCGATTTAATTTTTTATGCTATATGCATCTAAATAACTGTAAAGAAATCATTGCGAAAAATATTACCTCAGCCAGGGTTCGAACCCGGAACTTCCTTCATTCCGTGGAGGTGTCGGATTTTACTACTCCAACCGGAGCTGTGTTTCAAGTCTAACAAATCTAGTCGGCGCGCAGTCCAAGATTGGAAAATATGTAAAATAAAAATATAAATAAAACTTTCGCGCATCATTTACCGCGCTGGTTCTTAGTTAGCCCAGTTTCTACATTCGTCAAAATTTTTTATATGTTAGAAAGGATTACCGTTAACAGTTTGAGTATTTGTTTTGTCATTTAAATAATTAGTATTGTTTAAACAATTAAAAAAAAAAAAAAAATTAACAAAAAGTTTTGAAACTTAAAATACAATATCAATAATATATGTTTTACATATACCTATATAAAAAAAGTTTTAGAAATATCTCACTGTTTTTATTCATATTTACCGCAAAAATGTCGATTCTCCATAAGGGATAATGTTAATTTCATCAACTTTAAACTTATAAATAACTCTTAAATTGTTTAGTAAATCATGCACTTACAGAGTATTTTTAATTTAATTTAAAAGAAACATCTCGAAATTTCAGCCATTTCTGAATATATTTGAAATACCTGCAATTACATCCTTAACCTTTAGAGCGCCGGCATTTGATGAGCTTTAATCCTCTTAGAAAGTCCTCAAATTGTTGTGCTTATATCTTTATATAACATATACAAAGTTCCGATCATACGTAGAGCCTATATTTAGGCTTTCCGGCGGTCTAAAGGTTAAAATCGCTATAACTCAGCAACCGTTCAGTGGATTCGTTTCAATTTTTTTGCAGCACATCAGGAAGACTAAAAGAACAATCTCACAAATTTTTATCGACTTCTCACTGTTTTTAAGATTATAGGTAGAACATCCTTAAGTTATGTCATTTTCATTCTACATATAAGAGTTTCCAAGAAAAAGAGAAAAAAGAATAATATTTAATGTAAGAATAACATTTCATTTTAATTAAATTTAACATTATAAATATATTAATTTAACATAAACTTTTAGATAGCGTGGGTGTTACAATTTTGTGTTAATTTTTCACATATTATTTGTGTTATTTATTTACATATTTATCTTCTATGTTAAACTAACATAAAAATTAGAATGGACGTTGTGAAATGTGTTAAATTTAACACAAAGTTTTTTAATAATTGTAAAAGTGTAATTTTCGCAAGTTATACATTACATATTTGCAACGTATTCTTTTGTTGCTAATTTTAGAAAAGTGAGAGAGATTTTCTTATAATCTATCTTTCCTGTCATTTTATATCAGTTATTACATAAACAAGTAATTAAGTAATTATTAGCCACATTAGTTTTCTTTCCCGTAAAAGAACTCTAAGCTAAAAAGAGAAGAGCAGATTTGTAAATATGCAATTTGCAGATATGCATATTTTAAATGGCAACTCAAGAAATGGTTTTTGGCAATTATTCACGCGCGTCTTAAAAAAATAATAATTGGCTCAAGATTGCATAATGGTATAATAGTTTCCGACATCTTCATTGCATCCTTTAATGACACACACAGTGAGCATTATTAAGTAAACGACGGAAATTCTACGTTTTTATTGTTAGATACTAACATATGATTAAAAGTCACGAAAGTAATCTTAAAGACGCTAATGTACACAGTAAAAAATCGTGTGTATACATAGCGGTCTATATGTTAAAATTTTCTTGTGTCACCAAGATTTGATTATTATTTCAATGTAAAATTAACATACAGCTATGTTATTTTTTTCTTAACATTTTTATGTGTCACATTTATGTCAACGTAATAATTTAACACTTTATATATGTCATTTAGAAATTAAATATTATTTTGAGTTCTTTTAACACAATTACTTTAAAAAATCAACACGTTTTAAAGTTATTTTAACACATAAAAAAAGTTAAACGTAAATTTTCAAATAATCGTAAACTTTGACATACAAAATAATTAAATTTACTAAAATTAAATATTTCTATTACACATAATTTAAGTAAAATCTGTAAAATACCCACAGAGCAAAATATATTTGAGATATAGCCAGATATCTTTATGCCTACAATTTTAAGTCAAATCTGAGATATTTTATTTTCAGATATTCACAGAATATCTGCAGGACATCATTACTCGATATCACATTATATCTTTGAAAAAGACATCTCTGCAATATTTGCATGCTTTCGTCCCGGCGAAAGCCACACGCCGCGAGAAAACTTAAAAAATTTTCACTCGGGCGGTGCCGGAGGTAACGACCGCGGCGCGAAAGCAACACGAGGGGATTTAGAAATTCACTTGAGCGAGCGCTAGTGACATGCGCTGCCGCGACGCGGCTACATGCGTCAGTACTTTCTCGTAAACAAAAATCCTTACGCGCTAGGATAAAAGGCGAGCATGTGAGACTTGAGTCTAATATTTTTCGCGATACCTCCGAGATATCACATAGAATATAGAGATAGCAAAATGCAAAATATTGGAATAGTATCGAAGCATAATTTTAAATTTATTACGAATTCTTATAAAAAGAACTTCTTTTATATCTGAAGAAGAGCTCAGAATTGGTGACATAAAAATGAATTTTTTTTTAATTTTTAAGAATCATTTTAGAACAGAGAATAAATACGGAAAGAGAGAGTTAATTTCATAAATCGAGAATTTAAAAAGAATTCTTTTCTTCTTGCTATTTGGGTTGTATATAACATATCTGCTTTTAAATGAGATATAGATATCCGATATATATGCAGAATCAGATATATCTGAGAAAAAATTATCATGGCTTTTTATAATCTTGGAGATGTCTCTGAGATAATCTCATGATCAGAATCTATCATTTCGTAAACATTTGAATGTAACACATTATTTAAATGCGGTTACGAAATGGCAAATTTTACTTCTAGTTTCTATAGTCAATATGCCATTATGTTCTGTCAACAGATTCTGTTACATTTCTGCTGACATTCTACCGACGAAACTTGTGCAGCAGGCACTTTCAAAATAATTTGCTCTCGACAGATTTGGCTATATCCGGGATTATACATATAAGTTATAAATTTATGCATGCCATAAAAAACAAACAATGTAAAACGCCGCATTTGCGATTTGTCTCGGAACTATAATTACTATAATTTTCTATTCGCGAATTCATTAAAAAAAAACGACATTAATTAAATGTAGATTTTATAGCATGTAAATTCAATCAAAATAGTTAAAATAAACGTTCTGTAAAATTGATGCATCACACCTTATAGGTATATTAATCTTATATTTGTTCTTTGATCTTTGATCTGCCATTCAGTCATATCACTAATAATCACGTATCCGTATTACGAAATATATTTTATCACGGTGTATGTTTCGACCAGTGTATTATAGTGCATAGGTCTTAGATAAATTGTAGATAATAAAATCCAAATGATGGAGTTGAATAAGAAAACAGCCAAACGAGAAATCATAAAATATGACCTTGCAATGATTTATCTGGTCAAAAGTTCAAAAGTCCAAAAGATTTTGAAAGAATTATCTTTATACATGTGATTATTGTGATTAAAATATTCTTTTAACGCACATAAATATAACAGGATACATTATTAATCTCTTACATACAGATTAAATGAAAGAATAAAAATCGAAATACAGAAATCTAACAGAATAAACTTTATTATTGTTAGAGTAAATAGAGGAAAGATGCTAGTGAGACACATACAAATTTCTCTAGTTTTATCTTGTGTATCCGAAGAAGAATATATATTCTTTGTTAAGATCTTTTATAGTTTCTTTTCATTGAAAGTGGATTTATTTAACATATTTGGAACCACGTGAAATAACTGTCTTATGACCTGAATAACCATTTCTTTTATGACGTTATAATAGTGTATGAAAAGTCAGAGGTGAAATTTTCTCCTCGTCATCGGGATAAAATGCCACTTTAGGAAAAATACTATTAGCGCGACGGATTATTTTATTTACACGAATATTAACATAAAATATTTGTGTTCTTATATTTTAATTTTTTTAAATATCGTGAACGCTACAATATTCGCATATCTAAATATATATCTAAAATAAATGTATATCTAAAACAAAAATATCAATTTTTCTGAAATTGTGTGTTTATACTAGTTGTTAAACTAATGGTTAAACAGTTTATTGTTAAAAATAAATCTATGTTTTTGTACACGTATTGCACTTCATTTATTGAGTGCTGCATGTCTCTCACAGAATTTATATTGTCTTCTTCCATTACAAGTGGCATCTTACCTATCCAAGCATAGGGGTAAGATTGCCAGTTTTGCAGGGATGTAATCAAATTACATTTTAATGATAACTTTTAGGGTGGCTATTTTCAGCACTGCTATGTGAAAACTTAAGTCTCATTTTGCAAAAATTTCGAAGCGGTTGTGATTATTGGTATAATATAGGATATGAGGATTTAAAAAAAATAATAATAATAACAGAGATCATTGAAATTGAAATTTATCGTAATACGAAAAGCATATTTTATTCGTATTATACATACAACATAAAGTTAATTACCTATATATTAATGATCATGCCAAACCGGCATAATCAGGTACGTGCACATCTCGACAAAACTTGTTTTATAAAAGTATATCTATATTAACAATCGAATATGCTATCGATTGATTATTGTTCATTTCATTTTTAGGTAAAAATACACATATCGCATCGTAAAAATTACATTATCCGTTTAAGCGTCATGATCGTATTAGTATGTAATTGCATTTGTAAATCGTCGATTCAAATTCTTAACTTTGGTGAATTATGAGAATATACAAAGAACTTTATTTACTAATTTACAATTAGATCAATTTTTAAATCGCTGTTTTCCTCTCCCGTCCTTAAAAGTTTTCTGTTATTCTTTTTGCCACTTAACGACCCAGACAACCAAGTCTGTCAAAAGCAGATCTTGCCAAGTATTTGCTATAAATTTTGTCGATAGAAAGACTACAGATTTGATACCGATTCTGATATATCACATAATGTCGGCAGAACGTCAACAGAAGTATAACAGAGTCTGCTAACATAATCAGACAGCAGATTGGCGGTAGAAAATGAGCAGACTCTGCTGGCAGAACACAAGCTGAACGCGGACGCAAGTTGATGTCAGTCTGCTGACATGTCTGATCAAATCTGTTACCAATCTACAGACTGCTATCATTTTGCTTACTAGGAAATTGATACTTGACACTAGAAAGGTCGGGGTTCACGCTTGTTTAGAGGAATAACCTCGTATTCTGTGTATAAAAAATAGTAGCAATTCATAAGTAAGAACAAATCAACTTGATGATTTAATAATTTGTTCTTGAAAATTTGTACAAACTTGACTTCTGAACTGATACAAGTGTAGAGTAGCGTAGAAAAGTTCGTCATTATTCGTGATGAGCTGTCAAAGAAATATCCTTATGTACAGTTGCTCGCCGTTATCTTCGGCGACGAAATGTGGCTGCGAATATTCATAAGCTTTTACAGGAATGCGTAAACACTTGTTTCGACATAGTCTATTTATCAGAACCGCCGTTCTTTATAAAGCGTCAAAAACATCTGGTCTTCAAAGTACAAAATTAATCTGGCAAGATACGTAGAAATTCGTGCGCTTATATAAATCACCTTGGACGTTCGTTGTTTAGTCCGAATATAATTTTAAGAACACAAGCATTCACATTTGATTTTTTCTAACTCTTTTTTTTTTGCATCATGAAACTCACAGCCATTGGATAGAATAGAGTGATCGTTCGCGAAATACGTCACCGATTAAGGCCGCGTATTCGTCCATTAAGGGTAGACACGATCGAGGGCGACCGATAAGTCCCTCCCGAGGATCACGCGTGAATTGATCCTCTCGCTTTGCCTTCCCGTAGAGCTGCATAATTTAGTGATAACCGTTCAAATCCTTCTTTTGAAAAATTTTTCAAAGACTCAAGCGTATAAAAATTCGAATTGCCTCAAATATTATTCGATACTGGAAGTCTTCAAAGTCTTGAAAAATCTTGAAAGTTTCGAAATTCTTGAATTTGTAAAGAATCTCTCATTTGAGGTGTTCGAATATCTGAACGTTTAAAGTTTTTAGAAATAAGATTATTTTTCGTCTACGAAATAGATAATTGAAATTAATAAGTAACATAAAATGTTAAAAAAAAAAAAATGTTTTCAAAACGTTCAAGATCATCAAAATAACTTCAAACATTTTTTTATCTCGACTAATATTCGAAACAATTCTGGACGTTCATTATACAGAAGTAATTCGTACTTAATGTCTCGAAGTCATTCTGCGATCGCATCGCGCTGACAAACGCTTGAATTTCGACGATAAACTCAAGATCGATGCGTGTGCTTGGCTGTGTTCTAACGAAAATGGGTACTGATACAGTAAAACAGGGAAGATACATATTTCGGATATTTATACGTGTATACTATAGAATAGTACCCTGGATAAATATGTAACAATATCGTAACTACCAGCCGTCGTCGTTATTAAACTAAATCATATAAATAAGTTACATTAGTATTGGTCCTATATATCAACTAAGCAACCCTAAAACACGAAAGAAGTAAGTCATATTTTGTAGTACTTTCGAGACGTACCTCTTCGACGGCGAATGGTTGTCACCGTGAGAGTTCTCACCGAGAAATCCTGCGGAAATCCATCATTCGCGTAAAATTCCCTGTGTCTTGACTATGTTGTGAGGCGCCGCAAGCGAGTCTTTCTTATCGCCAATATCGCCATTTTACAATATCATTACGAGATTACCGATTACAAAAAAAATGCGTCCGTTGTTGTCTGCGCAGTTCTACGCGGTAAAAGGTAAACGTAAAAGTATAACACTTGTGCTAACTTGTTCGTCCACTCGCAACCACATCTGATTTTACAAGATGCTTAAGCGCACCGGTAGTCTACCGGGCGGTCTTGATCTTCCAACGCAGGAAGAGATACGCGGCGATTCGCAGCACAACGAAAATGAGCAGGAGAGCGAGAATATCCAAAGTAAAGTCAGCGTCGAGCATGTCCAGTTCCTCTAGGGTCGTCTCCGGATTCTTGAAGTGACAATACACCTAAAAAAAAAAAAAAAAAAAAAAACACGGAAATTTAGCAACATTGTTTGCCCACGGCTATTTACGACATGCGGATGTGGCATCAAACCTACCTGGAAACATTTCAGTTTCTCCCGGCCGTAACCGTAAATAGTCAAAGCGGTGCCTTCGAAACCGTATCTGATATAACTAAGGTACGTGATCCATCGTAGATAGACCGGGATCGCATCGAAGCTGACGAAGAACCCTGAGAAGAGGAGGAAAGGCACCGACATCACTGGCGCCAGGAACACACCGTTCTGCACATTCATCGCCGCGCCGACCACGAGACCCACCGATTGTGCGACGAAAGAAATCAGTAGACAGGTGCCCACGAACATGGAGAACCGCGTTATATCCGCCGGCTGACTCGTCAGGAAGTACACGACGGTGACGTACAATATGCAAAATATGGTCTGAAAAGCAAAGGACGTGAGAGTAACCATATTTATTCGTCGTACAACGGTTACATATACATTGACAGCTAAGTCTGTCGAAAGCAGATCTTGCTGAAGCATCTGCTACAAATTTTATTGGCAAAAAGATTACAGATTTGAGGCCTGTTCTGATATAAATATCACATAATGTCGGCAGAACGCCAACAGAAGTATAACAGAATCTATTTATTATCAGTCAGCAGATTGGCGGCAGAACTTGAGCAGATTCTGCTGAAACCGTTCAGGCTCTGCGCGGTTTCTGCTACCAATTTGTTGTATGATTATGATAGCAGACTCTGCTGGCAGAACACAAGCTGAATGCAATTGATGTCAGTCTGCTGACATGTTTGATCAAATCTGTTACCAATCTGCAGACAAACTGCTATCATTTTGCTTACTGCATGGGTTTCGCTTATATCGTTAATCGATGAATCTTACCTGGAACGGTAGATCCGAAACGGTAATCGCTAAGTAATACGACTTGAGAGAGTACCATCTGTTAAAGTTTTCTTTCAAAAGCACAGGCAGTTCCAGCGGGACTACAAATAAAAAAAAAATTAGTGTTTTATAGATATGTCACGATGTATCCATGAAAATAGTTTTTCGCGGTTGCGAAAGTAATAAGTATAAGTGTAAGTTGCAAACGACTTACAAGACAAAATTGTGATTGTCATGGAAGTGTACATGAGGAACAGCATGTTGAAGAACAAGAATCCCAGATTGCTAAGTACTTTTGCGCCGTCATTTCCGATATCGTAATACAGCGCGCTGATTAACGCTGCCACCAGAATATGAGCGAAGAGTCGGAGATACATGAGAGTCTGTAGACATAATAAAGAAATATTAGAGTTAGTTAACATCTAAAAATTAAGAAACACATATTAGAAATAATGGTATATTTCATTATAATAGTCGCGGTTATATTAAAGTTCCCAGACACCACCGTGTTCAAAATCGGGACATAAGCTGTCTTACAGACGTCATTAAGACGTCTTTTAGACATCATATCATACGACGTCTTAAAGATATCTTAAATGTCTTTAAGACGTCTTATGTACCGATTTTGGACATGCATGCTGTTTAGGTTGCAAGTATCGTAGAATTCGCAATTACAAATAGACAATGTTTCTTCAAATACCTACCCAATCTCTACGACTGAAAAGTAAAGCACGTTTCAGAATGATGTAAAATTGCGTTAATTCAGATGTGGGATATCTTTCCGGTGTAACTACGATGGAGTCGTCGAGCAAGGCTATGTTAGCATTGTCCTTTTTATCCGGATCCATAGATATTGCCACATCCAGTGCTAAAACATTAATTTTAATATACATTACTTTATATTATTTTCAAAAATTGCAACTGTAATATAATCAGAAGGAAGCCTATGTGATGTCAAGGTCCAAATACACAGAAAAAAAGGAAGTGTCAAATTAACGCACTGATATACTTATATACTATATGCAAGAATATATAATCTTGAAATGAGATTATATTACATTAAATGAAGAAAACTTGCTTGAATAAAATTATTTATATAGTTAAGGTGATTGGGCCATGTACCATATGAGTCAATATAAGGCCTAAAATTTATTTTAAGAAAAACCATTTTTATGGATATATTCTAGACACTTGTATAATTACTGATTTTATAATGTAACTTTTCATTCGATGACGTATCAATTTATCTACTGATAAATGTAAACAGTTCAAGATTTGACTTCAGTTGACATTCGTACAAGAGAAATGTCCAAATGTCGCGACATTGCATCTCTTCGCTGTAGGCAGCTATCATGCCAGTGCCATGTGTTTGAGTGAGGTTATGTATTGTGTTTATGTTGAAAAATAATGTAAGGTAACAAACAATTTCGATAACGGGAGATTTGCTTGCAAAAGAATAGTGCTGTGGAAAGAAAACACTACACGGCGCGGCGTTGCCACATGTCCACGTCGCGTACAGCTGATCGAAAGGCCGACAAGAAACGCGACGATTCATCAACTTTTGATTGAATTTTTGGCCTTATTACACGTCAACGTCGTTTTGTCTTATACTTAACAAGTGCTAGAAGAATCAAATAATGTTATTTTCAGTTTTTTGAACTTGTTTCTTTACAGACAGTGAGTGAACTTCTCGAAAAATGTATGATTCCGGTACAATTTCCCATAAAACCTATGAAAAATGCCAACTTTGAGATTTAATATCTCAAAAACTAGACGTCAGATCTTCTCAAAATTGCAAATTTAAGCGTATTTAGGTTTTTTTTATAACATATATTTAATTCGGATTTTTTTCTTTGACATGCTCTGATCACCTTAAACGAAATTTTATATAGTTCAATTAAGAAAAAAAATTTGAAATAAAAAGTTGAAATTCTTATAAGAAGATTACTGATACAAAGTATATCAGTCGAGAACAGAAAAATATCTGCTGCAAATGTTGCCGATAGAATGCCAGCAGAAATATAACAGATTCTGCTAACAGAATGTAATGGCAGATTGATAAGTGAATAAAATCTACCATTTAATTTTAAATGATGTATTCCATTTACATGTTTAAATAGTGAAATGACAGATTCTGCTCGGTTTCTGTCGACAATTTGTTGTCAGATTATATCGGCAGGCTCTGTCGGCAAAACACGAGTTCAATGCGGACACAGATGATGTCGGCTCTGTTGCGATATCTGAGCGAAATCTGCTGCTAATCTATTGTCACATTGCGCGCAGATTGTTTACTGGATATATTATATATACATATACATACATATATATATATATATATATATATATATATATATATATATATATATATATTATATATATATTATATATATATTCATATATATATAATATATATGAAGTTATACATAAACAACTGAAAAGTTATTATTGCAGACATCATTACCAATATAAAAGTTTTATATACCTTGTTTAGCAATGTCGTTTGTAGCGTATCCGGAAATGAGTTTTCCATTACTAATCTCGCTAGTTTTCTCTTCCGTGAATTTCTCCTCCAGATTACTGATGTCATTCTTGTTTTTGATCTTCAACTTGTCCAAGTTATCACTGTTCTTCAAAATACCCGCCGCAGCGGTGCAATTGTTCATTCCCTCTTTCGTCTCGGGAAACGGGTGTCCTTCGCGTATATCATATTTGCCGTTGTTTATCGCGTTAATTAAGTTCTTGATATTATCGCCGTATTCGCCGCATGACACCTCAATGACTGAAAAACAGATCAGAAATCGTGCCATAAATGTTTGCATAAAGAAAATTACTATCTATTATAAATAAAAGCAGATCTTACAGAAATAATTTTTTTCGAAACTATTTTCCTTAATTTATATCGCTCTAATATATAAAACAGTAAAATGCTAGAGAGCACATTAGTATCATTTAACAATACTCACTAAACGACGCCGGATTGTGATAGCTCGGGCAATTAAGGCCAATTGTCCTTAGGAAAGGCACCAGTTGCGATGTAGAACCTTGGTAAACGCATTGACCCTCGGCCAATGTGTAGAGAGCATCGAACATCTCGAAAAGTCTCGCGCTGGGCTGATGAATGGTGCATATTATTGTTCTGCCCCCACGTGCCAGAGTCTTGAGTAACGAGATACATTGGAAACAGGACGAGGAATCCAGGCCGCTGTAAGTGTAAACAGCCGAATAAATTAATATCGTTACTTATACTTTCTTCTTCATATTTAGTAAAAAGAGTGCAGTAATATATAATATATATATGTTTATCAAACACTAATAAATAAGAATTAAGTACGTCTTATTAAAAGTCTCCCTTCCTCCAACATTAACGTGTAAACGGCGCCGGTGGCGCTAAATAAGAGTAATTTTTTTAAAGGGGGGAGAACCAAAAGTTTTTGATCCAAGTATAAGCCTTGAAAGGACCGGTCACGGGTTTACCCGCGTGACGTCGCGTTCTGTCATCATGGTCCATGGAGGAAAGTGATACCGAGCGATCCTTACAGAACCGGTTGCGAGACAAAAGAATGTTTCGAGAAGACGCGTGATACGATAGGTCAGGAAACTGACTGCCGGACTTAAACTTTGAACAGCATGAGTAATTTATTATTTATGTCGCACTTACGTATCGCTACGTAAACACGCACAGATAAGATCATCTATCAAAAGCATTGCGCGCGATAATTCGTGGAATGAGATGCGGCGTCATTATAAATGCAAAAATTCCAATGTAGGTGTATAGGTATACATACGGCGCCTCAGTGAAAGTTGCCGGCGAGAAAAACGTTTCAAAAACCGAGTTTACTTTCTCCCGTTGCGTGTTAAACCCTTTTGTATCTGATTTTATCTAACGTAAGCGAGATGATTCCAGATATTCACTCGGTATTCGTGTATCTAATAATTTTTCTACATATATCAATATGTGATTTAAAGCGTGGATTAGTTTTCAACCGATATTAAGTAGAAAGCCAAATTAATTCAAGTTACTTAATTTCCGGTGACACAGATTTGATGGTTTCAAGAATATAAAAATTTTCGTGTAATTATTTATCGTTATAGTTATCTTGCAAGATTGCAAAATTTGTAAGTCTGAAACATAGCTGATAGCTGCATCGATATTCCTTGAAAGTTGCAAGGAGAAATTCAACCTAAATTATACGCGTTTTATTAAAATTTAAAAAAATTTGTTCGTTTCCTTGCAACCTTGTAGAAAAATAAGAGATATCTTGGCATTGCCAGTGCCATTGCCCGTGCCATTGCCCCAAGATCGACATTCGAAGATCAAGGAAATTATTGAGGAAAGGCGAAGTTTCTCTCATTTAGAGAAAGCAAAAGAGATCGTTACTAGATTTCCTGTGGGTTGATTGACTAGAGATCAATTCGATCAAACGCTCTTAAGCATTCTATACTCTTCTTTATTCTCTTTTCATGGCTTTATTTTCATTGACAAATTATATCAAAAAGTTCATTCTTGAATTAAAATTGTTGTGTGCATGGGGAATTAAAATTATAATACGTGATACGTCACTTATAGACAGTTTATCAATACACAGTAATTTTTATCTGGCTGCAACATGTTTATTTAAGTTAATGCGTCAGAGTTTTGATTTTTAAAGGCAAAATTGACTTTCAAATTTATGTGAACACGATCATAAATATTGAATTATGTATTTTGCATAATAATTAAAACTTACCTAGTTGGTTCGTCGAAAAACATTATAGGGGGATTGTTCACTAACTCCAGAGCGATGGACAGCCTTTTCTTTTGACCGCCGCTCAGGTTCGAGGTCATGGTACGGCGGTGCTCAGACAAGCCGAGAGTCTCAAGGATTTCCTGGATCTACGCGGAAGAATCGACACGAAATTCATGGCAATAAACTGAATAGCATATAAAATCATATTGACCTTAATTGAGGACAAAGGCGGAAGTTGTCGCAAAACGGTTTGAAGAATACATTAAATTTTTATTTCATATAATTAAAATAATGCCGATAATTAGCTGTAATTGCGCAGATTTCCTTTTAATAAATAATAATTTTTTCGTAGCGCCAAAGTAAATAAAACAAGCAACAAGTACAACGATAAATTTTACTATTTATCACTATATGCTATATGCAATATTTTTATAATGCAAAAGATAAAATTTATATGTATTGCATATCTGTACACGAATAAACAACTTCACTCAATCGTTATGCACCTTGAAGAGTTTGTCCGAAGGGCAAAAGATTAAATAGGAGGATTTAACTTACCACTTCTTCTTTCTCTGCTTGGCTAACGTGTGAGCCGAGCTTGAGGTTCGCTGCAACCTTCATAGCTTCCGCGACCGTTAGATTCATGTGAAGCTGATTATCCTGCATGATGTAGCAGGAGAGTTTCCTGAAGGCACTGAGGTTTCTTTCGTGGCCGTTCATCGTGACGCTGCCTTCCGCGCCTGTCGTCCTGATAAGAAATTTCTAATGAATAATTCTGAATATTGGGGAAAAAACAATCTTGATACATTTTGCTGCCAGCAATTCCCCGCAGATGCATATGTTGTATCATAAAGACGATTTATAGAAGATATGCAAATTTATGCACACGCATATCTCTTCGCCACTCTCATTGTCCGAATATAAAAACGTCTTTCATCCGTCTCTTACGTCAGAACGATGCTCTTTTACGTCAGCAAAACGTTCGCTGAAGAAATTAGAATTTAGGCTGCCCTGATGAAAAAATTCATCATATTTTCTCAGAAATTGTGTAAAAATTGAGAACTTGTAAAAAATTATTTTTAAAAAATATAGAGGAAAGTCCCCTATTATGAGACAAGATCCTAATATATGAGATATGTTAAGCTAAAAGGCCCTATATAGGCCCCATCTGTTGATCCCACCATGAAAAAATCTCGCCATCTCATATTAGGATCCCTATCTCATAATATAGGGAACTTTCCTCTATAAAATTTCTCTTCTCAGATACTTTACGGAAATAATTGCATGAGGATTTTCGGAATATATCAGTATCCATATATATGAAAATTTCTGATAAATTGCATAGATTTTCTCATATTTATTTAGATTTCTACAAAGTTGATATGTTGATTGGAAAAATCTGAAATATTTTATTCTTATTTTGTCTGAGTTTTTCTGAAATACGTTCCAATTCGTATAAAAAAATCTGAAAAATTCTGAGCATTCTGATGAGAAAGTCTGAAAATTTTAATAGAAATTCTGACTAATATTATAAAAAATTCTGAGACATTTTTCCACCAGGGCAGCAGTAGACGCTTAATTCTGTTGGCCAAAAATACAGTCATTAATGACTCATCGATTTTTCGTTCCGTCGCATAAAGACAGGCTCAATGTCAGATCGTCGTGCGACGTGCGTGCATCGTGAAAAGGTTCTCAATCGCGGATGCGCGAAACGCGATTCGACGCACCGCGCTGGTTGACTGTGAAACCGGTTTGGAAAATGCGATGGAAAAGAAGCGAACGAGCGGCGAAACAACTTTTACGTGCCAACAAATACACCGTAGGTCACGTTGCTCGCAGGCAGACTGCATCGAGCCTGCCGAGCTGTGTACCACTGTGCAAATATTGCGGGGAGCAGAATCGAAAAGCTGATCGATCTCGAGGCGCAATTAAGCAGGTGAAATCGGGTGGATCGGAAGAAATCGAAAGTGATTCGTATTACCAGTCGTATTCGTGTCGCACATGCGTGTTTATAATTATTCATACCTTTTTTATATCTATATATTATATATTTTTAAATTTTAACTTGACTTATGCGCAGAATATTCATTTAAACAGACCGCGACGTACAAAGTCGACGACTGTGAGCAAAATAATTTATTATAATTGCATATATTGCTTTTTATACCGTAATTGACTGTCTCGATCAAAAAGCAATGAAACGTCGTTATATCGAGCAATTAGCGGCCGAGATCTGCGTGCCGGTTTCTATAAAATGTCGAAGACCGGTTCAAACAGTTTAATTTGAGAGCATTCCTCGGAAAGGTGTCATTTGCAACGCCCTTGTACATACGATTTAGAGGCAGCAAAACGGACGTTGTCACGCTATAGTTTCTTGCTTGACAGTTATTCTTACAATCTCTACGTAAAGTAGATCGGAGGCAGGAAAGCGCCTTGACATCGCAACTGCTCTATTCGATTTGTACACAAATGAGAAGGAACTTTTTTTACTATACGGAATGCTAAGTAGGCAACCTCTGACTAGGCGATAGCTCTCGACGCTCGTAACGTTTTGAAAGATAATTTATTTCTCGGACAAGCCAGTTCGGTATCCATTGATTTATTTAAATAGATGCATAATGCCGTATTATTTGCATTGCAGCACTAATTAGCTTAATATTCCGGGACAATGCAATAAATAAAAAATATATAAAAGTACAAATGTAAACTGCTTCATCAAGCAGAACGTTTTGGTAGAAGTTAATCGGCCAAAGCATATTGAAGTAGAAAATATCAAATGCGTTGTCAATTTTTTATAAATTAAATAATCCCGAACTTGCGGAGTGGTTTCTATACGATGCGCAGCTGAATTGTACATACGCATGGCTGTATAAAAATTGATGCGCGATATATGTGTGGATATTCCTGTCGCGCGTATAAGTGAAATTTTTTATTATCTCAAATATCAACGGCGGAATATTCCGGTTCCGTAGCAGTTTCATAACGGTACAAAATGCGAAGAAAGTGAGAACGTACATATATCGCCGAAGAAAGCGAGACCGTAGCATGGCGAAGAAAGCGAAACGTTTGGACAACGTTTGGACAAAAAACTGAAAGTGCGTGGCGACGAGGTCATGGCGAGAGATTACGCGACGAAATCTTTCCGCAAAAAGACGCACGTTACTTTACGTACGCTGCATACACTTAAATTCGTAGTGTTAAATTATACTCAACTATAGAGTCATTTTTAACTATTCCTATAGGTCTACTATTCCTATTCAATATGTCGTTAATTTAACTAAACTAATGAAGTTAAAATAATACTGTTTTGTGTTAAAATAATAAATTCTGACGCGTATAATAATTAAAAATAACAAAATGTTATTCAACTCAAGATATTGGTTTAAATTTCCTTTAATATTTAACAGTGTAGATTTGTACGAATGCCCTAATGTCCAGTAATGAGTTAAAACTTTAGAGTTGAGGCGTTCAATTTTTGCAGAAACAGAAAGACGTTGTTATTCTCTGTTCGCGCATTATTCTCCTGGTTGCAGTTTTCCCAATAGGTGTCGCATTTGTTTATTGACGCATGAACAACAGACGCGAGGATTTCTTTTACAGGACATACCTGTTACTCGGCGTTTCGGTTAATAATCTGACGTATATCTTTTCTAAAGAAAGGTCCGACGAAATGCTTTGCACTTTGATGCTGGAAGAGACTGCGAATGTTCTGCGATCGGAGAAACTGAATAAAAAGCCGCTGATGGCGACATTCAAACCGCTTAAATATTCTTTTTGTTTCAATATTCTTTTCAACTGGTCTTTGAGAAATGGAAGTTTGCAAAGTATATGCAGTATTTTGTAGCAATATATCAAGGTAATCGAATAATAAATATGATTTAATATGATTTAATATGAATAAATAGCGAATAAACGAATCCTAATTTATGGAGATTGTTCTGTATGATAAATTAAAATCGACTTTTTGGAAGTCGCTTATTATTCCCGAGTGAATTTCTTGTCTCCCCGATTTTTCTTTTAGTAACTTTACTTTCAATAATACAGAATTAGTGACAATGTAAGGGAATAATTAAAACGAGAGTCGTACACTAGAGTGAATCATGGAACACTATCAAGCTGTTCAACGGCAAAGAATGAATAAAATGACCTTTCATCTGCTACTACTACCAGCCTATTTGTATCTATGGTAATATACATTAATTGCAACATGTTGCAAACTATTACGATAACAAGACGACAAGTATGCGCGAGTTTATATCTCGTTCTACCGATTAATTTGCGCAAGATATATTTAATTCGAAATATGCGTGCGCCTTTTCGCGCCATTTTAATGCGCTGTTATAGACGTTACAGTATTATTTTACTGGCAATAACTGTATCATGTGGAAGCAGCTGACTCACTTGTATCCGGTGAGGATATTTAGGAGCGTTGACTTTCCAGCGCCTGAAGGGCCCATAATAGCCGTCAGCTCGCTGGACCGCAGTCTGCCGCTGACGGATTTGAGGATCGTCTTCACATCTGAAAATGGAATAAACCTTTTAGATCCGTAATAATTAAGAGTGAATCTTAATATTTTCTGTTTGCCAATAATATTGGCGATAACCTAGACCATGCATTAAAAGATATTTTTGATAGATTTGCATTAATTGATAGATTTGAATTATGAAGAAATGATTTTCTGAAATAATTATCTTTTAACAAATATTTTTTTTATGCAAATGCGTAAGATAATAAGGAACAAGGATAGATTATGTTTATTTATTTTTTATCATTAGGTATATTTTCTAATGACTTATCGTATTAAAATATTTGCGCGTATCGTGAAAAACAAGTTTACGTTACGCACGTATTTGCAATGGCAAATAATTGAGTATAATTGGTACTCTCGATGAGCTCACGGATTAATCAGAATTAAGTATTTCTTTTTTTATACAATCAGTCAACCGTTGACCGTCGTACCGAGATGGCACATAAGTGTAATCTCTACTTTTTATGACTTACGACTACTAATACATATCTTAGGGATATCGAACAAAGAGAACAGGACAAAGTCCAAGACAAATAAACTTATACATTACATCGCATTCGCGTATACAGCTTGTGTGATTCATATATAGGCGCAAGGCCGGAAGAGCTATTTTAATTGATGAATTCGCTGCAACGTAGAAAGCTAAATTATTCCGTTATTTCAGGCTCAGTTGTTAATTGCGATCATTAAGTGATTTATATAATAATAAAAGAAATAAAGCGATCAAGAGTGATAAAAATTTTTGGTAATAATTAAACGGATATGTATAACGTATATATTTTTAATTCGTAGTTAATTATATGAGGATTCGGTTTGACGCAGTTTCTACTTATTATGTTTTAATATGTTCAAAAATCGAAAACGCGAATCACTGTATACATTTTATTTTATATTTTATCTGATCACTATCAACTACTTAGTTGAATAAATAATGCGTAATACCTGTTCTACATTTTGTATTTGTTAATAATAGCCTTCATTGAGGAATAAGGGGATTCCTTGTTCCTTATTAGTTATTCTACATTTCATTAACCTTCCTTGATCGATCAAAAAACCTTAAAATTTATGAAGTGTAGAATGAGGAACAAGGAATCCTTACTCAAGAAAGGACTATGAATACGGCTATAAATATCTTAATTTTAAATCAAAATTATGACAAAAAAAATTTATCCACGTATTTTCAAACAAATATTTTTCTCGCGTTGTAATAAATATAAAAAATATTTATTTACTCCCAGTAACATAAAAACATTTTAATATTCTTGAAATACGGGAATCCCATTCTATTTCTGCCAGTAAAATTATTGTTTCATTCGTTATCGATTCAATCGAAAAACACGTTTTATTATTTACCAGCCAAAAAGAAACAAAACTTATTGCTTTTCAACGCAAAAGCAAGTGTAATCTTGTTTGAATTCCGGTATGCAAAAAGAGTTTTTTTCTATTTCTGCCAATATTGGCCAAGAGAATTTATAAAGCGAAAGAGAAAAAAGTATCTGCTTCGACTGCATGAACATGAACAAAATTTATCAATCTGACTTGATACGTCAGAAGCGATAACGATACGATTGTCTTACTATAGGGTCGTATAACTTGACCTCCCGACTTTATAGCTCTCGATTTCACTAGTGTTCTTATTTCAAAATCGTAAGTGGAGAAGTGGATAATGGCCTGAACACGATGCTTTAGCAATCGCAGTCCCCTTAACAGGAACACACTTGATTTAAAGTTAGGCTACTATTGCAACGCACGCGTCTGTCCCAAGGAAAAAAGACATCTGGCACGTTAATGTATATTGTTGACCGCAAAACTTTGCATATTGTTTCTCACGTCACGAACTGCATAATCAGTGAAACAATGAGCTCTGCAGAACAAAAGCTCGGCAGAACGATTTCTCAGAATCTGTTCTTCGACTTTAAAACTTTAATACATTCGCAGAGACTATGAAAGCACATAAAGTATATAAATTATATTATATATATATATATATAAATAAAAATATATAATATATAAAATATAATATATATTATATAATATATAATATCTATTATATTATATATATTATATATTATATATTATATACTTAACAAAAAATATATAATATAATATAAAATATATGAGAAATGCACAAATTTTACTATATACAAAATAAAAATTAAATACTTTTTAACTATTGTAATATTGCATTTTAAAAGTTTATTTTATAGGCACGCTTTTTCTCCAAATCTGATAAACGAAAAATTGTTTAAAGGACGTTTTAGTCTCTGAGATGTCTAAAAGCGTCACAAGAAATATTTCGTTCGCTAATCGTTAGCCTTTAATTACCAAGGCAAGGAAGTACTGCCTATTTTCATTCATCTGACCATCCGGACGAGGTATTTCGTACGAAAGTAATAGCGAAATAATCGCTTAAAGACACACTCCGCATTACATTCACGTGTTGTCTTGCCATAAGATGGTGGCGTTACGTATGCACGTAAAGTGGCAATTTAACGTTCCCTGAGGAAGATAAATGCCACCGTTGTCACGTACGTCATTCATATGAGTATCCTCCACCTGGCCACCCGGTTGCTCGCTACGTGCGCAAATATTTGCGAATCGAACGTGAAGATGCATAAAATCGCAATGACACAAGCTACTAAAATGCTATTTTGATTTCAATTCAAGGCGAACCAGTTCCAATCCACTTTTATACATGCCGAGACAGTGCCCGAGAGTTCTAGGATGTGATATTAGTGACGAAACGGACCGCATCATGCAAATCTCTTAATGTCGAACGCAAATCATTCTGGATTTGCGATAAATAGCGTACGAATTTCGATGAGATATCTTTATTGTCTATATCAATATATCTTTGTCTTTAAGCACGTCTGTTATATTTGTCACGCATTATAATTGGCAATACTTGCACTAAAAAAAATCATTATTTGCAAGAAAATAGATTTCTTTGAATTTAGTTTCCTTAATTCAAAGAAGTATTAGGTAGATTCGAGAAAATATTTTAAACTCGCAAGTCACATGTAAAAAATGTTTTATTAAAGATGTATGTCGCTTATGTCAAAATAAAGGGATAAAGCTGAAATTTACAGAGATTGTGCACTTATACATATATCATAATATGTATCTCTGCTTATGTACGTTAAAAATGAATAAAATTTTTATGGTACACTTCTATGACATCGAGAATTGCAATTACGGTTTTTTAAGATTTTCTGTTTATATATATTTTTCAATTTTTTAATAATTTATTTAAACAATATCAAGTACAAAAATGGGACAAAATTGCGATTTTTATGCTTTTTCTGTCCCAATGATACCATGTTGTTTATGAATAATTTCTGAGATTAGCTCTACACTGTTTAATCAAGAAAACAAAATTATACTACATATAGCTATAGCGACATACATCTTTAAATCTACCCAATACTTCTTTGAATTAAGGAAACTAAATTCGAAGAAATCTATTTTCTTGCAAATAATAAATTTTTTTCCAGTCTATAAATCCGCTTTAAACTTTGGCTTTTATTAACTAT
This sequence comes from Temnothorax longispinosus, assembly GCF_030848805.1. Classification (NCBI taxonomy): domain Eukaryota; kingdom Metazoa; phylum Arthropoda; class Insecta; order Hymenoptera; family Formicidae; genus Temnothorax; species Temnothorax longispinosus. Next base: position 193,091 of record NC_092367.1, read on the forward strand.
GGCCGGTATTCATAGTCGGTTCTTATATATAAGATCGTTTTAAGTTCATCTTTAGATAATACGTAGCCAATTAAACATTATCTAAAGATAAACTTAAGACAATCTTAAATAAAAGATCTGACTATGAATACCGGCCTACGTCTATTGTTCTCTCTGGAACGTGTGTCACTCTCTCTTTACCAGGCATTGTTGCTGTTTCTAGGAAATCCGATAATGTGTGGGCGTTGTGCGTTCTCTTCGCATGGCTTTTAATGTGATCAACAGGAAACATACGATTTCTGGAATATCCTGTACATTATTCCCTCCCCACATGCTTGGCGAAGTTAACGCGAGGCGTTTATTGCCTCGTAAGATAATTTCGCTATGACAGTTTATCACCTATGACGTTTATTGCTCGAATGCACAATATTATGATCGTAACTACTATGACCGTATATACACGTTGATCTTATATAATTGCTTTTTCATGAATCAACGTTATACCCTACACATGTAAATATGACATTATACGCGCGAATATCGCGGATAAATTATTATGAACCTATCTCCTAACTCGGATTTATCGTGCCACTTATAATTAGGCCAAATAACAACTATTATTATCGATTAAATAGGGACATTTCGTATATAATGCCGATATATATATATATCTAATCTATATATACTCATACAGTGAGTCACTAACTATTCTCACATTCGATAACTTTGTACCTATTTTGTTGCTAGAAAAATTAGTTCAAATCACAAGCATTTAATTATATATGTGCAACTTATAATTTTCTCGTTATGTTTTAATTTGCGTTTGTGAATTCATTTTTGTAGTAACAATAGTTACAAAGTTATTGGATGTGAAAATAGTTAGTGACTCACCCGGTATATATATACAAATGTTAATGACTCATAAATATAATTAACGTTTCTAATTTTAAAATCGGCGGTATATAATTTTTACGACGTTTTCTGACTTCAACCTCTGTGTATTCCAGAACACGGCCATGTGTTATAATCAGAACGCGGGTTCCCCGTTATCGCTCGAATAGAGAGCGGTTTGTTTGAAGAAAAAGCAAAATATACAAAGTGCAAATACTGTTAACCCGGTCTCTGTTCCTCGATTCTCGAAAAGCGAAGGAAGCCAATGACCTCTGCACGCTGATGGCTGCTTTCCTAACAATAAGTAGCAAAGAGCTACGTGCCCGATTAATGTAATTAAAGTAAGTGTCTTCGTGGAAAGATCCGCGTCTTTAATATACCGACTGTTTCACAATTAAGCTTAAAAAAATGGAGAATGAAATACGACGAATCGTGCATGGCAAAGGTCGTCCGACAATCTAGATCAGGAGGTTTCTGATATGTGCCGCACTATAATTTTAGATCATTATTGTCGATACGTTTTACGATCGTTGCAACTTTCCAAAATGATTGCGTCACACGAAAATATAAAAAAAAATGTAAAAGTTACTCCTTATGAGGATTCAAACTCGTTAAATGTTGTGAAATTATATTAAAAGTTGATAATCACAGTTAATACATTTTATTTAATATTAAAATATATTTTAGACTTCGGTCGAATAATTTCAAGATGACTACCGCTCCTCAGTGACAATATAAAGTAAATATCTACTGTCTGTAATAACGCCCACTAATTGCACCATTGCCGTCGATTGATCACGTACGTAGAATATCGCCGACCATACACGAACGAGCCTTCGGACTTACTCGCAAAGAGAAAGAGAAGCGAATCGAGTTTGCCAATTTCGAGTCTGGAAGAAGCTGCATGAGGCGAATTGCGCAAAACGTGGATTGCAAAAATCTCGCTTTGACATACGGCAGTTTACAACGCTTAAATTACTCCGATTGCTCAGGCTGTATGCTGTATGTTCTACGACCTACGTGCATGCGGATGCGTTTATGTATTGAATGTATAAATACAGAAGCAAAAGATATATATATATATATATATATATATATATATAAAGAGAGGGGGGGAGAAGAGAGAGACGAGAGACAGACGAGATCTCAAAATCTCATGCCCGGCTAGCTGTCTTTTCGTCATGTTAACATGACGTCATGTTAAACTTTCTTCATTTTATGTTGCAACTGTGCGAATATAACAGCATAAAAACGCTTCACGTACGTTTCATCGAGGCGCTGTACCCTAATTTCACAAATGTATTGTGTATCGTATGACCGCGACGAGCAATCCTATCTGAATAGTATTCGCACACGTCCGATAATTTCAACACAATATTTGCATAAGACAACACGAGATAATCTCGAGAAATCCTCAACATACTATAGAAATTATTCCTCGTGGCATCTTCGCAGGCTGCTCTGAAGAATCGCAATTATCTCGAAGAGAACGAAAAGTTCTGTGGACATTTTTTCCTTACTCCGAAGAAAATATCGAGCCTTTTATTAATATAATAATTTCGTGGTGGGGAAATGAAAAGTGTCCAGGATTTGTGCCAAATTTTTCGAAATCTTGAAATATGCGTTTACTCACGAGACGACGTTCGACCCCTTGGGGCTCGTCGCTATTCTTATACATTATTGATAAACATTTTAACGACCGTAAGGAAAGTGATAATTGCGAGCAAGCGTATTTGATAAGGGACGCTCGATGAGTCACCTTAGTATGTCAAGTTTTATTATGTGATTACTGCGTTCTTGATGGAACAATGACATAGGAATTTCCGTAGGGAGAAGAAGGAGGAAAGAGATTGTAATAAAGACCTCTAAAGACAGCATCGCAATTAAGAGTACACAGTAAAAAATTTTGTGTTAAATTTAACACATTTTACATGTCCCAATTTATCCACTCAAATTTTCGTGTTAATTTAACATAAAGCAAATATGTAAAAAAATAACAAACATAATATGTAAAAAATTAACATAAAAATTTAACATTTAGACGCTTTCAGAAATCAAAGTTTATGTTAAATTGACATCTCTATAATGTTAAATGTAATTAAGATAAGATGTTATTTTAACATTTAAGAGAAGTATTTATTTTTAGTTTTGATCTTTTTTTGATGAATAACATAAGAATTATGTCAACTTAACACATAGTAACTGTTATAAAGAGGAAGATAACACAATTTATCTGTTCACTTTAACATATAAAATATATCACCAAGAATTCATGCACTTACATATATAAATTGTGTTATTTTAACTCTTAAAAATGGTTAATATTAATTTAACATAGAAAAGTTAAGTAACACAACAACGATATGTTAAATTAACATACAACTGTGTCAGAAATTTAACACAAAACTTTCTACACAGGAAAATTTTAACACAAATACAAAATGTTTTTTATTGTGTAAGTAAAAACGTAAAGAGTGGGAACCTCGGTAATGGGATGCAAAGTTGTATTGTTCCACGAAACAGGTTTCTTTACTTTTTGCGCACGTCGAAACGTGTCATTCCAGCCACGCGAGCGATGTAGATTTTACTGCTACTCGAAATGCATCTTGCTCTCTAAATCGACGAAAAAACACGCTCGATGGCCGGTTACAAGACACGAATTCGATAAGTGTAAGCCAAAGTCACAGCTCGTGCTTTCCGCGTGCCGCGATATCTGTTTAAGCTGATATCAGTTTATCTGTGATACATCGTGACATAAAAGATTCGTCCGAGCTCGTCAAGTACGTGCACATAAATAAATTTACTCGATCGAAAACCAGAGGTACGCGATTATGTTCCCCTAGCGCAACGTCTTTGTAAATAATAAAACGGGTAGACTTAACGGCGGATGAACAAATGATCTTAATTTAAGATATTATATTAGAAATAAATTTTATTCCTAAATGTAATGGATATAAGGTAATCGTTTCGAATTTACTTAGTCTTCTTCAGTACTAAAATAGAATTTACTTCTATTTTCGTACTGAAGAAGATTAATTGTAAGTAAAGTCGAAAACGTTTATATCCATTACATTTAGGAATAAAATTTATTCCTAATGTAATTGAATCTTGAATTTAGCTCTAGTATTGTTGGCCCATTATTCCCTCCTATATCTTTGCATAAAACGAGCCTAATATTTCAATAATTAAATATCATATCTCGTTGTTAATGACAGTCGTCACTATTATTTATTTTCGATAAGACACCCTTATAAAAAACAAGATCATATCAAAGTACGAGTTTCCCTGCATCCACGAATGCACACCTACAACCATATGTGTCCCGCGATAAGAATTATCCAACACAATGAAGTGCCGTTCGCATTTTTATCTGGACTATAACAATAATTATCGTTTGTAATACACGTTTCCTTGGTCCCGAACAAACAATTAGTCTTCTGATAATGTTACACATTAAACGAATAATATTTCTTGTTCTATCAGTTCTATTCCGAGTTATGAAAGCATCCGAGCGATTGATCATCGAAATGTTCGCCGCGCCGCGCCGCGCCGTCGCGCCATGTAACGTCTATCACTGGAAAAGGGAAAAATAACGAATACGACGTATCATCGTCCGGTGCTTAATTATTGCCCATACACGACAAGAAGATGAGTATTATTACCGGAGGTGTCTCTCCGCAAGAGAGAGATAGCATTACTAGAATAACGTAATAATGCTACTACGTCCTGAATTACGTGGTCGCGGCTGGTACTAGACTCCAAATGGCGGTCGTCAAGGCCGCTAGAGTATGATTTTCAGTACTCCCATCAGATGATGCGTTATCGGCGGATTGCAAAAGATATTTTGATTTTCACATTCGATCTCACGATAAGGCGCGCGATCGATCGATATCGCGTATCTTCGCCATCTGCTATACGTATCACGTTCGGATGCTTCAAATCTATTACCAATCAATTCCATAATCAAAGTGTCTAAAGTTCTAGAATATCCAAAGTAGAATCATGACCAGCGGGTGATGCCAATAAAATGAAGTTTTATCGTTACAAGTGAAGCGATTCACTTCGCGCTCGCGAGAGCCACGATAAGACGGAACAAAGACTCTCCGATGATGTTTACCGCTCGATATTATTATTATACGTTTATCTGTCGACTACACGTCGATTCAAGCGTGCATTTCGAGCAATGCTAGAAAGAACCGTGTTCCGTTCTCGTTTCTTCAAGAAAATCACATCTATTCCCTAAAATTTTCCCCGAAATATTTTCAAATGTAAGAGGACAGGGCTAGCGAGTAAAGCTGGATATATGTTAGTGCTTAAAATATGTTGGTTTTTATATTCTGACTAGTATTTTTAATCAAATCTCTCATAGCATAGGTTTCATATATATACGCACGGTCTCATATACACACCATCAATTATGAGAATCATCAGAACGATGAACATCCTTTTCGGCACTAATTAAGAGGTTCTCATACATATGAAGGGGTAAAAGCCATAGTAATGTAAGTCAAATTTTTTAAAATATTGACTCGTGTGCATAGATGCAATTTATATATTGTATAGATTGCATCTATGCACACGAGTCAATATCTAAAAAAATTTGACTTATACTTGACTATGGCTTTTACCTCTCCATATATGTACAATATATCGGCTCTATTATAATGCGAGATATTAATTTAAGTTTTTTTGTTGGAATTCAACAACTCTTATTAATTTGCGTTTTTCCGTTGAAATAATTCATAATATCCATTACGCACTGAAGATGACCATATTGAAGGTTGAAACATTTGTTTTTAATGTTGCTAATTTATGATACATATATTTTAAACATCAACATCCAGCTTTGTTCGCTAACCCTGTCCTCTTATATTGTTTATAATTATACGAACGTGGTAATATATTTACTTTTACATATTTTCCAAAGTATTTAAGATACACGCACACAGTTCAACTCAAGATTCATGTGTTTCTTTTTAGACTCAAGAATTACATGCCGACATACCTTGGAGATCTCTAAGATACCATGTCGTAATCGGCTTTCTTGCAAAATTGCAGTCGCTAATCCTATTCGTGAGAAGCAAGCATCGAATTACACCTCTTATTACGAATTCTTCATCGAAAACTTGGAGAAACACGCACGTTGCTCACGTTACTTTCAAATCGGTTTGCGCTGACGCTAATAAAGGATAAAGAGGTGAAGGCAATCGTCCAGTGATCTGATTCTATAACGTTATAATTTCAATAATAACAAGCAGCAGTGAATGATCGATTTTAATACTCGGTTAATACCCTTACGCATTCATCAAAGATTGATTCGTTGCGGAAGTACTTTCATATGAGCTATAAGAAGAGAAAGAGGCAAGACGAGTGCGCCATGTTCCCAGCCTATAAATAATCGGAATATACGACGTAATTTATGACGTGTATACCCATAAAATATGCGGCGAAATGTCTCACATCGCGAATATAGTCTGACTGCGATACAAAGGGCATTACGGAAAATTAATCGTGCTTATGTGCACGATACGACTTCCTAGCACTATTATTAATATATCGATCTGGTGCACATCAGGTACAACGGTGCACCTGATACTGATACCGAGCACAACAGGTGCGGTATTGCTTAGCTTGCGCCCGCAAACCGCGCGGCATCGATCGTATCGGATGGGGTTTTCCTAGGTTTTTCCTGTTCAAAGTACGAAAGAGAATCATTTATGAATATTTCCTTTATGAACCGCGTTCCGGTACCGCCTTATCTTTCGCATGCCGTATCACGATGATAAGAATATCTAAGAGTGCATTCGCGGGCGCCCGTTGCACGCGGTTACACCGTGCCGCATTTCTTCAGACACGCATTTCTTCGACGTGTTTGGCATGCGAACGGTGCACTTTCACTCGACGGTCAATGTCATCGGAAACCAGTTTCCAACCGTTTATCTGACGCCGGTGCTGGTTCCTGCATACGGGAAGGTGCGGAGGATATAAAACCAGGAAATCCGGAGTTCGGTTTAGGGGTCCTTTCTCATGGGTATGTGCAAATGACCCGTAATACATTCACGGACGTTCCTGAACAATGGAATTATCTGCTACCGCATTAAAAAATATTCCACACAAGGTTATAAAAAAGCGTGTAATATCAGATAATTAACCGATGCCAAGAAGATGATTACGTGATAAGTAACGTCATTCACAGAATAAGTTAAATAATACTTCATTGCTGCACAATACAGAGAGCACATTTTTTATTTTTAGAAGAACTTTAAGTCAAAAATATGTTCTGCTTTTCTATAACTAAATATAAATTGTATTATTATATTAATATTTACTGGTTATATTCTCTGATCATTCGATAGATGGCATTCGATAGAATCTGTTTCTCGTACGTAAAATATGATGACCGGTGATATAAGAACGATATATAAATCACCCAAAATCGCACGTATGTCTAAAAAACGTGATAAAAATGTCTTAAAGATGTCTTTTAGACATTGTAAGTTTGAACCGTTACTTCCATGAGACAAATTAAACTTTCCGCGCAAATGATGTGCGCCGAAGGGTCGGTTTCACCATCTCCGATTAACTGTAACCTTCGTTTAGTTCGTTTAAACTCACTCTTCGTCTCTTTTTAAAGCTCAGACTTGTATCGTATCACCGTATCGTACCATGATATTTTCTTATCAAAAATACGGATATGTTATAATGATGGATGGTTATAATTTATAATGATATGCCAAGGCTTTTTGTTTTCAACCTGTAAGATACGAATACGGATTGAAAACAAGGCCTTGGCGTATCATTATAAATTATAACCAACTTATCCGTATTTTGATACAAAAATATCACGATACGATACGGTGATACGGTACAAGTCTGGACGTAGCTTTAGGGGGACAGTTAGAAAGAGATGAAGATTAAGTGAGTTTAATCGAAGGTTATAGTTAACTGACGTTGGTGAAACTGGCTCTAAAGCAATTCAGATGCAAAAAACTATTCCGGTATTTATAGTGTTGCGCAGCGCCCAATTTTATGGACAAAAACCGGCATTTGAAATGTATTCAAGATAAGTATTCATCTAAAATTTTACATACATATATTACATATACGGAAAATAATGTTTTGCTTAGTCAGCGACCAAAGCAGGATGTTAAAAAAGGCCGATTTTCTGACTATGAATGGAACCTAAAATTCGAGTTGCATGGGTATCTATGAGCCGTAAAAGAAGTGGAAATCACAGCCCTTTTTCCAGGAGACCTGTGGGAAGGGCAGAAAATCCGTCAAAACTGTTGAAAATTGCGTCATTCTATCTATCCGGAGACAACTAGAGTCGGCAACATTTCAAATCCTAACACTAGGAATTGCATCAATGATTTTGAAAGCTGTCACTTGACTATTCGCACCCATAATGTTTTTTACATGTAGTGCAAAACATGCAAAAATCACAATTTTTCATATTCTGGTCCGTCATATTGGGTCCGCCATCTTGAGTCCGTCATCTTGACTTTCGGGATCCCGATATTGAAACATTATTAGCGATCTCATAAACTATTGGATAAGTATTTAACCGGAAGCTGGTTTGACTGAAAATTCTTCCATGTCGCCGACTCTAATTGTCTCCGGATAGATATATTAGAATGACGCAATTTTCAATAGTTTTGACGCTGATTTTCTGCCCTTTCCATAGGTCTCTTGGAAAAAGGACTGTCATTTCCACTTCTTATACGACTCATAGATATCCATGGAACTCGAATTTGAGGTTCTATCTACAGTCGGAAAATCGGCCTTTTTTAACATCCTCCTTTGGAATGATAAAAACATCGCGGGGCAAGGGGATATATTAATTGCGAGAAAAGTCATATACTTATTACTTATTATTATATATTTACTTTTATTATTAATATCAGTAATATATAACATTATTATATGATTATGTAATATTTTACATTATTAACACATAACAAAAAATAATTTTCGCAGTAATTACATTTCTGTCTCAAAAATGTTTTGTTTATCAATTTGTGGTGAGTTCAAGAGTGCAAGAACTTCAGGAGATAAAGAAGAATTCTTCTTCGAAGGCAATTACTAAGAAAATTGCCTTCGAAGAAGAATTCTCCTTTGTCTCCTGAAGTTCTTGCACTCTTGAACTCACCACAAATTGATAAACAAAACATTTTTTGAGACAGAAATGTAATTACTGCAAAAATTATTTTTCGTTGTGTGTTAATAATGTAAAATATTACACAATTATATAATAATAGTGTTATAATAATGTTACATATTACTTATATTTGTTAATAATAAAAATAAATATACAATAATAATAGTAATAAGCATACGACTTTTCCCGCAATTATAATATACCCTTTGCCTTTCGATGTTTTTATCGTTTCAAATTTGGTCACTGACTAAACAAAACATTATTTTCCGTATGTAATATACATATATATGTAAAATTTTAGGTGGATATCTCGAATACATTTCAAATGCCGGTTTTTGTCTATGAAATCGGGCGCTGCGCAATACTGTGCGTCATTTTGACGTATGCTTGCTAACTGAGATATTTCCAGTACAATAAAATATAGTGAATCATTTTTATATACGCGTCATAAATTATAATAATAAAAATATAATTTATTGCATGGGAAGACTGATTGTCGCTCATTATTAGTAACATTCGAGCTGCTAGAGATAAAGCTCCCTTCTGCGTTTCTAATTATAATGACCCAATAGTGAATCATTATGTTCGAACATCCCATGCGCTACAATAAAACATGCGAAGTAATGATATCAATAAATTACAATTTCGACATTTATCAGACTTCATTAATAACTCTAGCAGGAAGTTACATTTTAAATTTTAATTTTGCCTTTTATAAAAATAAAATACCGTAATAAAGTAATTTAATTTGACATTGAACACTTTTGCATGCTTTTTTGAAAAACAACTTGTGACAACTCCTTGTTTTACATTTATTTGCTTACATCTGCAGTCTGTATGCAAGTTTCAGCGTATCATGTGTAAAAATATAGGATCATCGCGGACTTTACGTAATTAAACAAATAACGTAAATCAAATTATTACGTGGAAGTAGATAATGTATGATAATGTGTGATATTTGCGAGGAACATGAGTGTTCCTGGGTGTTCAATAGGAAGCTATCCGATTTCCATAAGTTATGTATGTTTATTAAGCAATTATGGTAATTACATAGACCAGAGATCAGGCGAGTGCTTTTTAGAAAGAAACTCGTCATGCTGAATTCGTATAATGTAACACGTGGAATGCAGTTCAAGGGCGCGGCACGTTCACATGCGGTATGATTTGCGAAACAATCTTTTTACAGTTTCTCGACTTTTTTTCTATGACACTACATCGTATTCAACTATAATAATGTATTATCATGTCCGGCTAATGCCTAATCGGTTGGGTATTAATGCTACGTTACGCTCTGACCGTTCGCGTTGGCTTGTCTTTCTACCTCCAACCAAGTTATATCGCGAATTTTTAACTGAAGTTCCATGGTATCGGCTTGCCCAATTAAACCTTATCCAATTACTGTAAACCTGAGGTATGCCGACCGCGCGCATGTTGGATTATGAAAGTCTCAGATGATATTTAGATAAAGAACATTCGTTAAACTGCAACACTGATAGAATATACAACAGTTAATTAAAAATTTTTTATACAACTTGGCGATATCTAACAAGTGTGAAATCGGTTCTGACATTTCACACGTGTAGAATACTAAGAGTTGTAGGTGAATTAATATTATAGTTTATGATTCTAATACGTGCGAGGAACGGAATGAAAAGTCATCTTGATTCTTCGAATGTTTGTAAAGAAAAAAAATTGCACGCTAATTGGCATCGCATTAACGTTGCGTGTGTCGTCTGTTAAAAAATTATGTAACTATTTGCAACGTGAAGCTTAAGTTCAGGGGAGCGATCATGTAACTTTTTCCCTAGAGCGGAAACGTGAAAAGTAAAAAGTTTCATCAAGTTGTAACTATCTCTCTCTATTGCTGTTGAATAGAAAGAGACAAACTTTTCACTTTTCACGTTTCCGTCCTAGGGAAAAAGATACATGATCCCCAGATCGTGTCAAAGGTAGATATGATAACACCATGAGACGCCCCTTGGTGCTGCGCGTTAGATTGTAAAAACGCACGAACATGCGAAACGCATTTGGAAATATTGTGAGATGTTACGGCAATTTAGTAAAAGTTAAGCGATATCGATTTTCTCTTTTTTACAACACTCAATTCTTTTGTAATATATCGCCATATGTATTAATCCACCTTACCTGAATCAAAAGTGAAAACGCGTCGGTCTTAATTATTGACGAAAATTATTCGATGTACGACTTAATTATTGGCAAAAAGGCATTGAAGGACGTGTACGTTATTCAACCGCGTATTGAGATCAAATCGACATTAAGTAGGAATAAAAGTGTACTTACTGCTTTTGCGGCCTTCTCGAACTTTATACGTGAGATCGGTGAATGCCAAGTCGACCGGCGGCCTCTTCGGCAGATGCGTGATCGTTTTCGGCTGCGCCGGCACGATCTGCAGTCGCACCGCCGAACTCTTTCTAGTTTGCAACAAAATTCCATTGCAGTCCTCCGCCGTCGAGCAATTTCCCTCATGCTTCATCTTTCAGCGAGATTGTTCTTCGTACTTTCGTCCTGATCCGCGCGCGTATTCGCAACGTTTAGAGATCGATGAATCACCTTCGCGCGGGTAACACGCGAAAATATTCCGTAATCGGCGATTTATTTTTCACAACCTGCAATATCGTGCGCCCACATGATGCAATGCACTCCGCAAACCGACCATGTTAGGGATAGCGTTTTGTTTCGAGGGGAAAGAGAATAATTTATATCCGTACTATGAGTTACTTCTGGAGCGAGAACTTATTTGAAATTTACTTAAGTTTGCAAATCTCTTTTCCGTAAGAAATATTGCGCTTCTTTCAACTCAACCAAGGCGTCAAGGTTTTAAATCCTGTTTTACGATGATTTACCCCATTCACGAAAGATTGCAAAAAACCATGTTTATGGTAGAAAGAAATTATAAGTATACAAAGACACACGATAATCGAAAAACTGTCATTTGTATATATATTTGTATAATTTATTTCATTATTTTTCAAACAGAAGTATGACTGTAATTGGCCGTTTCACCGCAGTACAACCATACGAGACATAAAATTAATGCGATTGCGGCTACTAACTATGCAATTTACGTTACTTTAACGAATTATTAAAGATTTATTCCATCAAACTACTTAAACTACTAGAGTACTTATTAAAAAAATGCAATTTAACTGTAATTTCAATATAATTATAACATGGAACATCGATTACACGCAGAAAGATTATGCCATAAAAATCTATATAAAACAAAATGAGGAATAAACAAGGTCTAGAATTGACCTTGTTGTAAATTAGTGTTTTATAAAACAGCGCGAGCAATTTTTGATCGCCATCGCATATCAAGCGCTAATATTTTTTTTATGATGTTGATTACGATTTACCCGCATGCCTCACACACAAAGCTAAAAATTTTTCTTTAACTTTATTCCTTCCAAATATTTACTCATGCAGTAAGAAACACTTGAGCCGTCGTATCGTGTTGTGATAACACCGCGAAACAGGAAAGACCATCCGGTTCTCCCGGGAACTACACACAAATCAACCTTCGTGGAAACGTTTAGAAAATTAATCTATCTTTCTTACGAAGTAATACTAGTACTACTCCAGCAAATCATTTCAAGAAAACTCCATTTCTTGACGACAAAAATCACAGGATGGAGAATGTCTCTTTATGAGATACTCTTCCGTGGAAAAGAGAAAAGAAGAGAATAATTTTGATGCACTGATTCTCTTACATTGTCCGACTTGGCGGTGTGCCGTTGAGAAATCTTCGTCGTTGGAGAAATCTCTCCGCGGACGTCGAAGCCTAGCCCTGAGATATAACGAGGCGCATCTCCGGAGTTTGACCCAAAACGATCGCGAGTAGTACAAATGTGTGGACAACACCAAGGATGATAAGACACGACGACGCGACGCACTCGATCCGCACGGCTGCACGTGTCGCGGTGCACTCCCGAGCGTGCGCGACTCACCGCGGCTTTTAGAATCCCACCGGATGCGCTCCGATAACAAAGCCCGCGGCAGGAAGGATCCGGTGGGGTAACAGAGTGAGAGGAGCGGCGCGCTTCGTGTCTTCGCACCTTGTTCCTCGCGATGCACTTGCCGCTTGCCGACGCGACGACTCGAGACCAACTGAGCTAAAAAGCACGAGTCTACTGCAAGTCCGTCGCCGTTGACCGCCACCGTGACGTCCCTTTTGTCTCGCTCCCCTGGCCTTCCTTCCCTTTTTCCATTCCGTGCCGATCAAGGAAGAAGGCATTCACAGTGTTGCACATGATGGGAACAAACGCTATATCGACAGATCAAAGTCTGCGCAGAAGGCGATGACTAACGTAATGTTGGTAATATCCGCGCCGCGGGAGGTCAGCCATCCTCTTTGATCTTATCACAATCTTTTCGTAATTTGTTATCGCGGTGGAAAATTAGAAAGCTATATATAGGCGGATGTGACTTCCGTCGAAAATCCAACGATCTCTCACCGCGTTAACGAATCGTGCTCGGATAAGGAACACCATCCATGCTGTATCCCAGTGAATATAATATCCCAAATCGGGACATTGTCTTTTAGACGTCTTTTAGATGTTATATCATCATAAGACGCCTTGAAGACGTCTTATGTCCTAATTGGACATACGTGTTGTCTAAGACGTAGTGAATTTAAAATAAAATTAAATATAACAGTTATTTTAATCACTTGCCGTCAGTTTTAGGACTGGATCACAATATATTGCGTTCTTAATGAGCAGGGCGTAAATGGATCGTATCTTGAATTGCCACCGTGGAAACTCGCGTAAATGGCTTCAGAGACAAAGATGTTTATCCATCGCGATGGTTCGCAGAAAAAGAAACAGACTCTCTAAATCTCATAGAGTTGTTTCGTCACTAGTATATTAGAGTGATTGCGATAGTCACTCAGAAAGAGAGGGTTGTTACTCGAATTTGAGTAAATGTGGGCACTCATAAGGTAGGAGTAAATTTTTCACTCAAATTTTTAAGGCAGCTACTCTACCGGAATGATATGATCTCACTCTGAAGCTATGGTGAATGACGATGCACTAAAGATCGACTGATTTATGATTCAAACAGAGTGAAATTTCCCACTCAAAATTGTGACATAATTCACTTCTATGAACATTGATCTACTGCACTGGAAAAGAGTGCCCTTTCACTCAAATGGAGTGCAATTTTATTGCAACTTATAGAACGCAATTTTACTCTTTCTCAAAAAGTGGCGAATCACTCGAAGGGCACGGGCTCAATTTTCACTTTTCATTACACTTTCACTCATTTTGAGTGATATTTCATGCACTCTTCAACTTTTAGAGAGGAGGAAACAGAAAACGAGACTCCTAACTTTATCCCTATTTCGAATTAGAAGACATAAATAGACTGCGAAGAGTGCACTAAAATGGAGTACAAGACGTAAATACATTAGTCAAGGATATAGTTGGTTGTAGCGCGTCATGAAAGAGCTTAGTTGTCCCAAACTCAAAGTTTTCGATTTTTCGCCGTTTAGAATCAGGATTTGTCATGTGGATTTGTATGTTACACACTATGTTACACGCTCAGCAATAATGCGAATGCCAGCGATGACCCTTCTCGATTTTATTTGCAGTCAACCATCTGGAATATACCGATTGATAATGCATTACGCAAGCCATTGCTGCTGAAACAGCACTATATCCACGTGTACCTGTATCGATGTTTCATAAGCGAGCTTATCGTCGAAGACGGTTAATTAACATCGTTCGAGGCTATGCACGCGTACAACATTACAGACTGGACGTGCGCGCTACCACATTAGTAAAAAATGCGCGGTCGGAAATTTTTTTATTTTACTTTTTTTAATTTCAATGAAGTATGCCGCCTGAAGGCATTCTTTATTTCAGGCTTTTACTGGAATATTAACGAGCTGAGGCATCAAAAGTAACGTATCATAATTGCGACAGTAACAGAGTTGAATCTCATTGAAGCCCCATATAACTATTCGTAATTTTGACGAGACTACATTCTGGAAGAAAATTTCCTAACAGCTACGTGTGGAATTAGTTTGCACGTCATATATACTCATTCATAATGCAGAAGAGATGTAGAGCGGCCATTGTAGCGCCGCGCCGTTAAAGGCTCGCTATTAATCGATTGACGTAAGTGCGTAATGATTTAATAGGAATCTATAAAGACCACGACGGATTAATTACGATTATCACGATTCTTTGTTCTTCAATACCTTTAAATCATTATTACTGTAGTTGTTGAAACTCTTGCCACTTCAGTGCGCAATAATGTCATAATGTGTTAATAATAATCATGAAGGACAATTTTTTTCACAAAAATCTCTCTATAATCACTTTTCTGCATCTCCTATCAGATTAAAATAAGATATCAGCCATACAATTCGACGAAGTAGACTCGTTTGACGTCAATTGAAACCTGTGTGTACTTCGCATGAATATACAATCACCGGAAGACTGAACGGTCAAGCATTGAGACGCGTTCGCAAATCGAACGCGGTTCGACAGCAAAATTCTGCTTTATACGTCACGAATAAGCGTTTCCACTCATTAAATGTAACTTGTATTTTTTGCGCGTTTGATCGGCTATAATTCGCCTGAGGTCATATTACTACAGACCGAAATTTCGGCATATTTGTGGCTGTATTTCGCCACATTTTGTTACTGCGCTCGTGCAGAATCATGCAAAATGAAAACTAACAATGAAGAGAATGTATCGAAATCGGAAAATATGCATATACTTCAGACATTGAGAGAACAAAAATTTGAATTCATATATATTAAATACAAACCGTAAAAACAATGTTGCTTTTTAAAAATATCCTCATAATATCCAAAAATATATCCTACGTTTAAAAAACAAATAAGGAAAATAAACGGATAAACAAATCAGCGAAACATATAATAAAGCATAACAGTTTTTTTCCTAAATGATAAAAAAGAAACAAAGAAAAAATAATATCGAAAAATGAAGAAGAAATAATTTCCTCTTAAATCACTACGACGATTACACGATTGTACTCGCACTTGAGCATTTTAAAGGTTATCAAATTGGCCGACAAAACGCGAAGCTAAAATCTGATCGCGAGCGTAAAATGCGCATACATTTACGTATCATTTTAGAAGTGGTGCCTTGCCGAAAGACGCCGTCAGGCAATTCGGTGACGCATGTCAAACTGTCGTGCGTTCTTTCCGTTTAACGTCATTGTATATGCGCGCGTGCAATACAAAGTGGCTTGAATGCGTAAGATGCAGCCATATATCGCGGAACGGGCCACTTTTTTTTATTCTCAAATATTCTTATACTCGAAATATTCACAAATTGAAACGAGTAAAAAGCTTCCGATAAAATATTATGTCGCCAATCGCATACAATTCCATCGTATACTTTTATTGGTCTCTCGCGTTTACGTAACTAATAACAGCTCATCACGCAATAAGAATTATGAGATAATCTCTTACTTGTTTCCTCAAGTATTATATACAGTCACACGAAGTGCAATCATTTTTTTATTTCGGTTCGCGCGGGTTTGCGCGAAGATGAGATTTTTATTTCAAAGGAAAAGAACCATGAAACTATGGACGACAAGTTTTGATCTTTAATTCGATAAATTTAAAAGTGTGTCATAATAGCGGAAATGCTGAGCACGCTGCCACGCTGTCGTGAACGTGACTCTTTTGCCGATGATTATTTTTTTGTGCTGGAAACCTTAGAATAGAATTATACGCGGAAAAGCACGAAGGATTACAAAATCCGTGAAGAAAATTAAATAATTGGAATTAGAAACGTAGACAAAGTGTAATTTCCTTCGCGTTTCCTGAAAAGCGGCAGTACAGAACTGTAGGTTGCATAACAGTTTCAGAAGAGCTATTTTGTCGTATAAATGCTCTGATAAAGCTGATAAGTGCCATTAATTGCAGTGTAATTTTACCGCAATTATATGTCATTAAATGCGAATATGATTAATATCATATGCTGAGAAATTTATTTATCAGAATTATTTAATTCTAATAAATATGGATTAAATAATTATTTTGAATAATTTAGAATAGTTTAGAGGCTGTATTCTCGTTTTTCCGCGAGTTTGTGGAGTAAAATCTCATTCTAAATAAATCTTGCGGCAAAATATTTTCTAAGACACGGAAAGAATCAAAACATTTAGCCTTAGCTAGCGTGCATGCAGCAGCAATTAAAAATGTTTCGCTCAAAGCATGCGTTTCCATTATTACAAGATGCGGTCTGTGCAATTACATCATAATATATCACTTAATTACACGATTAGAAAAAACAGCCTTGAATAAAATATTCTAAACAAAAACAAAAGCGATAAAAATGATGTAGAAGCGAGATATCAGACGTTATCACGTTGCAATATGGAAATTATTAATAATTATATATGATGAAAAATTTATGAATTCATGCGAATGGAATAAATAATTTATTATAAGCGCAATTTATCGACAAACAGAAAAAAGTTTATATTAACTCGTTGACTACTCCGGATGTTTCCAATTGCTAACACTCCTCTTTCTCAACTGATTTATCAAATGTAGCGGAAAAATTTCGTACTTTTATAAGGATCGCGACACATGGATCGCAAATCTTGATGATGAAATAAGCAAACATCTTAGCGAACGAATGTACGGTTCGAGTACGAGCGAGTCTCTTTAGAGATTATATATTTTCAGAAAAATACATTTCCGTCACGGTGGATTATCGATCGATAGAATCGTTTTGCGAGTGATTCACGCGCACGCTGCCGCGACCAAAGCGAGTGTCACTCGTAGAGTAAAAAAGAGAAGCGCAAAGTCCGCTCGAACGAAACACCAATGGGCGTGATAACAGTGTAACGCAGCCGTAAGGAAATGGTAGAAATTTTGCTGGCGCAGTTACTCGACCGTGGAATCATCGCGCTCTTTGTTCCCCCGTATCGCGACATTGGCGGGTTAATTAAAACGATAATAGCGTCGCCCATATACGGCGTATCTAAACGTTAACGGGACGGATTTCACTTATTATTTCGGCGAATAAGTGCAGATAAATCGCTCTCTCGTGACGTAAGAAGATAATCACAAAACTGTTAAAAGAGAAAGAAAAAAAAATGGAGCGCTCGTGGCACGTTTAATTGGCGATAATTTTAATTTACATTTTTCACAACTGTTTTCGTAAACCGCCTAAAGATCGCGCGTGTTAGTATTGAAGATAGAAAGTGGACTTTAGTCGGGTCAGATAAAACGCGTGGAAAAATGAGAAATCGCGATAACAATTTGAGACAAAGTATCGTAAGATGAATGCGAGATTCTTCACACGTGTCAAGCACGCGTTCCCATTGTCTAGGTCATTGCAATTATGTAAATCAACGCTGGCAAATCGCATGTTGTGCTGCGCATAAATATATGTCAAAAAAATCATCCTTAATGATTCGCCAGAGCCGAGCTACATCTCGTTAAGAAAACTGTCTGTGTGTGCTCACATTGATCTAAGTATAAACCGGTTTGCATGATGGCGAAAAAAAGGGAAAATTCTTGTCGTTTTTTTCTCCTCAGAAGAAGGATTGCGAATGCCAATCGAAAATGGTTCTTCGGCGCTGATGTTCTAGAGTCAACTGGTTCTGACGTGCGAGAATGCTGTCTCAAGAATGCCGTTAAATGAATACGGCAGACAGAAACTTATTTTACCGAAATATAAAGCGAGTCATTACATCGCTTCGTGATTACGTTATTATTTTATCGTCGATTCACTGAAAATATAAAAGGAAACTGATGCGTAGGCCCGGAACCAACGTAGATTTTATTTTAATTCATTGCAATGAGAAAAATATATTATTTTGAGGGGGGGGACTGTACACGATACTGCACCTATTATATAAGCGTAACATTTAATTTTACATCACGATAAATACTCGCGTTATTTGCCTGTTCGTAAGTTTTTTTTTTTTTAATAAATTCCGAGCTCTTGCGTAGAAACCTTGATAATATCTCTTAGTATTCGTTCGAAGATCAATGCGCTACAATTGATAATAAGAAGGAACAAAGTATCAAGTAGGTGCGAAGTCCTCTACCGTGCAGCATTAGCGACACTTCATCGTTCCCTAAGCGTCAATGATACAAACGCTGAAGTTTTCAAGATTAGAACGTAACACATACTGTCAGTTAATTTTTCTCACGGCCGCGATAAGCATAGCAATTTAAATTTCGTAACACATTCCTAACACGTTCAAGTGTAGGGCCTGGCATCAAAGATCGAAATCAAGAAAATCTGCGAAGAAAATTTTTTCTAATACTCATCAAGACACTACATCGTCGAAACATAACTTTTTTTTACCGTCAACGCTTGTCTACGAAAATGACATTGTAGCTTTTTATCACGTTCTAAATCACCGCGTAATTTAGAACGTATTCGCAGAACGCGCGCGCAAAGTAGAACGAAGTTACTCTAATACAGCAAAAAGAACGTGTGGTGGTCGCGCGCGCCCCTATCGAGACGGCAACACATTAGCCACATTTTCTCGCGAGCGCTCGTCCGCGCCGACATTAATATATAAACAAATTCGGTAACAACATCCATTGCCCCGATCGACACTGTCACCGACAATCTCATCGGACGACGAGTTAGACGGGCATATAGTGGAGTGGCACCATCGCGACTCGCAGAGAGTCGCATGGTATTTTTGGGGACGTATCCTCCACTTACCATCATACATCCAAAAACATACACTCCTCTCCATCACTATCATCCATTACCAACACCAACATCCCCAAAAACGTATCAAGACTCGTTATCTAATAATTATTATTCGATAGCAGACATATGAAACGATTCCTGGCAACCTGAGACTTCAGGTTGAAGGCTTAAGTAGATTGCCGGAGGCGACAAAGTTCAAATTCCGAATATCTTGAGAGTCTGTTCACGTCTATCATCAGACGGAATGATTTATCGATGATTAACGATATCGATTGTATCGCATGAAAATCATAACTCTTTAGCCAAGATTAAGGGGTATCATAAAAATTTTGTATACAATGCTAAATGTATCAGTGAGGTTCGAACTGCTTTCAATTTGAGGTAGAACAAGATATTACCGGTATATCATTATATATCAGATTAATTAATTGATTAATTAATGTAACTGTGTTTCACTATTTTCAACTGGTTTAACGAATGTGCGTTATTTCGATGTGTTAAATTAATAATTTTGTTATATTTAATTGATACATACGCCAAAAGCGTATAACTTCTTAAATTGTTATTTAAATTTTCTTTTCTTAATTCTGCAATCAGTTGCGATGATTAAAAATTGGTAATTCCAAAGTACTCGAACAACAAAGTCCACTGGATAGTTTTCTTTTTAGAAATATCTTAGGAATTACGTAATTACGCGATTAGAATACCAAAACGTCATAAATGCGAAAATATATAGTTTAGTTAAAAGGAAATGAAAACATTATCGAGCATATGGATGAGCGAGGGTATTCTGATAACACTGAATTAACGCTGCCAAACACGATAATGACAAAACAATATTGCAGCGTTGTTTTAATAGCGTTATAAGTGAGTGCATTGCATTGTCCTCATGGGCTGCAAAATTTTGAAAATTCTTTTCGTAAATGCGCCGTTTCCTGAATTCCCTTATTATACTATAATATACATTATTAGCCGTAATTTATTGTAATTTAGATCGCGTCGCTGATATGAAGCTTGAGGGATTATTTTTATTTCTTATTTAACTTACGAACTATGTTCAGAAGTTATACGTTCAGAAAGTATATAAGTAGTAAAATATAAGAGAAAAATATGCAATTTCAAGAACTCACCCATTAATCCCATTACTGAGCAGACCGTTCTGCATGCTATTCTTTCCGCCTTCCACCATGGTCGAAGTTACGTTGCTCCACACACGCTCGACTTACAATACATACGACACAGAACTGAAATTAAAAAAAGAAAATATTAATGCAAGAACATGTGGAAGGCCGCTATATGTATCGACACATTACAGCAGACATTCGCTGGAAGTAAGAATGTCTATAGTAATTGCAACCGTATAAAAAATTACTTATTCACTGCTGAACACTTGTAAGAAAATACTAACGTCGTACCTACTGGAAAAACAGATCTTCGCAAGAATGAGTGTAATTCTAGATAATAAGAATAATTATATACATGAGCAGAAGTCATGCAAATATGCCAAAAAGTAATCAATGCATTTTTCGTTATATAATAGTTACTTTATAATCACTGTTAAATAATCTACTTTTTAAACTTTGATAGTCAACAGTTATTTTAAAAAATAAACGGTAAAATATCTCATGCATTATATTATACAATTGGAAGGACTATTTAGAATGTTTATGGAACTTGAGAGATTCAATAAATAATTATTTAGTTATCATTTTGAGTCATTAATTTACAGACAGTTTACATTGTAAATGGGACGCAGGTCTGATTTATCAGAATGCATACAAATTAATCGATGCCCGTTAATTGATTTGTAACCCGATGTTCCTTTCGATCGCTCACCGTTTTCTAATTATAGGAGTTACTTCATCAAGGTTGATGCAACTGACAGACGAAGTTCATGTTCAACACCGCAGACTTGCAAACACTGCACCTTACAATATATATTGCGCGCACGTTGTTACCCAGCGACATTCGCGAACGACTGTGATCGCGTGTAATTCAAACTTCATTTACGGATGATTACGGTGGAGTTCACGGGTACGATATTATGTATGAAGAAACGCAGAGCGATTCGTTATCCTCAACGTTATGCGTCACGTAGCGGTAAACACACGCGATTTCATAATATCCTTCTTTCGCCACCCTTTTCGTCGTGCTAGATCTCGCAAACAACCGAAATAACTGGTGTTTCGCTGAAATTCAAGTGTTGTTCCGTAATATTTCAGATTCTCGAATTTGTCGCGGAATTTCCGTTGGCACCGTGAACGAAGGATACTTCCTGTTTAGCATGTTTACATTATTCATTAACGAATCAATATTCGCGCTCGCGTTATCTTCGCTCGGAGAACCAGAAAAGAGATAAAAATTTTAATCGCTTTACATTACCGGTTTTATGCCGATTGCCTTTTTTTTCTTCTCAAAGGTACCTACACAGATTCCACGAGCAAAATAAATTTCAGCGCTATAATAGCGGAGGAATTTTTGAAGTTATAAATCCTTCATATATACTCTCTCTGTCTCTCTTCCTCTCTCTCTCGCCCCTCATCAAAATTCTTCTGCTCGTGGCACGAGTATGCTGAAAACGCGGAATTTTATTGGGAAACTGTATATAGAACACGCCTCAAAGAACGAGTGATATACGTGAAGGCAACGTGCAACGCACGTGGTTTCATCGTAAATTGGGGAAAATATTCTGAGCCAGCTGTTTCTCTTGGCGCGGTACACGTGCAACGCACTCCCAGCGAATGACGATAATCGCTACATAGATACCGTTGCACCTGGCATAAATATAATGGCCAAAACACGCCGGCGGCGATGCATCTCGCGTAACTTTCACACGCTCGTCAGAGTACATTGCTCTTGACTAGACTTTTATCTAGTTTCTAAACCTCTACATTCTCTGCAACGCCGCATGTGACTTAGAAGTTACATATATATCCATGTATCAATATTCAAATCTCAATAATTCATTCAGTGTCTTTCATTTACGTCGGTTGTGTAATTTCTTTCATATATAAGTAACAAAAAATCCAATTACAGGGGTTCAATGAGTCAATTACGTGAAATATCGAACAATTGGTAACTTTGAATTGAAGTGCCTCGAATAAATATTAGAGACGTATCTATATTAATTTTTGTGTGCTACCTAAATATTATTATATAAATCGACCCCAAGCTATCGATTGAGCCTTACTTAGAACTTGATTCGTTCACCGTTATTGCATGAGATATCAAAATCTCGGGCATTCGCAACTCGTCGCGTCGCGTAAAGATACACGATGCGATCTCGCTTCGCGTATACTTACTTGGCTCTTGATTTGTATAATTACACGCACAATAATCAAATTTACCAAATGCAAGTTTCACATTCCAGACAGCACCATGTCCAAAATCGGGACATAAGACGTGTTAAAGACGTCATTAAGACGTCTTTTAGACATCATGTCATAAGACGTCTTTAAAACGTCTTATGTCCCGATTTTAGACATGCGTGCTGTCTGGACTGTTATACTTGTATACATATATATTTCTGCATATACAGGGTGTTTCCTAAGTAAGTATAAAAAATTGAAGGCGATATTCCGTGGCTTATTTTAGGAAGGAAAGTTCCTATAAACATATGCCCTAAACTACTTGGTTTTCAAAATACAGAGTGTCAAAGATGCACGCTTCTAATAGATCTAAAAATGTTTTGTCGGTACTGGAAAATAGTTCTTAATACCACATGTACGCATACTAAAATAAAATATTTTTAAACGTTTTCTAGATTTTCGAAGTTTTCATTTTTTTTTCACAACTTTGACACCCTGCATTTTGAAAACAAAGCAATTTAGGGCATATGTTTATAGAACCTTTTCTTTTTAAAATAAGCCACGTCTTCAATATTTACCGTCTTCAATTTTTTGTACTTAGGTACTTAGGAAATTGATATAAAATCATCTTGTATATTTCATATCAATTTCTTTTTGTAAATATATTTCAGCTAGAACAATTGCAAATGTGTTTTGCGAGTAATGTAAACTTTATCTCAATTTTGTATCAAATAATCGTCAATGTACCTATTTTCTTAGTCCCAAGACGATTGATCAATGATCAATGAAGTTATCAATCAAGTTACTAGTGAAGTGTATAAATTATCTTGGTCGCACATGGTCGAAATAGTGAAGATTTAACATAGTTACCCGAATGTGCCGCAACTCTGCTGTCTGCAAGTTTCGTGAGCTAACCGGCGCGACGTGAGCTAATCAGCCCTGCTGCAGCCCTAGGCGAGGAAACGATGAAAAATGGAATCGGATCCAGATGACGGAGCTATCTCTGCAGCGCGGCGGCACTCTCACGCGCGTGCTATTTCGCGACGCGACATCGCACTAAGCTCGCCGATCGATCGCACGCCGGCTACGTCTTCTAATCGGCTCGAACCTCGGCTCGGCGTCCCCGTTCGCAAATCTCGCGCAGCGGATTGGTCGCCGATAAAAGCCTTCGGCGTTGGCAAACTTTGACACTCGCCCGACTCGCCGCTTCTCCTGGCCCCACCAAGCGGCCGCCGCGCCGTTCGTTCGCCATTCACGCACCGCGGCCTTTAATCGCGCGTGCGTGTATGAGTGGCATGGCTTTATTGTATGCGTTCGGGCATGGCGGCCGCGCTTTGACAGCGAGTCAGCTGACTGAAGCTTGACGCTATGACGCATGTGTGATGTGCGACAGATATTTATGTACGTTGGACATACGGATTTGTGGATCGTACACACACAATTGAAATCGGACCTTGTTACCAATGTTAGGAGGCAGAATATATATCAATTTGATGATCCTTTGGATTTGGAGTAAAGTTATATCAGGAATAAAAAGTTAGATCGTTCGACTTAATAAAACTTGTTTTTCCCGATTATCACTAAAGCAACAAAGAAGTTGTCACCTGCATTGATGGCATCTTGCTTATCAGCAACTGATAACTTTTTATCAACCATCGGTGTGGTCGCTAACTGCTCGTCATTGAAGAACCGATGATTCTTGCAAATATTAGACATCGGAAATCAAATATATACGTAGCAAAAATATATTTTTGTTTGGAGTATTTTTTAAAATAAATGATTAATATATATCACTTTGAATAAGCACTTTGAAAGCTTAATTATTAATCTGTTCATATAACAAGACTTTGAGGATTTCTGAGAAACCGCCTGTCACCATCTTGCGATGGCAGAACGAGGCGCATTTTGGGTCTGGCTAAATTTAATCGCGAATATTTGAAGAACTACGCATGCATCGAGCAAACTGCTACTATTTTGACTCTTTTTAGTCCTTTCTAGGAAATCTACGGAAAACATATGAGTAATTTTTGACGTGTCTACGGCACGTAGAAGGAATAGAATGAAGCATGTACGTTGTACGTGATATATATATAAACTGTAATTTATTGGTATGCTAAAAGTGGAAAGACAAAACAGAGGCTATAACAGAGAATAAGCAAATTCCACTTTTCGCAAACATAAATAGAACACATGTGTTTTTTCTTTGTTTGGTACATTGTTTCAAAATTTAAAAATAGACGTGATAAAACGCAAGAACCAGTCGCAACTCCTTCCTCCTCGTCTTCGTCGACGTGCTTGCGGCCAGAATATCAATATTTAATTTCGGCTCTTTTGATGCGTCACACCAGTTTTCTTCCATCAAGCACGCGACGAATTGTTTCCTTCGGTTCAGCGGAGTCTCCTGGCCTCTCGTTCGGATTCCAGCAACGTCAGAATGTCCCCTTCGCGCACGGGACCTTTGACATTCCTGATAAGCTGCCTGTTCTGCTCGTTCAGGAATTCCACTTTGACCTGCGTGCATTGTCCCTGAGATCCCGTTCTGCCGAGAACCTTCACCACTCTCGCTCTCACTATGGGTTTCTCCATGCTCTCGATTCGCGGCTCCTTATCTCACCGCACAATCGCACACGCAGAACGGCTCTCTCGTGCGTGTCGCAATGCTGCACTGAACGTGCAGATCGCTACCAACTTGGACCGCGCGAGAACCGCACGCAGATCAAATGTCATCTTGACAATGTTCCAAGAGAAAGAGAGAGAGAGAGAGAGAGAGAGAGAGAGAGAGAGAGAGCGGAACGTGCCAGCTGAAGATGCTAAAAAGTTTTTTAGACTGCACGGACAATGCAGGAAACTATGTTAATTGAGTAATAATATAAGTGATTTTTTTTCTATTTCTGAACAAAGATTACATTTATTTAAAATTACTCAAAGATTTAGTCAAGATTGGTAATCTACTGGCGCCGCTGTTGCGTTTAAAATTAAGAGCGTACGTATCTACATCGTACGTGCGCACGTGATTTTGATGCCGTTCGTCGCCGCGTCGCTCGGTTCGAAGTCTGCAACTCAGCTAATGTCGTAAACATCTGTCGTTAAGACGCGTGACGCTATTGTACAGAGTATTTCTGCGTCACTTACCAAACTTTGTCCGCAGCCGCTTTGGTCAATTCGCGAGGTCGGCACTTCAGCGACGGAAATTTGACGCCGCGGCGAACGCAAACACTTTGATGATCTGGCTTCACGCCGGGCAAGGAAATAACAACTCGCTCATCGATACAATCGTTTATTCATTTGTGCTTTAGTACAAACGTGACGTTCCTCGATAAAATCAAGACACGCAGTACATTAGCGCCGAAATCCGGCGAGGTTCACTCCCCGTTTCTTTTTCATCATCTCAAAAAAGAGATATCTCTTCTACGCTCGTGTCTCTATGTACACACTCGCGTGCGCGCAATCACACAATGCATTCACATTCTTTCCGTCATATAAAATCACGGTAGTGGAAAAAGATTGCGGTATTCGGAATGGAGGTCGTGTAACGTTAAACATTGTACATCAATGTATGTATGTATGCGTTGGTGTGTGTGATGTGTGTTGGTTTATTTTGGTGTATGTTAGTGTGTGTGGGGTGTGTGTGTGTGTGTGTGTACGCGTTCAGACGCATGATAAATGGATTTGAATGGATTCTTACATGCTGCAACCCTTCCCTATACACATTCTGCGCTTCCCTCTTGATTCACGAGTGAGATCCCTCTTGATCTATGGGTTTACAATGAAGAATTCGCGCGCTTTTATACCGATAACGCTCGTGAAGTTTTGAACACAGAGCGCGTGATACGATCAAATACGATCATTATTCCGACCTCTCAAGAGTGCGACTTGCGCGGCGTCATGCGAAGTTGAAGTTTGATCAACAGGAAATAATATCACAATCAAGCATAATCGGAATTAGCTAATTATAAAAAAAGACGATCGATACGCCGGCGTACTGCACGTTCAGATCTCGATTGTGTGGCTGAATATAAATCGGGAGAAATTTTACAGTACACTATATAATATTGCTATATGAGGATAGTGTGCGCGCTTTTTCAGGATAAAACTTTCCAGAGCAGCACATCGAGGTCTGAGTGCGTTAACAATTATCATTTTAACCACGTATCGCACGCGTGCATGTAAAACTGTCATTGGGATATCGATACATTTACAAATGCCACTGTAAACATGAACTTTAATTACAGCAGATCAAACTTCTTTTTATACCTAGTGTCATGTAACATCTGCCTTCCCTTTTGGTTAATATCAAATCATTAGCATTCTACGTAATAACGCAGAAAGCTAATTAATCAATATGTTTTTGACATGATATATGTATAACCCACTCATTTGTCGATTTAGCAAATAATCGGCATAGAGAAATTAAATTTAGTTTCATAATACAATAAGAAAGATACATATAATAATTTACAGCAAATTTGCTAAAATTACTAAAATTGTGCTCCCCATTTTATCGTGATAATTATATACCTTGCTATACCTATACCTCCTTTCCTTTAATAATAAGTACAAATATAATCAATGAAACCTATAAGATATATAATTCTAAAAATATACAAATTTATTTTCCACGGCTTAATGCATACGTCTTCTTCTAATATACACTTAATATCAGAATCACATAACGCGGAAAGCACGCGCACAAATTCTTTAGCAAAAAAGAGACATTTGCTTCCGCATTTTAATGCTGCGAAAATATATTTTGCAATAGCCAGATTTATAAAAATCTCAGTAATATTTCTAGTGATATACATATATTTAACACTGATAATTTCTGAAATAAAATGAAATAAAAATTATCAAATTATAGATGCGTGGATTATAATTGTATAAACAAATTAGTATCTTAAAAATTAATATCTACTATAACGTCACCTAAAAATTGTTCTAAATTCTGTTCTAAATTGTTCTGAAAATGATATTGTTACATGGCAAGAAAGAAAAAATATTGCATAGTCAAAATAAGGCATTAACTTCGATTCAAAGAAATTATTTCAACTATCGCAATATTTCATATATAAGTAAATCTACGTACTTAATTAAGCTCAAATATTATTATCATATTGCCATGCATTTACAGTAATCTATAATAATAAAGTAAATAAATGTATGTGTAAAATAAAATAATATCAAAATATAAATACTGTTTTCCTATCACTTATGCGGATAACGAAATCGTCAATTGGCTAAAAAAAAGTACCATTACCACAATCTAATAGAAGTACACTTGTAATAGAAAATATTGCACGAGAGATTATTAGGTAAAATATACGAAATTATTCCTTTTGTGATAGACTCTATTGCCTTGTCGTTCTACCATTATCGCTATTTACTCATTGATACAAATAAAAAAAAATGAAATACATTCATTGTTATTTACACCTGTAGCTTTGTGCATATTATACAAACAATTACCATAACTAACGTTCGTTAACTCTTAAAAATAAAAGACGTCCTAGATTATCTGAAATCCAATATCTATATTGCATAAATCGTTTTTCTCCCCAAATTTATATTTTTCCTTCGATTTGTCTGTTAGTGCGGCACGGCCGCATCGATTAGTATTAGTAATATTTGCAGCAAATCTCAACTGTGTCCAAAATAAATTGATAATATCTACGATTTTAATCATTGTCGTCTTCGTTAATCGTTGAATAAATAAATCCGAATTAATATACTCAAGCATAGGCCGCGAATCGCATTATTATAAAAAGGAAACGTATTCATTGACGCATCATTTATGTCACCTTTATACAGCTTTATACAATTTTCCCATCGTTTGAAGAGTAATTTTTTTATACTATGATAAGTGTAACAACACTTAGTACTCGCACTTAAAAGCAACGCTCAGGCAGCTAGTGATTGGTCAAGTGTGAGCTTTTTACAATAAACACTTCTCTTCCTCATCTTTTCCCCTCTTATGAATTATTATTAGCTATTAGGTAAATCGACGAAATTACGATATGAAGAAAGAGCGATTATGTGATTATGCGAGACATGTCGCGTTTCTACCGTCTCGTTCATACGAAAACGCCATTTGTGAACGAGCGTTTGCTCTCGGAGTTGGCGAATTTTTGTTCGGGGACACTATTACGATTAAATGTGCGATTCGTTTACCACCGTGATACTCGTCGCGATCGTAATTGAAAACGTGGCCAACTATGTGTAATATGTAAGATGAGAAATAATGAAAGACTTATCTCAACGATCCGCATATGTCCTACCTTGCCTACCTATAGAAACCTCTATTTTCGCGTTTTCGCGCTTAAACGCGCTCGTTGGAGGGACACGGAGTCTCAAATGGGCCTAAGGCTCCTGGCGAGTTCGTAGTAATTGGCTATAAACGCGTTCGCAGTTTCAATTCGATACCAGATAGCCCGACGTATTGCCATATCGCGAATCGGCCTACTGTTGTTAATGCGCGATTGATCGAAGATAGCCTAACTCCTGCCTGGACTATTTGTTTAAATGCCTATCTAAAAGATTATGATTCGTCTTTAATCAGAGATTCGAGTCCTCTTGTCGAGGTATATAACTCCCGGTAGCTACTTTTTACTTACTTGAACTAACCAAGTACGATAGAGTGTCCTCTTTTGCCAACGGCAGAGATCATTCGGTTTGGTATCGCAAACACCGCTACGATCAATTAAGCACCCTTCGAAGCGTTACCGCTACACGATTAAAATAATAAAAAAAAATGTTATATACTTCAATAAAGAGAGAGAAAGAGAGAAACGAAAAATTAAATAAAAATCTCTAACGACTTAAATCGCGTATCAAAGTTCGCAAATATCAAACGATTGTTCGAATCAAAAGATAATTTACTGCATTACCTCAATGTCTCTATTCGAAGCGTATATTCTTTTCGTAGGATACTTCTTTCACACTGCGTTTCTTCGCCACTGGCGTTTGTCATCACGACAAAAACGACGTGTTCTACCCTTCTCAATCTCGAGATCAAAATAATTCTCCCGATCCTCTTCTTCGTCGTTGGTTCTTTACGAATCATACGAAAGTATGATCTTGGATGATATTCAGATCGTGGTTTATGGTGGTCGTAGAGTCATGACGTGATCGATTATTGTCTGTCCTGGACTCCTATTAGTTAGAGTATTTAACGAAGGGATCGCAACTTGAGCTTCAGCACGAAGTAAACGATCACTCTGAGAACGAGCAGGAAGCCGAGCAGGGCGACGACGTCCACCCAGTAGACTGCGTTCTCCATGGCCATCTGTTCGAGGAATTTCGTCGGGCTCTTGAAGTGGCAGTAGTACTCGGAACACTTGAGCTTCGCCCGATTGTAGCCGTACACGGAAATCATGGTGCCCTCAAAGCCGTACCTCACGTAGCTCATGTACGAGAGGAACTTTAGATACTTCGGCATGGCTTTGAAATTAACGAAGAAGCCAGAGAACAGGATGATCGGGACCGATATCACGGGTCCGATGAACACTCCGCTCTGTGGACGATAATATCGACTAAATAACAGAGAACTTTGGAGGAAACAGCTCAGCAAACACCAATTAACACGTAACTTACGTATGTTACTTGGTGTTTGCTAGGAGGAAATCGGTCGTGCACATGTTTTAAGTATATGTAATAAAGAAAGGTTGTTCTTTATGGGTAATACATTTTGCCGATTATCGACATTACCTCCACGCTCATTGCTGCTCCTATCAGCAGACCGAGGGATTGCGCAACCAGCGATGTCAGTATGCATATATTTAGGTACATAAGAAAACGCTCCACCTCCAATGGTTGCGACGTAAGGAAGTAAACGATTATCACATAGGCTATAGAGTACACCATCTGCAATGATTTACCATCGCGTGAGTCGTCTCGATATGTCTAGCTCTAATTGGGCATGGAGGACCGTAATTTGTACTCACTTGGAATGGGATGTCCGCCAGTGTTCTCGCGAGGTAAAAAGCTTTCAATGAGTACCAGTAGTTCAGGTGCTCCCTTACAAACACGGACATTTCCATCGGAACTGCAATAAAAGTGACATAGTGACAATAAAAGCACTGCGAATAATACATTTCGCGACGGCGCAGCGTCAATCACTTACATGTACATATCGTAGGCATCATGGCGGTGAACATAAGAAACATCACCGTGAAGAAGACACATCCAGCATTGCTCATGACCTCCGAGGCCTCGTTCCCGATGTCGTAATAAATTGCGCCGATCAGGAAGCCGACGATTACGTGCGAGATCAATCTTACTCTTGTTAATGTCTACAAAAACAACAAGGCGAAAATCAGATAGGTATCTTAAAGTTGTGTCTATGTCACCAGTATAGGAAGTTTCCATAAAGAAACTTATATCTTCTTTTGCAATAAAAAATTATGTCGCATCTATTCAACGACATAATATACAATTTTTTAGAGTCTGTCCAGACAAACTTTTGCATAGCGCATAAACATAAGCATAAGAAAATTGATTGGTTCACATATACGTGTGCATAAGGAAATAGACCAATCCATTTTCTTATACATATGCTTACGCATCTATGCAAGTATGGATAGATTAATTAGACGCAGTTTTGCAATGCGGAACCAACTCCAAAATCTTACTTTTCCTAGAGTAAATTTCGCGAAATATTAGAAATTCTGTGCTAACGTTATCTCAAATATAATGACCGACCTATAATCGTTTTCAATTACAATTCTATGTGTTATATACGTTTTTAGAAAATCTCCTGTCCTGTCTGTCATTACTTAATTGCAATGCAGAACTAAAAATTACGAAAATGACATTTAGTTCCTTATTGCATAACTGTATCCAATTAGGTTCCAATTAGCTTCTGACGTGGTAATGTCATTTTCCTTAGAAAAGAAGGTAGAAAAGAATATTTCGATTTATGTGTATTACACAGAAAAAAAGTGTCAAATCAAGACTTATATACTCATATCTATATTCAACAATCTATATAATCTTGAAATGAGATTATATTGCGTTAAACGAAGAAAATTTGCTTGAGTAAATTCATTTATATAGTTAAACGAAATTTTATATAGTTCAATCAAGAAAAAAAGTTGAAATAAAAAGTTAAAATTCTTATAAGAAGATTATAGATTGTTGCGTATATATGAGTATAAGTAAGTTTTAACTTGACAGTTCTTTTTGCTTCCTCATAGAGAAAGCTTTGTTTTCGTTAAAAAAAAATTTTTTTTGTTTTTCTGAATGTGTTCAGAATGTTCTAAAACGTCGAAAAATTGCAATTTTAAAAAATGTCTGTATGTATGTATGTGTGTGTGTGTATGTGTGTATGTGTGTGTGTGTGCCAAATTTACCGAAATTTCTATAACTCCAGAACTAATCAACCAAATCTTAACGAATTATATATGAAATAGGGGTAGAAAAAACTGAAGAATATAATAGAATTAATAAAAATTGCTAATAATCAAGGGCTTCTTTTTTTTTAAATTTTGACTTTTTGCTCTGTTGTTCGTTCATGCTCTAACTTCCGTAATTTTTTAGATATCATTTATAATTTTTTAAGATTTAGTTGATTAGACCCAGCTTTATACGCGATCAAAGGTCCATAATTTTGATCGCATATAAAGCTAAGTCTAATCAACCGAATTTAAAAGAATTATATATGAAATAGGGGTAGAAAAGACTGAAAAATATAATAAAATTAGAAATAGATCGATATCTCCAAATTTGCGGAAGTTAAAGCTTCCTCTACGAGGAAGCCAAGTGCAAATTTCTAATTTGCACAATTTTATTAATTACTGTCTGTAAAATAAAATAAAACACTAAATTTACGTTGTCCTACTTCACCGAATATTTTAATTTGACATTGCAAACATTGTTTTCTGTGTATAAGTACCGTGCTTACCATATCTCGTATCTGCGATAGGAATGTCCTCTTGAGCAATATCCAGAATTGCACCCAACCGTTCGTCGGGAAGCCGACTTTCTGCTCTATACTTTCCGCGCTGTCCAGCAACGACGTCGTGCATGAAACCGGCATGTTGATCATCGTCGCGCCAGTCGGTGGCTTCGCGACTCCGTTCGGTATCAAAGCGGCTCCCTCCGGTTTTGTCTGCTCCTGCGGCGACTCCTTGGCGATGTCGTTCGACACGGTCTGCGCCGCGGCGATGGCTCCCTGATGGTGCTGATAGTTGTTGCACTTGCCGTTGTTCACGGCCATCACGAGCTTGTGAACGCATTCGCCGTGCTCCCCGCAGGCAACCTCCATCACTAAAACGATAAAATTTGGTTAACGCACCGCATAAGAAACTTAGACGATGAGTATTAATCTTCGTAAGATGCTCAAAATCTCGAGATTGAAATTATAATCTTATCTTAAAAGTTTATCTGACAAAAGAAATCATAATTTAAAATCTTGTGTATATATATATATATATATATATATATATATATATATAGAAGCAACAATTAAAATTTGGATCGATTAGGATGATGGAAACTCCATCGAGTATACTTGCCGTAATCCGCTGGATTATGGTAACTTGGGCATTCGAGACCCATCGATGACAAGAAGGGCACTAGGCCACCGACATTGCCTTGATATATACACTGGCCTTCGGCAAGTATGTACAGATGATCGAACATCTCGAACAGTCGCGCACTCGGTTGATGGATGGTACATATGATCGTCCTTCCTGTAAGAGATACCAGCACGTATCGGTAACGACTCCTTTATAAACTCCTTTATAAAACTTTACCTCCTCTGCTTAGGGACTTGAGCAAATTTAGACACTGGAAACAAGAAGAGCTGTCCAAGCCGGAAGTAGACTCGTCGAAGAACATAACCGGGGGATTGTTGACGAGCTCCAGCGCTATCGACAGCCTCTTCCTCTGCCCACCGCTGAGACTCTGGGTCTGCGTGTTGCTGGCTTCGCGTAGGCCAAGCGTTTCGATAATCTCCTCAATCTGTCGATTCGATTACAAGGAAAGATTTCAAGCACGAGACTTGCTGAAATAGTCTGACTTATGTCTCTCTCACGAGGAGAGACACGAGAGGAGAGAAATCATGTTTATTCGTACCACTACTTTCTTGGCATCTTGGCTGATGTCCTTCCCCAACTTCAGATTCGCCGAGACGGTCATCGCCTCGTAAACGGTCAAGTGAGGTAGAAGCTGGTCGTCCTGCATGATATAGCAGGACATCTTCCGAAATCTTCTGAGATTTCTGTCCTTTCCATTTATCAGCACCGAGCCGCTCAAGTGCGACGTTCTAGAAGGTATCGGAAAACGATTACAATTCTCGCTCAACCCAAATGCGCCGTTAATTTTCCGCCGAAATGATCTTACTTATAGCCTGCTAGAACGTTCATAAGCGTGCTCTTTCCAGCGCCGGACGGTCCCATAATCGCCGTCAGCTCTCCAGATCTGAATTTTCCGTTTACGCATTTTAGAATGGTTTTGTATCCTGCAATATAAAGCGAAGATAATAAAGAGAAATGGAGGATACGCGAGAAATATGTTCCTCTATAATCTAAAGCATTTTGTCCGCAGTGCGTGATTATATCGCTAGAAAGATTCGTAAATTTTTAAGAAAATTTAAAGGTTTCAGAAATTGAGACTTTCCAAGCGTGTATCACTATTATGTACAGTTATAGAAGAGATACATTAAATATGAGTGGCATTATCCGATTTTGATTAACGTGAAGTGACGAATATATCCAACAAAAATAAATAAATTAGTATTTTATAATATAAAGATCTAAACGCGCTCCAATTCTGGCGATAGCTGATTGCCAACATTCTCGCTACGATCTTGCCAATGACGTTCGCCAGATTATTATATAGAGATACATTCGAATTGAATATCCCTCGGACAGACAAAAACCCCTGGCTGACCTCTTTATCGCTGGTGCAGTTGCACCGCGCGGACGATGCAACTGCACCGAAACGTCTACCTGCATGCCCGTACATTTCTATCGATTTTTTCGGCCAGGTCGTTCACACACGTTGCGATGGGACGAAAAGCCTACCGCATGGTACCCCGCATATTCGATTCGCCACTTCAACCCGATCACTCTAACTTCTTGAATTATCTACGTCTTCGTTCTACAGCGAGGCGTTATTGAATCGATACGCGCGGCGTCGAAAATACACCGTGCCGATACGTTATTCCGAGGCATAAGCAGTTAATTTGATTACAGTAGGCGGCTTCGTTCGTCCCACCTCGGTTTCTTTTTTATTTCATTCTCGCGATGACGATCGCGCGATTAATGATTGATAATGAACTCGACGCGCGCTGCTAGAACGCGAATTAGATTTTCTCCCGGGAACTGGACGTGTGTAATTGCAATTGCCGCTCATCCTCGAGACTCACCTCTCTTTCTGCCCTCGGACACGCTGTAGGCCAGGTTCTTGAACTCCACGTCGACCGGCGGCCTTTTCGGGAGATGCGTCAGTGCTACCGCCGGCCTCTTATTGCTCTGTCCGGGACTGGTGCCACTGTGATTCGGCACCTTCCTGGCCAGAACACCACCGGTGCACACCGTAGCCGCAGCCCCGTTCGACGTGGTGCCGTTGCAACTGCAGTGAAGGTTGTTCTGCGAGCTGCAACAACGATCGAAACGTCCATTCGTTAATTTCGCCCACCGAATGTCTGCATTCGACCGATAACGAGCTTAGCGTAGGGTGCTCTATAAATCGCAGAAATCCGCTGAACTTTTACGTGTCTTAGCGTGACCTTGCCAAACATATATGTTGTACTATGATAACGCCCACGTATTGCTTCTGTCTCCTGCTTGAGAAGCGCGAAACCGCTGCACACGTTAAAAAATAGTTATCTATATGCGATCCTCGCCACGTTGAATGCGGACTACGAATCAACGAAATTTTAGGAGTATGCTCCATAAGACTGTAATTAACTGAAAAATGAGTTCGCCTTATTGTGCACACGATATCGGATGAAGCAACAATTGGATATTAAGCGCACATCCTCTTCAACGTTTCAACGCAATTCGCGTTTATTTTGCGTGTGTGACAAGCAGTGCCAATCCCATTAATTAATCCGTAGCATTGAGTAATGAGACCGATTGTCTTCGAAAACGTAGAGCGTTGTTGAACGTGAGATAGATGCAATATTGCAGAACACGGAATATTTAGTTCATGGTCACTTTCAGCATTCGAAGAACAATGGTGTACGTGATGTCTCCTCCTATCTTATTAAATTTGGGTTTTCCGATTTATACTATAATTTGCAAGTGCATTAAGGAAAAATTTATTACCGCGCAATGTCCAATGAGCATAAAATACGATATCGAATTTATCCAATGGTATTATAATCGCGTGTAATAAATCCAGCACGTAGAAGAAATTCAGTTCATCTCTTCAGAATCGTTTCTCTTATATTCGTGTATCGTATATCGTCACGGTGCATCATTACGTCTCGTAGCTAATAACGATTTTACGTGCACTCTGAGTTTCCTGCTGTAAACGTAAATTTTCTGCAATTTCTGCCGCGGTTATGGCCGCGTGAAAGTTTACTATTTTCTAACGTTAAAGGAAGACAAAAACACGGGATCAGTTATTTTTACTATTTTGCGCTCGGGTAGACATGAATAAGAAACTTTGCTGTATTGAGATGATCGATATAAATATTTCTGTGACTGTCTCTAATCACCATTTGGATGATTCACTATCGTGATTTAATTTTTTGCGAGAATCGCGGATCGATCATACTTATACGGGAAAATTTTTCCTCGCCTTTTTATTATACTCGCCAAAGCAATCAATTTTATTGCGTATATCCGTCTATCGTCCATCGGTGATCGCGCGCGTTGGAAAAACTTTCAATGGAACGCAATAAAAGTGGTAAGTAAAGTTTGACGTTGCGGTAAGTAAATCCCGAAGAAACGAGAGAACGTTGATATTAATTCGCAAAAAAAGACCAAATAATTTGCACTCAACGGACAGCGCCAATGAAAATAGCCACACTTATTCGGCAGTTGGATAATCGGAATGTCTCGTAAAGATTTGAAGTTCAAGTAGAATCAATAAAACTTCATGCATTTATTTTGCCACCCCGACGAATATTACTCACTTTCAAAAGCTTTACTTAGAGTCATGAATAAGCGCATTTCAAAATCATTGACTTAGATATTGAACGAAGACATCACAGAACGCATAAATTTAAAAGAGCACAATGCTATTATTATCTTTTATCGTGTAAAATAAATTACTTTTAAATTTAGCTTAATTTATTTTTAAATTATCTAGCTTTACAATATATGATATTAATGGTAAAATTGTTAGTTTATTTTAATTTGTTACTTTAATAAATTGCAGAGAGAAGTATGCGCAGATTTTTTACAAATTTAATAAATTTAATGGAGAATTTTTCAAGGCACGTATTTTTGTATTTTTGACCGCGTGGCAAATGAGTCAGTCGAATAGACAGCGTGATCAAAATGCGAATGCGTAATTTTCGATACTTTCGCTGACGATAATATCAGGTAATAGAAATATTGCGTGCGAAACTTCAACTCGATTCTATACGCCTGTCTGCATTTGTATAGCCAAGTCTTACAAAACCTTGCTCTCTGCAAACTTTCGTCTTATAAGTTCTCCTTGTTGTCTATCGATTTTTCATATGTATGATATTAAAACGTAATAACACTATAAAAATTTAAAATACCAAGTACCAACTTCCTATTTTTCCGTAATATTAAAGAATCTATCTTGCAATATAGCACTGAATTACGTTCAACTACTTAAGAAAGAAGTACTTTATATTCCGTACTTAGTAAAAAATTTTGTGTTAAATTTAACACATTTTACATGTCCTAATTTATCCATTCTAATTTTTATGTTAATCTAATAAAAGGGAAATATGTAAATAAATAACAGTAATGTGTAAAAAATTAGCACAAAATTGTAACACATAGACGCTATCTGAAAGCAAAGTTTACATTAACATATTTATAATGTTAAATTTAATTTAAAAAAAAAATTGAATGTTATTCCTTTTCCTCTTTTTCTTGCAAAAAAAACAGAAGACAGCGATATCTCTTTATTATATAGAGATGTGCATTATTTGAAATAGATGTATTTGAAATGGAAATACAAAATGTAAAATGTCTATTTTGTATTTTGCATTTAAAAAATACCACATTTTTCTCAAAAACTATTTTATATTTCCATTTAAATGGTTTTTATTAGGTACCCATTTTCTATTTTAAATGCATTTTTCTTGAAAACTAAAAAATAATCGTGATATCAATAACACCGTTTAACAAAAAACGGCACACGAACAAGAATACAATCATTTCCCGTATTTTTTTAACGCTGAATACGGTCCCGTTTATTAAATCGTGCGTTCGCGTAAAAGAGTCACGGTGCGGTCTCGCTTCGCGTATACTTGGCGCGAGACACTACCGTGTCTCTTGATTGCTCTATCACGTCACAATTTTAAGAAATTTGCAGTTAAAATTGCAAAAGGAGACTATTTTAATGTATTTTGTCACATTATAACTACAATAGTATGTGACGTGTTGGAGAAGTTGTAATTAAATTTTTACAATTTAAATTTATATTAAAAGAAATAAGAATTTAAGTCAAGTATAAGAAATAATAGTATAAGAAATATAAATAACAAACAATAATAATAAGTAAAACAGAACCGTTGATATACAATTAAAATTAGAGAGAAAAATGCCATTTACGATCTGGACTGGACAAATAATAAAAAATAAAAATTTAAATATAAATAAATATATAAAAACACATATTAAAAAAAACATTTTTATTTTAAAAACCATTTTAAAAATGCCTATTTTCCATTTCCTATTTTAGTTGTCTAATTGTAAAAGCATTTTGTATTTTGCATTTTTAAATGAAAAGATTTCAACTAAGTATTTTGCATTTTTTATTTCAAATGAGTTTGGAGTTTGGACACTCATTTTGCACATCTATATATATAAAGGAAGATGTCGATTTAATAAATGGAGACTCTTATAGAGAGGGAAGTAACACAATTTAGGTGCTCATATCAATACTTATAAAATATGTCACCAAGAAATCGTACATTTACATATAAATTATGTTATTTTTACGTTGACTATTAACTTAACGCAGAAAAGTCAAAATAACACAATGGCAATATGTTACATTATCACCAGTGTATGTTAAAAATTTACCATGAAAATTTCTACACAGATAGAAATCCTTTCAAATACAAAAGGTTTTTTACCGTATAAATTCATAAATTGCTCATACAAAAAAATAAAGAAGACAAAAATATTATGTATATTTTTTTTTAGGATTTATTTTGGGGGGGAGAGAGATATTGCTTCGGACTAGTTTATATCTTCATCGTACGAAATATGATGAAACGCAGTAACATGGAGATGTACCTTTTTACTCGCTCGGCTCGACTGACTCTCAGGAATCATCGAGAGAGTCGCACAAAGGAAAGGCGTCTTTGTCCGGTGCGTTACGGGTGCACTCGACGATGAGTCAGAGAGTCGTGAATACCGACTGTATCTCGCGACACACACACACCGATGTTTACTTTCAAGAAATTGCAATTGAAATTACGAGTGAGAGCACTGAGAGCTTAAACTACACACGTATATGCAAGTATGAGTTCGCGCATTTCTCGGTCTCGGAAAATGCTCAAGTTCGAGAAATGCTTAATCGAACCTCCCGCGAGGTCAAAAACCTTGACTGTGATCGTCAATACGAGCCTTGAAATTAGAATCAATTGTCATGCTAATAAGCAATTCTTCGATAATCCATCAATACAGAATATCCTTGAATATTTCGGAACTATATCGCTGTTCTTTCTACCTATGAATTTTAGTTTGACTTTAAGAAAAATTGATTTATCATTGAGTTTTCCTATCGTTTGAGATAATAAACGAGATAAAAAGCTAGCGTGATTAATTAGTTGTGCATTACTATGTTTAATTATTATTTTCGTCTCAATTATTCTTGCACGCGAAAAAGATTTTTATCGCAGGGGATTTTCATTCCGACTGTCATTAGCTTTGACAATAACAAGTTTACTTGCATGATACGCAATTTAGGAATAAGTTACCTATAGACAGAATAAGTTACGTCATTTTATAATGGAGCTCTGTATTTTAGCATGCAAATTGAACGTTATTTTTAGCGGTTATAGATTAAATTTGGTCGAAAACCAAGTTTAAGGACAAGCCTTGAGAAAAGCACGATCGAAGCTAAAGCCTTGAAATCCCTTTTAGACCTCAGTATTTAAGGGAAAAGGTTGCGTGTAATCCAAGGGTTGTACTCTTCCCCTCCCTCATTCACAGTCTTCATGACGCACGGCCAAATTCTGACTTATGTACATCGGAATAAATCTATTCTTGATAGCTTGATCTTCGAGATTATGATACAAAGGTTAATTTACAACGAACTAAACTAATCTTCATATGATTATTAGATTCATTAGTTACAATTCGCTGCATCTTGAAGCAACTTAGTATAGCACTATTATATAAAATAAAAAATTAATTTTACGTTTATCACATATGACAGATTTAACATAATTAATTGAGGAAAAAATCAATTTGATGTTAAATAATAGTTTATGCTAATTCTAGAACTGTTTGATTAATTAAACATTATAAGAGCTTAGTGGTCGTGAGTGCGGATGGACGATGTTAATTTATATACAAATACATATAAATGTGTATTGTCTGATACAAACAAACAACATTTCTATAAGAAATCATGAAGTAACATTGTATAATGTAAATCGATATCAAAATCGACAATCGTAGTAAGTAATCGTAAGTAAGTGTTATAGAATTCTAAACGGTAAATCATAAGCGGTTTATATTCAACCCGAGGCCGAACAAAGAAACTAGATTCCCTTTTCTTAAGGCTAGAAACGAAGGCTGTCTGATAGAGTTCAAGGTAATCTGGAGACCTTCTTTCTAAGTACTATTCCATACTGTTCCATCTATTGTGTAGGTGAATAATGTAAAAATTCTTCTTTAACACAACACTTTTATTTTTTCTTTACGATTATCAGCTATTAATAATATATTAGTAACAATTTTGATTTATTTATTTAATAATCTCTCTTAATGACATAGCAATTATAAAACATTAAAAACCCTCTATAACCACAAGCAAGATAAATTATATTACAGTAACGCATAATGAGTCCACTTCTGTTCAATCTGTATATAGCGGATTTAGCTGAGGTAATGGAAAAGAGAGAAATAGGAGGAATAGAGGTAGATAAGATTAGATAAGACAAAGATTTTAGTGTTTAATAGGAAAAGAAAAGAAGGCAACTAGGTATGGAAATGGGGTGAAAAATATATAAAAGAGGTACAGACTTTTAAATATTTAGGTTTTACGTTTAACAAGAAGGGTAACTATAAGGATCACATTAGAGAATTGAGGAAAAAAGGTAGGATAGCGTTAGAAAAGTCTGGAGACTAGGAGAAAGATTATGTAGGGAGGATTTCTTAAGGAGGTGGATGATGTTTAAATATTTGGTGCAGAGCGTTATGGCTTATGGGGTAAAAATTTGGGGAAGGAAAGAGAAAGTAGAGTTGGAAAAAATAATGATGGACTATATTCGTTGGATATTTGCTATAGAATTTTGTACACCAAGGTATGTGATATCAACGGAACTATAATAGGTATGGTTAAATTAAAGGTGGGATGGGGCATAAGGGCAAAGAGATATGAAGAAAGAATTTTAGATGGTATGGGAGGAGATATTGTAAGGCACTGTTGGAAGGAAAAGGAAGTTTATGGGGGGGAAGGATATGTATAGTATTGAGAAAAAGATATTACAACAGGAATGGATGGGGAATAGGCATACTGGAGGAACTGAGAAAAGAGGGAGCGAATTTAGAGAATGAAATAATAAGTAGGGAAACGGATAATCAGAGACAATGAGAAGAAAATAAAATCCTAGAGGTAAGGTATAATAAAAGATATAGAGTGTTAGATAAGTTAGATGGAGGTCCGGAATATTTAAAGAAGAATAATTTAAAAAGGGTAAGGATAGGTGATAATGTGAGAGCTTTAATAAAACTGAGATGCGGAAATTTGGAAGAAGCAAACAAATATTGGTTAGAAGAGAATTGTAAAAAATGTATTTTGTGCGGCGATGGCAATGACTGTATGGAACACTATGTAGAGGAATGTCAGAGAGCAAGTGTATGGTTTAAGAATTTAGGTAATAACGGGGCGGAGAAGTGGAAAAGGCTGTGGAGTGATAATCTAGATTTAGATAAGAGTAAGATGTTGCGGAAATTATGGAAGGAGAGGGAAAAGGAATTTAAAAAGAGAAAGGAAATAAATTAAGCCAAAGATAAGGATGTGATAGATTTAAGTTTAAGTAGTTAGGTTAGTTTAAGAGAGCAGTGAGTGTACGCATGGTATGGACGGATGAGTGAGGATAAGATTTAATTGTAAACCAAGTCCCTTCCTGGCTAATTTTTGTAAAGCTGAAGTAAATAAATTCTATTCTATTACAGTAACGCAATCTTTATTATTTCAATTCCATCAGCCATTATTTTTGCTTTCATCAATCAAATTTTTTTGTAGTACCACTACTTGTATGAGTCAAGTAAATATATAATAGCTTTGATATTACCTATATTATAGTGTTTCAAATTTTTATCGTTTACATAAGGAAAGACTTTTATGTAATCAGGTCAAATATATTCCTCATTTTTTTCTCCGTACTTTTGCCTTTACCGTATAATTTCGTAAGAAATTCAATGCATTTTCAGCTATTCATTATTTAACGATTTAACATCTAATCTAGTATACATTCGGCTAAAGTTTAACTCTTACTTCAATGGTGCCAGTTTACTTATAATAAGATGTTTTGATTGGCTGCATGTGTTTCATTTTTCTCATTTATGTATAGAACTTATGTATAGTGTTCATTTTTATGTATAAAACGCATTATGCACACGGCACTTATTTATGATATACAGATTTCTCCATTATAAAAAAAATATATCAATTATAATAAAAACTAAATTATTAACACTAATGTAATACTATATTAAATATTTTTAATGAAATAATTCGTCGAAATTTGCCGTTAAATTATACAAAAAATATACAATATTTCACAAATTTATTTTGAAATAATTCACCTTGATCATTCTCGTGTTTCGTGTTATTAATTAATTTTCCTAACTCGTTACCATTGACTTTTATTTTATTATTAACTGATTTTGATTTTTTACCTTGAAACTGAACATAGCATCGTGTAAAGTTTAAAATCACAATTATGTTTACGTGTACATTTATATATCAATGATTCCATTAATCTTTACGTAACTGACGTTTTTATTGTTCGAATATAATTTTTATTTTTAACGTTACGAGTGATTGTTATGAGTAATCGTAAGCACTAAAACCGATAAATTATTACTATTTTAATTTTTACTTATAGCAGGTTTATTTTCTTTCAATTTATCGTTAACCTAGCGGCCTCAAATTGAAATCCAAACTTCGAATAACGCACAAATAATAATTAAGCGTATAACAATCACAATATAATAATAAAATCTTACCCGTGGACCACATTATTTAGATTTTCCAAATGTAAGGAGGGAGGGGGTGATCTGATCGTCACCTGATGACTCCCACCTGGAATAAATTGCACCTGCTCATCGCCGCTGTACCTGGATGATCCGCCACCGCCCAGGGTGAGATTCTTCAGGTCAGCCATCATCCAATCGTGCTGTAAACACATTTACATGTTAGAATAACTTTTTATTACACCGAGCAACACACAAACTTATTTCTACGCTCGACTTTTATTCCGACAAGACAATGATACTCGAAAGCGTGGACAAGTCCAAGTTGTCAAAGGTACAACCCGTTGAGAGTACTCAGGCAGCGTGCAACACTTGGAATTCCATTATGATATTCTGCGCACTTAAAGTAATGGCTCAGAACTGTCGGGGCATTTTGC
Organism: Temnothorax longispinosus; assembly: GCF_030848805.1. Taxonomy (NCBI): domain Eukaryota; kingdom Metazoa; phylum Arthropoda; class Insecta; order Hymenoptera; family Formicidae; genus Temnothorax; species Temnothorax longispinosus. Next base: position 237,087 of record NC_092367.1, read on the forward strand.
AGCGTATAAGAATCGTGTCGCGTCTCCATCAGAAGCAACATTTTCTGTTTCGTCTTTGTCATACGGTTAGCTGAACATGCCGTGACGCACGATATCGTAACTGTAGGTACTGTATATTTCAGTGCTGTATTATCGAAAAATTTTTAAGAAAGACGAAACGGAATAAGATTTCAATAATTTACGACCAGTCGATTGAGAATGGTCTCTAGGAAGCCCATCGATTCGACAATATTAGATACTGTATATATAAATGTTGGAGATAACCAAATGAACATCTCTTATTTCAAGTCGATAAGATTCGTTGCGTGAATCCATGAATTGTTAAAACGTGTGACTCGATAGATTTTCCATTTCGGGCCTGTAGAAGAAAGCAAGAAATTAAAGGCACAAAATAATTTCTATATTGTAAACTTAAACTTAAGTTTAGAGTGTAAAAATTACTTTTTGGAAAAAAGTTTTAACTTACAATTAGACTTATTAAAACATTCTTTTGTATTTGCAGACTTAATACAAACAACTTAATACAAACAACAAAATAATATAAATCATTAATTTTGATACACGTCATTCTCATCATAATTAAAGTAAAATATATATTATATACAACGTATTTCTCGTACTAATCGCAAACGCGCATCTATTAAAATAATGTGCATATTGAGTTTTCTTGCGTATACCAATCCAGAGAGTAACCGGAAAAACACTCGAAAAAATAGAAATTGTGTTTATCCATTGTGTTGCTGCAAAAGTTGCAAAATTATTAAGAAAAAAAATATGTTATCGTGATCCGCGACATATCACAGTCATTTTCGAACAATAATATCGGTAGCTAAGTTCTATATTCTATGTTCTTTATGAATTATCATGCAAATCTGCAGAGAAATATGCATGAGTTCCCCCGGTACCGATACACGCGCGAATCGAACAAACTTTGAATAATCGTCGCTTTCAACCGGAGAGAAGAATATCGCTTGGTTTCACCAAGGAATAATAGTGGTTGTCTTAATATCTGTAATGCGTCTAACATACATACGGCGTGGTAAACGTGTCAGCATTAAAACCTACCAACATACTTTATTCGAATTGTCAGCGGTAGATGTAGAACAAAGAAATCCATTGCGACGCACGAGAAAGTGTTATCGGTATTTGCGTCATTATAACGGCAAACAGAGTTTCCTAATAGGGCTTTACTCTCTTTTCAGGAAATTGGCAGATGCAATCTTACTGTTGATTACTACACAGTGACGTTCTTCTCTCCCGGAAAAAAGATAACTTCCACAATGCGAACTTGAATTTTACTCTTTTTGATAAGAACGGATTATCCGTATCGCGTATAGACGACGTATTATTGCCGGCCGAAAGAAAAACAAAAGAAGGAGTGTTCTTTAGTCGAAGAAACAAATCAAATATCGGAGAGACAAGATACACGGAAATTACTATACACTTCGCACTTTACTAGAACAGTCAACAATCAACCCTGTCAAAATAACTAATTTCAAATTTCTTGTTTTGAATTATAGAAATTATTGAGGTACTTTTGTTGGAATTTATCTTGACTTTTTGAGATAAGAAAATGATTATATGTGCCAATTTATATTTTCCATCAATCACTCTATATTTCGAAGTTCTGTATATGGAATATTTATATGTAGCAAAATAACTCCACTATTCTTTAAATTATTAGAATGCTAGGCTCGTTACATGCAATGCAAAGAGTAATGAGATAACGGACCAATGATACGAGCTAAATAAAAACATATTCTATTAATAAATAGTTTATTTACACAAATATAAAAGAAACGAAATTTAATATATACGTTTCGACTTGACTTAATCTTCTTCAGTACAAGATTGAAAATATAAATTAAAATAACAAATAATCATAACGGAAAATTAAAACGGCGATATTATCATTGATTATATATAACATTGTCGAAATTACCAAAAATAACAAAAAAAAAAGGTGAGAAATGTGAATGTAAGGTCAAGAAATAAGAGGCTACGACAATAGAAAGAAACATGATCTTTTTATAAGTAATAACGTTGTTTAACAATCAAATTATGTTCGAGTTATTATGTCGTAAATTCAATAGTTAAAATAAAATTTGACGTATTCGTCGTTGAGAGGCGAGAATACGCTTGTTCAAAGTGTCCAGAGGAATTATGTCACGTGAAAATTCGAGTCAGATGGTGTAAAATTTGAGTCGATTAAAAAAAGAAAAAGGCTGTATAATCCAAAGTAAGAATGCAAAGACCAATTGCCGAAATCCAAATTAAAGTCTGAAGATATAAACATGATAATTGCACTTTTCTTAACCCTTCGCAGAACAAGTAAGGCATTAAAGACCCGGTCGATATTTCAGTTTTGAATTTTTCGGAGACTTTACGGACTCATTAAAAAAACCTAAACAAGAATCAGGCATATATAAAGGTATAAATAGATTCTTAAAGCCTTCGAAAGTATACTTGAATTTTTTCAGATTTTTATGGCACTATTATACAGCTTGAAAATCTTAACTAGCCTAAAAGACCTACATGTTCGACGGAAGCAGCAAAATTACACGTGTTCTGCGAAGGGTTAATACATTTTTTTTAGAGAAAAAATTAAAGAAAAACTGAAACTTATAGGAATGTGAAGAAGTAATAGAAAAGATGTATGCCCAACCAATTGTCGTTTGCCTCCCATCATCACGAATCTAAGGGTAGGGGAGACCGGGGCAAACTCGACACGATTTTTTCAAAGGCAATTTTCAACAATTAATTAATCAAACAAATTTAATGGTACACATTTAAAGTGTTCCTTCAGGTACAAAAATTGCTTAAGGAAATTTTGCTGTACGTCGCTTAGTTTTGCCCCCAGGAAAGAAAAAGTGACGCGAAGACAAATTTTCAAATTGAAAAATGTCGGGGCACAAACTCGATACTTTGCCTGATCGACACAATTTGATCTGGAACTTATTTTTTATTGTCTGAAACTAAACATACATTACTCATTGTTCATCATGTATTTAGAAAGTACAAAAATTCGGAATTAAGTAAAACAATCATTGGAAATAATTAGAACAAAAATTGTTGAACATTCAATTATTTTCATCTAAACTCATGTTTGAAAAACAATTTATGCAAGTAAATTCGCGATTAGACAGGCGCACACGGCCATATAGCTATATGACAAGCATTATTTATTATTGGGAGCCGATAAAACGGCATGGTGTCGACTTTGCCCCGAACCTCGTTTTTCACTTTTGTCACTCCAAAAACATGAAAATTTTGAAAATATGCAAAAACTATTATCGGATTCGTATAAAGCATCGAATTTCGCGTCAAAATCACTTACCGCGCGATAGATTCAGGCAAGAGTAAAGCTCGATGAAAGAGTATAGAAATTTTCGAGAGAAAAATTACTTTTTACCATCAAAAACGCTTTATGTCGCACTAAAAATTACACCATAACTCAGAATGTCACCAAATTCCGTTCATAATACTGGCACATAAAGACGCATTTACAGTGGAAAGGCAAGTTTCTACGATAGATTTAAATTGGCAAAAAGTGTCGAGTTTGCTCCGGTCTCCCCTACATGTCAAAAAATTGATAGATATAGTTTATTACAATTATAACTAATGAACATAGTAAAGAAAAAAGAAAGAATCTACGATGTTCACACCTGAAATGTTAGAAATTTCGTCAAGGATATCAAAATATGCGCCGTCAAGAAACTCTCAGGCTGGTATTCATAGTCGGTTCTTATATTTAAGACCGTCTTAAGTACAATCTTAAGACGTCATGAACCAATCACAAAGCCGTATTAGCATCTTAAGACATTACTTAAGACAGTCTTGAAATAAGAACCGATTATGAATACCGGCCTTAGTGTTTTTATTAGAATTAATTCCATTGTTTTCATTCTTTGATATGAATTATTTCTGAAATAAGTCTTTTATAACAATTTTTCTTAAAATCAAGAACTTTAATGTTATCGCAGTTGAAAGTACGATGTAGGTTTAGGGTATATTCAGAAACCACCGTGTGTCTTGAAGGGTCTAGTCTAATATTTTTGATGTAACTATTGTTTAATTTCTCGAACGCGAAGTCTTTGTACACGATATTTGCAATGTATGCTTTTTGCACAATGTGTAAAAAGCGAACTTCATTAGAGAAAATTACTTTTCAGTGAAACATAAAGTAGTAGCAAATCTCGTGACGATGCTGCGATAGAATGGGCTATCTTTAATTTATAAAAATCTCTGATCAACGTTGCTTGCAGATGCTATCAGAACAGGTAAATCTCGAAACCTGAAGCCTCTCTAATTTATTCCTTTGATATTCTGAGGAGTTTGACATTTTGTAAGAATCTGAACAAACACGTTTCGGGAGTCATAAGTTGACCTGAACAATAAAAAAAGATTATAATAACATAATATTGAAAATGCCGAACAATCCAAATTTACTTTGTAATCTCAAGATAATGTATTCCTAAGAAAAAAGGGCAAACGCGATTAATTCTTTGTTTAGCGCAACTGATTCAATATTCTAAAATGTTTTAAATTTTAAGCATATTTTTAATAAATTGAGTTTTTCTCGCTTTAAACAAAGAGAAACGTCTCTACATATATGTAAAAAATAATAATAATAATATACAAACGAAATAATTAAAAATATAATAAAATTATTTACTCATTAATTATAAAAATGGAGGAGAGGGAAGGGAGAGGACCGGCTTCGGGTTCGAACATCGATAATCCTAAAGGGGATTAAGTCAGCACTGTGCGTACGTTATGCTATAATTCAGGGTATATCTCTCATTTACACAGCACACAGTATGCACACAGTATATCTTGCTGATGCTGTTTCCGCGTATCTCCCGTGTCAGAATCTCGAAAATCGAAGATCAGTTCGCGGCTATTTTGACCGTTGGAAATCACCGCGGCAGCGAGATCTCTGTTTTTGCAGGGCGTGCACGTGTCAGGAATTACGCCGGTCGCGTGTTTGTGATGCACGATGCGCGCAATTGCATATTGCACACGACGGCAACGGCGTACCCACCGCGCGCCGTTTCCACTGTTTCCGCCGCAACGTTCATCTGTGTCAGCAACCCCCGCAGCTAGGCGCCATTCGAAATGGGATTGTTCGGGTTTTATTATTCCGGGACGACACGTTCCAGAATCGGTCGGTCGGCCGCCAAGCGACCTTCTTTGTTTGAACAGCTAAACGTCCCGATCAGCCTCAGAGCGGCAATAGCCGCTCGATCGTTCCGAGTTTTCGTTAATTAAGCGCTCTGCTCACAACAGAATCAATTCTGCAAGTCTGATAAGGTATCTCGGAACTCGGAACTACCATGGAGTGTGCGGAAAAGCGATTCCCATTTAGTTTTAAATCCAACGCTGAGATAAAGTTCAGTTTGGGATTCCCGACGAGCTGCACTTAACTCATGTAAGATTTATTTTCCCATATTAATCGCGGTAACAATTGCACTAATGAATTTATCCTGGTAGTACTCCGATTCTTTCAATTCGGATATGGTAAAAAAAGCACAATTATTCTATCAATTTATTTAAAGAGTAATACAATTGTGAATATTTATGATCTCTTTCCTATTCGCATGATTAATTAAATTTAATCATTTAACAGGATATACTCAATGTATAGATAAAAAAAGATTGAATAATAAGTCAAAAATTCTTCGTAATATAATTTGATATTTTTCTAAAGTTATATATTCGTGCAGAATATTTTGAGTGGAATCTCTCTCGGGTCTTTTTTTAAATAACTGAAATCTTCTAAATTTTTACTAAAAAATATGTATATGAATATATTGTCTGCCAATGGACAACAATTTTCTGAACGTAAGTACAATCGATCATATTGATATATGCAAATTCTTCTCGTTAAATGCGATGTTATGCACATATATGACACGTGCTCGATGCAATTCGCTTATTGTACTTACATTTGTCCTATATTAATGTTGATTCCAAGGCATTTATTAAATAACCCGGATCTTGATTCTAGTTCTAGATACGTTTGAGTCTGCCTTTATCAGACAGAGGAATCTCTTGTTCCGCCCTACGTGGCATGATAATAATGTTGGAAACTTCATTTAACAAATTATGAAATTATCTCTAAATAGAATTATAAAAGCTATACAGCAAAATCACAATCGTATAACGAACGCAGCTATAAATGCCGTAACGCATCTCTAGTCGAAGATTCTTCCGTATGCTGCAAATAATGCCGTATGATCGTATCGCGGAAATAACAAGCGAAATAACGATGACTGTTTCCGTTGATGTCAATCGTCTCAAAAATAAATTAATATAAATCACAAGAGCCACAGATCTTCTCCCGCGTTCACCAAATCGCCAAAGACGAGAGATGGAGACGTCAATCGCAGGACGAAAAGATCGAATGGAAAGCAGAAGCACTTACGATAGAGACTGAAGAGTAATATGTCGATGACCGTAAAATCGCGTGCGTTACTACGCGATCAGTGCGTTAACATCGTTACGCGGAGCTTGATTTCGCAGCGCGTCACGATACATTCACATCGTCACTTTGCGTATAGCGAGGCTAATTAGTTAATTGAAGGATCGGTGATAAAGCGGAATGACCGCTGCACTTGGGAATAAATTAATTCCTCCTTCTATCCCGTAATTGATTGCCGCATTAGTGGACGAGGGGGCAGATCCGCGGTGTCTATGACGCACAGCTAGCAATAAAGGTGGCTGAAGAACCACCGAAGTAGTTACACGCCCGTCCCATTGCACGCGCGTATCGTTAATCGACAACGTTAAGGAGACAACTCACCCTCGGACAAAAGTGGGTTCAGCTACCGCCGCGACGTTCGAATTCATACCACGGCGACGACGCTCCGCATCTTCGGCCTGATGTCCGAAACACCTTCGGGCGGACCGCGGAAGGACAGAAGTGTCTCTGGGTATACAAAGGGGATCACCACTCTGGTCCTCGCACTCGCTCAGGAATACGCCACGGTACCAAGCCGCGATTCCACCCCACGTATCGAATCTCTCGTGTCGTCTGATTACTGATGCACCGCCACCACTATGTCCGTAACACCGCATTCGTTCGGGGACATACTCCGGATGAACGTTCAAGAGCGATCGATCGCGAACGCTTTGCACTCACACAGCTGATTCTCCGGATGACCGATCGAACCAGGATCGGAGGGTACGCACCGAACGGATCCACAACGCGCACTGCGACTGAACGCAGGGAGAGCGCCGATCTCTCCGCGACTCACCACCGCGATCAGCTGTCGAGCTCTTGTGCACCTCCATACCATCTCCACCGACGACCGAGTGAGCCGAGCTCGTGAGCGGTAGGGTCCAGGGACGGCGGCGACGATGGCGCGATCGTTACCCTGCCTTATAACTTTCTTCTTTTCTTTTTGTCGTTGTTTGTTAGGCCGCGCGAACGAGAAAAGTTATTCGTTCTTAATGTCAACTGCACGCTTTTTCTTTCCTTTTTACGGAAAATCGATTTGGTAGGCTCGTATAAAAGGAGCGGAAGAGTCGTGTGCGTAAATAAGGAAAACTATAAACACATGAGGCATGGGAAATTTGTCATCCAATTTTCTTCCCTTATCCCGCAACTAGATTCGTAAGAAAGCATTTTCCGGCATTTTCTTATTCATACCTTTTAGTATATGCAACGCAGTTTACCAATGTTTCACATAGACTTGTTATTCTTGAGAAGAAACAAATTTCTAATTTTTCTTCGTTGTCTCTATTTTTTAAATATCTCTACTTCAATCTCGAGAATATTTTTATATCTCGCTCTAACAGCTTTCGCATCTTGCTTATCGTTCGTGTTAAAGTCAAGGATAGCCCTTGTCCTGGTTGTTGTTAAAACATTCATGGCAAATATTGAACTTTGGAACTTTATCGCATGCAATTAACTTAATCATATAGCGGTTACGCTATCGTAGTATAGCTGGGTAACTTAATTGCGTATGTTTTAAAGCAATTAAATTTACAGTTCCCAATTTCAAAGGTCTTCGTGGTATGCTTAATCAAGGACCCGATACTAGTCTTAATCAGTCTCCGATATTACATGCTAGACGCATTAGTCATCACATTACTGATATGAGCACATTGTTGCTTCTACGAATTTCCTTTACGTGAGAGAACGTATAGCTGTAAAATTCCTGTAACGCGTTTCCTGGTATAACCGGGATTCAGAATAATTCAGTAAGACACACGCAAGTTTGTCATTTTCTATCGCTTGCTCACGTAACTGTCCTCTGCATTAAAAAGAGTGGTATCGCTTTAATTGTTCAAAATAAGAATAATCGACAAATTAACTCCGTCAAATGTAAAATATTACTTAGATTCAAACAATAAAAAGAAAAGATTACAATATGCTCGATGTATTGCTGGACATTAGTCAAAGAAACGAAGATACCGAGAGAAGCAATAAGAAAGAAATAAGATAGAAATAATTATCGTTCGACGAGGCTCCCGGCTCTTTAAAGACGCTGGACGGGGTGCCTCTTCCTCGTCGTACATCGTTGATCACCGCGCATGTACAACAAAGCGAGGTCGCACCAAACTGGCGGAATTCCCGTGCACGTTTACGCGAGTATCGACCTTAAGGAAGCGACGGCGGAGTACTCTAGGAGAGCACGACAAAGAGCGCAGGCGGAAAGCCGAGCGAAACGATGATAGAAAATAGGAGAGGGAACTGATTTCTCGTGCGAGCGAGGAGGAAAGGAAGGAACGAAGGAGAAAGGAGAATGAGCCACCACATGCCGTGGGTCGATACTCTAGCACTGAACCCGCTGGTGATACTCATTGAGTACGGCTGCACCGGCCCCGAGTACGACTGCACCAAAGGACGGGACCAAAGGCTGTTCGCCTGGCATTCACAAGCGCGACAAAGAGATACGGCCGGTTCGTAAGAGAGGGAGGGAGAGAGAGAGAGAGAGAGAGAGAGAGAGAGAGAGAGAGAGAGAGAGAGAGAGAGAGAGGAACGTACACACACACAAGCCAGTGCTGAAGTTCATTCGGCGGACATCTGCACTCGTGAATGAGAATCGAAGTTCGGATTTCGGATTCGGATTCTTGATTTCAGAATAACGCAAGTATCATTTAGCCACGCCGCGACACATTGTTTATTATGTTAGTAATGTAGAATACGCAGACAACACATTCCTTCATTAATAATTAGGGCTCCACTGTGTGTTCGTGCATTCAATTTGGTGTTTCGAAAGCATCATGAGCAGCTGGAACAATGATCGCCGAGAAAGAAATGCATTCTGACAGGATATGGGTTTATCGAATTTTCCATGTTTTCTTTCATTCCATTCCGAATATTTGAACCAATTCGGCGATGGTTCTCTTTTTATGATTTGAGAAACGTCGCTACCTGAATAATTTCATTAAGAAAAAGCTTATTCCACTTATTATTGGTTCTAAATAGGTCCATTCTAGCAGATTAAAGAACTAGAAAATGCGGAAAACACTCTTAAGACTTTACGATGATTACTTCGCCTCTGAACGAAACGTGATAGTTGAGAATTAACGCACGGCTGGAAAAATCTCTGATGATATTTCCAGGAAATAAAGAAGCGGATTGTTCTATATAGCAGAAGAAAAATGCAAGGCCCACCGGAGCACGGCTTACTCGTTCAGCTCGCGTAATCCTGGGATTTTATTGTCCGACACATCCTGCTTGGACTCTCGAACTTCAGATTTTATATCGCATTGATTAATTGATGTAGATTGATCTTTGGATAATTGCTGACGTTCTTTGTTCCGAACTGCGCGCGGAACATTCCGCTATTTTAGATTCGCTTTCCTTTGTACCGAACTTTGCACCTGTACGGTTACGAATACCGTTCTCCTGTCTTCATCACGTAACCTTGAGTCCGTCGATACTGCGTACTGTTGCTGGCCAATGGAAGACAGTGAGACATGTACTTTCCAAATTTGCGTTTTTTGATGGAAAATCTACACTAACGAATTTTCCTGCTCGGCAAAACAAAGTTGCATGTGAAACTCGTAATCTGCGTTAACGAGTCGATGATAGAGACGATATTAAATTTTCACAAAGCGATTTGTATCGTTTGAATTTTACTCAGCGACCTTTTAATAATTCTTACTTAATTTTATCCGTAAAATTGCAATAATCTTTTATATAACTTTTTGCTCAAAATTTTTATCTAACAAAGAAAAGCGATTTAAGAGAAAATGATACAGTCGTGCATGTTGCAGATAAAAAGCGTTTGCAGTTTGAGCCGATTTTTTGTGGTACTTGTTAAGAGGATCTCTGTAAATTGTTCGACAGTTCTTTTTTATTCACAACCGGGTATTAGCTCAAGGATCCCCCGAGCGAGCCAATAAAGCTATCTTGCACGAATATCGGATGCACACGTTAAGAGTCTCAGGTGTTTTCTTGATAAGGATGACAAATGCGCGTGTCGAGATAGCCAATGTGGATATTCCTGTGCTATAACAATACCTAACAATACTGCGTACATACTTAACTGTGTCTCAACATCCTTAATGCTAATATACGTGCCAAGTGAAAGGAAACTCATCAAGATGATAATGATAATCAAGCCTGCACTATCAAGGACTGATAAAAGTATTTTGTGAAAAAACGCACAATTTTTTTAAAATTCATATTATTTAAGTTTGCAACTGAGAAATAAAATAATTTAATTGAAATATTCCAACGTAACACAAAATATTTAACAAAATATATTTCTTTCCAACCATGAATCGTCGCAGTACAAAGTACGAACTCAGATAAGAAGTTTTCAGTAAACGGTATTTCTTTCTGTTTGCGCTACCGAAATTATTTGTGCCAGGAATTATCTGTACCTACTCTTAACGTGTCTCATCTTAACGCTCGCTAATGCTGTATTTCTAGAAGCTCGGCTGGAAATGCAAGTAACGACGTGATTTCTCGTAAAGCGATGACTCACAAATTGGTTCCGAATAATGTATAATTAATTCCTTATTTCTCCGCAAGATAGGAAATTCCGGATTATAGGTGGGAGATCGAAGTTCACTCTGCGATCCCCTCTCTCTTCTAGGCACACTTCCGCCGACGATCCCCGGAAAGCGTCATCGTTGGCTGTTCCCAGTGCGCGTGCACTCGCAGCAATGATAGTCTCTATCCGATAGATTTCATGACTAATGACCTCGATCTAGCGCAGCATGTTTGATACGCTCCGCGTATCTCGTCTTTGTCCGCGGTAGAAATCGTGACACTCATTACATCGGAGAGATAGAAAGGCTTTCCGCGATTACGCTTCCGAACGCGCTTCGAAAGCAATCGATTCGCTCGCTTTCGTGAAATGGACAACGCATTCGCGTGGGTGGGCCACCAGAGACAGTATCGCGTAATTACAGGCAGATGTACGTAAGCTTTTACGTAATCGAACCGTCCGTTTCTGGCCGTCGCTATTATTAGAAGTCACGCGTAAAAATTTTCGTCGAAATATCGCGTCTATGCGTTACCCATAATTCAAGTGGCGTGAAAATACCGCGAGAGAAAATACGTGGGAACCTGCCGCGACGAATTTCCGAGGAAATAACTTCGACCCAAATTTGCAAGCGCGAATTTCGAACTGCAAATATCGCCTATCCTGGTCTTAAGTTACCTCAGCCAATATACAAGTCACTTTAATACTTTATATGTTAGAAGCGGGGGATGCTCGTCAATTGCTCATTTCTCTTTTCTCCCGCCATTTTCCCTGAACAACTAACGTCTCCCAAGGGCGTGGTACGTATTGGAAACCTTCGTCCTGGTGCATAAAGTACCTTGAACGACGTGCGTGCTTAGCGAGATTGACTCGCACAAGATGCCACGAGATTGCCGCGAACCGTAAAGTCTTGTCTGAGCGTTCAGTAATGGAGAAATTATTTTAATAAGCGTAAACTGCAACCGTAATACATCAAATGCACTGAAATTAAAAAAGTCGGGATAACTTCACGTTCGTCAACTCCTACTTGCGTCTATTTTCTCGGAACAGTTAATTGCCGGCAAATGGCATTAATCAAAGGCGAGAGAAAGATTATTGCAAAAACGCGCTTTCATGAAATACGAACGTTTCCTCTACGTTGCTAAAATAAGGATTCGCGTGCGTACAGTAAACTCGATATCAAAGCAGCTCGATTATAATTGAATAAAGCACTTAATTAGAACGATTGTTGCCTTTGTCACAATATTGTCAGCGAGAGGCCGAGCGAAATAAGGCACGCGCATCTCGAATGCCAATTTTTTTTCGGGGCCACTTTTCTGTTCACCGTAATTGACCGAGAGAATTACGCGTTCCCTCGGGAACGCGAAACGTATCCCCATATAATTACTTCCTAATCGAGCAACTCGCGGCGCGAGAGCGAGGGTTTCAATTTGCGGTGCAAAGAAGCAACGCCTTTACGCCGAGAAAACACAGCCAGAACCACTTTTCTCGACCCCTCGCGCCTCCCTGCCGCCTCACTCCCTCTATTTAGATGCTCTCCTCCCCATTTCTCTCTCCGCACGCTCCTCCGCTTCGAAATACGGGCCGAGCTGCCGCACAAACCCGTCGTTCTCACTCGATTCCGAGGAACGAAGTTTCTCGAGGAACGAAGACCTAGAAGAAGAGATGCGCTACATTCTTCAATCGGCACCGTCGATCGCAAATCGTAGAACGCGCAGCCTATATAACTTCAACCAGCGGCTGTGTGCCGTCGTATGTCATATGCGACTATTAATTAATTCTCTCGAAGGCTGAGGCAAATATACGTATCTCTGAGAGACGTTATTAATTCATGAATTATATTATACTATGAATTATAAATGACCGTCGGGAACTGAAATCGCTTGGAGATACTTTCGGAAACTGTGACGCGCAATCGTATCGCGAAGAAATACACTATCGACTTTTCGTCAGACGGGTTTGCTCCACCCAGCTGCATTATAATCGAAGAGTTCGGTGTAGAAATGAGATAAATCTGTAATTTGTGAAATAATAAAGAAAAAACACACACTCACAAATTACAGATTTATCTTATCCTCGCACTGATCTGCTCGACTGCGAACTTCGTATCATGTTTTACGAGAGATGAAATCCGCTTAAGATTCTGCCGGAGACGCAAGAATATATTTAGAAACAAAAAATATATTATTAATAATACAAAAAACATGTCATGATGGCATGATTGATTTTTCAGAGAAAAATACATGTCTAAGGCCGGTATTCATAGTCGGTTCTTATTTTAAGACCGTCGCAAGTAATGTCTTAAGATGTTAATACGGCTCTGTGATTGGTTCATAATATCTTAAGATCTACTTAAGATGGTCTTAAATATAAGATTCGACTATGATACCGGCCTAAAACTTTGTTAAATAGCTTAAATTTTTTAATAAAATAAATAAAATTTATTACACACACACACACACACACGTACATATATATATTATATAAAATTATATAAATTAGGTATATATAATTATCAGAATAATAAACTTTCGCCAGCACATAGAATAACAATTAAAGTAATATATAATTATATCTAATTTAGCGCAAATATATATAAATTTGGATATAATTTGATGTACCTCAACTCGAAAAAGAATTCGAATATAATTTTGCATAATTTGATATAAAGTTATAAATATTTTGATATAATTACATATAATTACTTTTTACTCAAAAAAGAGTTCTAATATAATGTTGTATAATTTGATATGGAGTTATAAATATCTTGATATAATTACATATAATTAAATACATAAATAGATCTTATTGTATGAAATTGTATGTAACATGATATAATTATATATATAATTAGATATAAACTTTTTTCCTGCCAGGAAAAGAATATAATTATCATAGTATTTTATATAAAACTATACATATATATATATATACATACAGCTTTATATAACTATGATAGTTACATACAACTAATAAAATAATGTTAATATCTCACGACACATTTGTTGCCGCGGTTGTATTTCTCAAAACTTTTGTTCTCATGATTTTATTTTAATATTAGTTATATGATAGTTATATATGATACATTAGTTATATATGAATACTTAAATTTCAGTGCCATCACATTATAGCTGGCAGAATTATTTTGACATTCCCCGTCCTTTTTAAGAACGTTGCGAGTAGAATTTACACAATCAAAGCGACAATAATTATATGTTTAGACACTATAATTATTCCAGTAATTTTCCTTTAATTTGGCTGACGTTGATTTTCAAGCGCAACTGATCTTGTTTCTTCTTTATATAACGTGATACTATATACTAGCTGAGATAAGACATACATTATGCTAATTTTTATAAAATAGAATAATATTTAAATTTTTTACTTTAATACGTAACTTGCTATACTTGCGAGGATAACGTCTTTTTCACAAATTTTCATATAATCCTAACAAGCCTTTACAAAAGAAAGAAAAAGTCAAGTATATAACAAAACAACAAGTATATGTGTGGACTTTAAAAGTAACAGTTGTTTTAAAAGTTAATTTTGCTCCAAAGATAAACATGAGATCAATACAATTAACCAAGTACATAATTGTGTATGTACTTACATTGTGTACTTTATCTACACATTTATGTACTTGGTTAATTTTGTTTTGTTATGTACTTGGCATTTTGTTTCTTTTGTAAAGACTTTTTGTTAGGATTATATAAAAATTTGTGAAAAAGACGTTATCCTCACCAGTATAGTTAGATATTTTCAGATCTTGAACGTTTGCATCTTGTTCATATATATTTCACAATGCTCAAGATACGTATGAAAACTAAAAATTTAAATAAAAATAAGTGTTCAAAATTTCAAAACCAGTTCAAGGTTCGAAATTTTAAAAACAAAGGGTACAAAGGGTTTACGAACCAAGCAAGGTGCATGTGTTTAATAATGTATTATAAAAAGTAAATATAGCAAACGTTTCGATCTGTAATAAAGTCTCATCTTCAGCGCGATATAACACAATAACCGTCAGTTACAGAGAAGAATTTTTCTCTATAACAATATTAAAATAAATTTACAATCTAACCACATTTCATCGATTTTAGTTTAAGTGACGGTTATTGTGTTATATCGCACTGAAGATAACCCTATTACAGATCGAAACATTTGTTATATTTACTTAAATTTGAAATACATTATTAAAGCACATTTTGCTTGGTTCGTAGATCTCTTTGTATCCTTTGTTTTTAAAAATTTTAATATATTATTCTAACTTATGAAAATTGGCATAAATGTTGCATTATGTTTTATCTGAATATATCGTACGTTATATAAAGAAGAAACAACATCAATTGTGCATAAAAATCAACGTCAGCTAAACTAAAGAAAACTTACTAAAATGATCAGAGTGTCTAATGTGTCTTATTGCTCTAAATGCATAAATTCTACTCGCCAACGATTAATTTGAATTGCTTATATTTCCGAGACTGTCGTGGGTATTCCCATGCATGTATCGTGTGCCAGGATTTTTCATTGCTTAAGAATCATATTCTTGGCATTACATATTTTAAGAATCGCCGAATCCCGTTGGCGCTCATTCTCGAATTCTCGCCACCCTGGATACCTGGATACCCCAGCCATCATCGACCAGCAATCTCCCGTGTCCCGACAAGGTTGAGTGAGCTACAACGGGGCGTCGTACGCGCTCGGTGCAATCGCACTCGGTGCAGCCGCACTCGCCGTGACACTTGGACCGCGTACGTGAAAGGAGTGTACGCGTTCTCCATTTCAAAGAGTTAGACATACAAAGGTCTTGGGTACGTCCTCGGCGTGGCCGTCCTTCCTCGCGCGTATTACTGTCAATTCAACTGCATCGCGATATTGACAATTACGTAAACGAAAGTTTCCATTGTTTTATCTAGAAGAGGCAGATATACAATCAGATGTTTTATCTGTAACAGCGTTTTATATCCGTTGTAATAATCTCGCGCGTATACATGCCTAATATAAGTCGAGTTTTGACATTTCTACGTCTCACTTAAGACTTTTTGCAGAAGAAAAGATTTATAACGTAAACATTTCTGTAGAAAAATGACAAATGCGTATTTTGCTGTGTAGGTGCGCAGCACGGCGACGTCTTTTTTTTCATGAGTAACAAGTAATATGTAATTATTGCTCATGTACACATGGTTATCTGCGCGATTATCTATATCGATATTATCGTATGAGATTTATACGCGAACGACATAACGAGCGAGCGGTAGATCAACAACTGTGTCGCGTGATGCTTTCGGAACTTCAAAGTACTGTAAGATGGAGATTACGATCTCGACAAACTAGTTCTCAATTAAAATGCCACTTTTCTAGCAAAGGAAAATTCCATCTAGAATTTCGTAACATCGCGTTCGTACAATTTTATTTATCCTTTATTCATGATATTAAAACAATACGTTACGTGCGCACCGTTTGTCTTGGTTTACGTGCGATAAATTTTGCTAAAATATGTAATTACATTATATCTTTCTGATGGCATAACCACTGAACTGTAATAGAATTTTTAAATGATATGCACGCCGATCACTCTTCTGCTATGAATTTCCACAGTTCAGTTAACATCGATTTTTATTGTTCAATTGGTTTTGTTTTTGCGAGGTACTTGAACTGCGAGCTTGTTTTATGGTACTCGAGGTACTACATAAATTATAAAAATTATAAATTATAATTGAAAAATTATAAATTGTAATTTAATAAATTTCCCATCTGTAATCTTGATTATTTCTTATAAGATGTATATGACTTTGAGATTATGTAATTGACTCAGAAATCTGATTCTTGCTACTTCATATAGAGTTCCAAAGAGGAATTTCTGAATTTCTGTGTAAAAAAATTAATAAAATAGTTTATATGTGCTGTCAAATTATTTAGTATCGATCCCTGATGAATAAAATTAATTGCGTCGTTATTAGCATCAGTAATTCAGTATATTATTTCATACTGTGATGACAGTAATTTGCAGTATGAGTTAACAGTAAATTAAAGTTTATGCACAAACTTGAGATTAATTATACCTACATTATGGCTTCCTTTATCCTCCCAAGTGAATTGATATTAAATTCTCAATTCTCTATAATAAAAAAAAAATATTTAGACCAATTGCTATAACTATTTTAATTTTCTATCAAAATACTTCGCAACAGACAGTTACAAGTGAATACAACGTAGCAAAAAATTGGCATCACGGATGTAAAAAAATTAAACTCTTCACACAACTTGTTTGTAAGTGAATTGCAAATATTACGTCAAACGAAGAAAAAAGTATATTACGCCAATAGTATCTAAAAGTTATGTCAGAAATGAGCAAAAAGTCGTGCGTGATTTATAATAATAATAACAAAGCGTTCTCAGAAGCAAATAGGTTTTTCAATTGAAACATAAGTAGTATCATAATTATGTCATATTATTCTAATATCACATAATATATTACTTACAAAGTAAACCTACCCAAGTGATACTCCGATTTCTTTTAAATTTGGCACAAATGTAGAACTATGAAAAATATTTTACCTATATCTTTCCATTTTTACCCATAAGCAGTTTTATGGAGAACGGGAGAGGAGGGAGGATGGGAGGAGGAAGTAGAGGATAAAGGGAAAGAAAGAGAGAGAAAATCTAAAGACAAGAAGGTGAACAAGGATGGCAGGACATTAATAGAATTTATCGAGGAAAGAGGATGGATGATCTTAACCCTCAGGGTACACACTGGGTTAGCGTAACCCGAGCGAATTTTGAAAGTAGCGCCATTTCAAAGGAAGTGAATGGTGGGGGTCCGTACCGGGGGGGGGGGAAATCTTTGAGGTAGCTACTATGTGAGCGCCAAGGGGCAGCGTCAGTCTACGCTTGGTGCTCAAGTTATACGATTTTGAAAATTGAACTCGGGTAGTCTACACCCAGTCCGTACGGAACGTTACAAAATCCGTGTTTAAAAAAAAATTTGTGTTTTTCGAGTATTTGCTGCAGTAGAAGTTTTTTTTTTTTTTTTTTTTTTTTAGTATTCTGGTATGTATAATTTACTATTTTTAATATACTTTTGTGCATTCTAACCTCAAAATGATGCTCTGTAGCATACCAGCATAACGTATCGGTGCATGCATGTTAATATTATTTCAATTTTTGTTATTTATTTATATTATACTAATCAACAACATCCAACAGAACTATTTTTACTTTAAGATTTTTTTTTTTGCGTTATTACGATAAATCAAGCAAGTAACGTTATATCGCTATCGCAAAAAAACGGGTATTTTTATAGTTCAAAAAAAAAATACTTTTTGGAATGGATCAGAAAACGAATTCAGCCATTTCAAAGAATAACTTTTTAGCTTTCAAACGCGACTTAAAAAATGTCGATATCTTTTTTTTCATAAAGTTATGCAATTTAAAAGAAAAAGTGAATTTTTATGAAAATTTTTTGAGAATAGTTTACATTTTTAAATGTATCTTTGTTTAAACAAGTAATGTAATAAATCTATCAACGCCATTGTATTTTTGAGAAAATTTCCGATCCAAAGAAAAAAAATTTGTTTTAATTGACAAATTACAGCCCGATATACAGTCAATCAAAGTTGCCGGGTTAGGCTAACCCATGTCCGTACGGAACGTAACTTTTTTATAGTCTGTACTCTGAGGGTTAAACGGAGGCACAAAAGGAAAAGGTGAAACAGTTATAGACTACATTATAGGAGATGAGGATATCAGAAGAAAAGTGGAAAGACTAGAAGTAGGAGAAAGGGTAGACTCTGACCATCACCCTTTAATACTATGGATAAGAGGTAGCGCAAGGAGAAAACAGAGAAGGAAAGAGGTGGAAAGGATAAGAAGAAGAGGAATATGGAGCGATGAAGGAAGAACGCAATTCAGTGAAAGACTAGAGAGAAATAGAGAGTTGCAGGAGGAGATAGAGGAAGGAACGTTGAAGATAAGAAGAGTATTAGAGGAGAACGAAAAAGAGGAGATAACAAAAACAGAAGAGGATGGTGGGATGAAGAGTGCAAGGGGAGAAAGAAAGAAGTGAGGAGAGAACTAAGAAAATGGAGAAAAGGAAAAGGAGAGGTAGAAAAATATAGAGAGGGGAGAAAGAAGTATAGAGAAGTATGTAAAAGAAAGAAAAAGGAGGAGAAGGACAGGATAATAAGAGAGATATAGGGGAAGCGAAAACGGAAGAAAAGGTATAGGAGTTGATAGACAGAGTAAGAAAGAGAAGGAGGAGGATAAATGAAGAGATAAAGCTCGAAGAGTGGAAGGAGTACTTCATGGAGTTAATGGGTGGCGTGGAGTACAGGGTTGTGAAAGGAGAAGGAGGAAGGAACAGACAAGAAGAGGAAGAGATAGAACTGGAGAAGGTAAGAAGTGTAATAAAGAAATTAAAAACAGGGAAGGCAATAGGCAAGAACGGAATTCCGAACGAGGCATGGAAATTCGGAGGGGAAGAGATGGTGAGATGGATATGGGAAATATGTAAACGGGTATGAAGGGGGGAAGGCTGGCCGAAACATTGGAAGGAAGGAGAGATAATACCAATAGTGAAAAAAGGAGAAGGACGGGAGGTGAAGGATTATAGAGGAATAACGATAATGTCATCAATGTACAAGATCTACACAGCGATACTGGCAGAAAGGATAAGGAGGGAGGTCGAAACGAAGAATTTGATACCAGATAATCAGACAGGTTTTAGAAAAGGAATGGGGACGATGGATCAGATATTCGCATTGAATTATCTGGTAAACAGACAGTTGGGAAACGAGAAAGGGAAGATGACAGTGCTATTTGTAGACTTGAAGGCGGCGTTTGATTCAGTAGATAAGGAAGTCTTATTGAAGGCAATGAAAGAAAGAGGTGTGAGGCAAGGATTGATAGACAGGGTAGAGGAAGTGTTGAGAGAAACCAAAAGCAGTGTGAGAAGAAGAGAAGAAGAAGGGAACTCATTCTTGTTGGCGAAGGGATTAAGACAGGGATGCCCGCTAAGCCCGATACTGTTTAACTTACTAATTGCAGACATAGAGGATTACATGAAGAAGGGTAGATGGGGGGTGTGAGATTAAAAGGAGAGAAAATATACACTTTAATGTATGCAGATGACATAGCAGTACTAGCAGAGGAGGAACAGGACATGAGATCTATGATAAGCAGGCTAGAGGGGTATTTAGACAGGAAGGGTTTAACGCTGAGTATAGAGAAGACAAAGATAATGAGATTCAGAAAGGGAGGAGGGAGGAAGAGGAAGTATGATTGGAGATGGAAGGGAAAGAAATTAGAAGAGGTCAGAGAGTTCAAATATCTAGGGTATACATTGAAGGAGAATGGAGGGCAGGAGGCGCACATTAAAGAAAGAAGAAGGAAAGCGGCAAGAGTAATGAGGGAAGTTTGGGGGATGGGAAAGAGGATGTGGAAAAAAGATTAGAAAAGAAGGATCTGGCTATACAATACTCTGATATGGACTGTGATGGGATACGGGGCAGAAATATGGGGATGGAGGGAAAGGAGGAAAGTAGAAGGGATACACGAGAGATATCTCAGATGGACAGTCGGATTAAATTGGAGGACCCCAGGGTACATGGTTAGAGATGAACTGGAAAGTGATTTTGAAAGTTTTGCTTTATACAATTCACTTTGCGTCCTTTTCAGGATACAGTGAAAAATATATAGAATATATAAAATATACAGAAGATTATACTTTAACACGCTCGCAAAATGGAAAATTTCCGAACGAATCATGAACTTTTTAATTGTATGCGTGCAAATAATCTTCACTGTAAACAATTTTTGTAAAATTTACAACTATTATAGTGGGTAATTTGAGACCCACTATAATAGGTGTAAATTTCTACACATTCTTAATTTGTGTAATTGTAATACAAAATTACTTTTTCCTTCCGTACTGTAATTTTGTAAAATTACAACTATTATAGTGGGTCTCAAAATTACCCACTATAATAGTTGTAATTTTACAAAATTTTTTTACAGTGTTGATTTATCAAATTATGAGGCTTTAATAAGCCACATGACATCATGTATTAATACTGAATTACCCAAAGTCGCGTTGAAAGCATTGAAAAGAAAAATCATGATTTTCACGAAGAATTTGAAGTCAAAATGGGTAGCTAGCTCTTACAATTACAACAAATTTATTACAAGGTATGAAAGTTGGTTAAATTTGTGAATTTTCTTTTCCGAACGAAGTACTGAATTTAATTCCTACTTCTTCACGTACGCGTATGCCTCTTAATAGATCAAAGAGTTTCGTAGAATGTTCCGAACGACATAAAAGAAAGAGAACTGAGGAAGTACGGAATAATCCAGAAATGATTGATTTTGTTGTTCGGAAAAAGTTAAAATCCGATGACGCGCTATTTATATATAATTTTATCCAGAGACATCTCGAACATGTCAAAAAGATTAGACAATTCTGTGAAGAAATTGAAAATGGAACAGATTTGATTGATAGGGATACTGCATTAAGTACTTATATTTCTGCAAGATTAACACGCTATCAATATAATATTATTCGTGACGTCACCAAATTTAGATTTAGAGCACTACCTAGTTATTATCAAATTCAATTATCGAAAAAAGATTGTTTTCCACAGCGAGAAACGATAGAAATTTCTGAAATAGGTGTTAAAGTCTCTCTACAAAGTCTTTTGGATCATACTGCTTTTAGATTCATTAAACTGCTACGTCCTCGTTTAAGTGCATCTGCAAATTTAACGATGATATCTAAATGGGGATGCGATGGTGCTTCCGATCAATCGCGTTACAAGTTGAATTTTGATCATCCCTTATATGATGATTCTAGTATTTTTATATGCAGTTTTGTACCAATAAAAATTTATTCTAATGAAAATGGCGAAGTATTGTGGACAAACGATACCCCTTCCTCAACTCGTTTCTGTAGACCGATCGAATTCAAATTCGTGAAGGAACAAGAAACTGAAGTTAAAGCTATTACTGAGAGAATTAAGGATGAAATATCTTCTTTGATATCAACTGTTTCCGAAGAAGGTATTTCGATACAGCATACGCTTTTATTTACTATGATCGACAATAAAATCTGTAACATAATGACAAATACTAAATCATCAATGAAATGTTATATTTGTGGCGCTTCTCCAAGTGAAATGAACAATTTGAATTTAATGAAACAAAAAATTGTGAAAGATGAATACTTTTCGTTCGGACTTTCTTCATTACATTGCTGGATTCGCTGTTTCGAATGCTTATTACATATTTCGTATAAAATTAATATCAAATGTTGGTCAGCGAGGAATGAGAGACATAAAGGAAAAGTCGAGCAAAGAAAAAGAGAGATACCAGACTGCCTTCAGAACAAAAGCAGGTCTCTTGATAGACTTTGTGAAACAAGGAAAAGGTACATCCAATGATGGCAACACGGCCAGAAAATTTTTTGCTAATCCAGAATTATCAGCTGCCATTACAGGTTTAGAACTTTAGATAAGAATTTAATAACTCGATTTGGAGTTTTGTTGCAAGGAATCGCTAGCGGTAATAGGATTAACGTGTTGGAATTCGAATCCTATGCTTTTAGAACTGCCGAATTATTTGTATCATTATACCCATGGTACTACATGCCAGTCTCAGTCTCAGTTCACAAATTATTGATTAATGGCAATGACATTATAAAAAATGCTATCGTACCAATAGGACAATTATCTGAAGATGCTTAGGAAGCAAACCATAAATATTTTAGAAAATATAGAGAAAATCCTTCGCGAAAAATGTCGCGAATACAAAATAATGAAGATATTTTTAATAATTTAATAATTGCTTCAGATCCAATAATATCTAATTCGCGAAAAATTATGGGACATAAAAAGAAAGAATTAACTGAAGATGCAAAATGTCTATTATATTTCATATTAAGATAATGATGTAGATTATGATGATTAAGTTCAAGAAATAGATGTGAGAAGCAAGAAAACAGTTCCTTTTCTATTATAAAACTCACAAAAATTAAATATCCCGAGGTTTAAGACTATCAAATAGAACATAAAATAGAACGCGCTAGAACATCAAGATACGGAGCAGTAAGGAAATATGCGATAATAATTATTCATATTAATTTAATGAAGCACTAAAAAAATATAAAATAAAAAAAATTTTTTTAAATAGAACCGATTAAAAAAAAAACTAAAAAGTATTTAAAAAATAAAAAAATCATCTATGCGCTATGAAAAATTGTTAATTAAATAATTTTGATTTCATACAATAAATGTATAATAATCGTATATTATTTATGTCAAATTTCAAGTTATTTCATTGAAAAATGTAGAAGTTATAAGCAAATACCACAAAGTGAGGCGTTCGCCCCACTGTGGGGCGGGCGGGCGTGCGTGCGTGCGTGCGTGTGTGTGTGTGCGTGTGTGCGTGTGTGTGTGTGTGTGTGTGCGTGTGTGTGTGTGTGTGTGTGTGTGTGTGTGTGTGTGTGTGTGTGTGTGTGTGTGTGTGTGTGTGTGTGTGTGTGTGTGTGCGTGCGTGCGTGTGTAAACCGTCTATAGTTTTTATGAATATTGCTTATAAACACATTTTATTCAAATTGTATAGATATTTATTAATGTTCAAATGTTAGCTGTTATTTAGATAGAACAGAACATTATAATATCAAAATAACGAGGAAATAATTTAATCATGATAGAAAAGTTAGTATTTATAATAAATTTTTTTGTCGTTTTTTGACGGGATTGCAATTTTCTGTTCTGCTCGAAAAAGGGGCCCCCTAAAATAGTATTAGCATCAGGCCCCGAAAAGTCAGCATTCGCCCCTTTAGTTGGCGTTCAAAAAATGTATCGATATAGTCGGTAGTCGATAAATGTTAAAACATTCTTTCATTATCTCCTGGTCCCTGGAGCTGCATACTTCCATAGATAATCATGAAAATAGGGTCCAAGTGTCGATGGTTTGTTTTAATCTTATCAATATTGAGGCGCGCACAAATCAACAATAGAACCTTTCTTATTTTTTATCTTTTGACAGTTTTAGCTTCTGAGTTCATCGCTCAAGAGACCGAGGCCTGTCGTTCCTATAAAATAGGCAATAGCGTCAGCTGTTTATTTGCGCGACTATTTGTACACATGATGCGCAACGGATTGCAATAGCGCAGGCGTCGAGAAGCAATTTCCGCGTATCTGTCGAATCTCGAGTCTCGAGACAGATCTCGAGAGTCTCTGTGAAGAGAAGCACTCGTGAAAATGTAGAGACGCGAAATTTATCGCTTATCACCCCGGGACGCGCACTTTGCCATACTAAATAATGCATGGCGCGTTGCGCCCGAGTTTTAACCCGTCCGTTTAGGGCATCGGGACTGTCGGAAGAACACCGGGACGTTCCGTTTCAAAAACTATTTTACATTTCCATTTACTTAAATGGTTTTCATTACCCATTTTCTATTTCAAATGCATTTTTCTTGCAAACTAAAAATTAATCGCGATATCAATAACACTGTTTAATAAAAAAAGTGCACGCCAAGAATAATCATTTCTCGTAATTTTTTTAAACGCTGAATACTACGGTCCCGTTTACTAAAATGCTCTATCCCTTCACAATTTTGAGAAATTTACAGTTAAAATTGCAAAAAAGGACTATTTTAATATATTTTGTCATTATAACTACGATATATGACGTTGGACAAGTTTTCAACCCTTAAGGGGATCCTGCAGTGACTGGCGAACTTCCTCGATGTCGATAATGTCAACCTTTCTAATTTTGTTTTCCCTATATCTGTCTTTGTCTAACAAAATGACATCTGTCCTTTTTTCGATTGCTCGCCATTTTACGCAAGATCCGGCAACTACTGTTGCTGCTCTTCTTGCATCCGTATCCGTATTTGCATTACTAAAATAATTATTAGATGGATCTTTTTTTGTACGCATTGAATCTTACTTCTACTTACACGATATTATTCCTACATGTTTTCCCAAGGGTGGATGATAAACATTATGTACGTATAAAGTGTAGAATTTTTGTTTTAAGCAAATATTGTCGTCAGGTGACAGCTGTGTATGTGCCCCAATAAGTAATATTTTTAATTTTTTGGTGCTTTTGATATAAAATCGCGTTTTTCACCCTAGATTTTTGTGCGGACTTTAATTCTAGACCAAAAACTTGCAATTCTGTAAAGCCAATTAAAAGATCCATCGATTAACGGTAATGTCGGTAAATCATACGGCTGCAGGATCCCCTTAAAAGGAATTTGTTGTGTCGATTATGACTAAAAAGATATTGATGATTAACATAGAGTCTGTTGCGTCAAAGTTGCGATTATTGGGACCCATGAAATATTTTATTTTATGCTATTCAAATACGAATTTGATGTCAAAATTGATCAATTTAAAATGACAGAGCCAATATGGCGAAATTAAAAATGGTCGAATATTTACTTTTGATATTCACCATATTGGCTTCGTAAAACCCACTAGTTTGAATAACATAATAAAAAAATATTTCATAGATAGGGGAGACCGGGGCTAAACCGTCAGTTTTTTTTGGTGCCGATTTTTAACAACGAAATAAATAATTTTAGTTAAATGTGGTATACCACTGTAAAGAGTGAACCTTTAGCTACAAAATTTATATAGGAAATTTTTATCTACGTCGCTTTGTTTAACCGGTATAGAGCAAAAACGACAACAGTGGAAAAATTGAAATCTCAAAAATGTCGGGGTTTAACCCCCGGGGCTAATCTGTCACACTGCATTTTCAATACATATACGTACATCTAATCCTGAAAAATGATAGGATACATTTCAATAATTGTTTTTTAAGAGAAAAATATACAAATTTATTTAAAATTTTACTGCTCAGTCGCCAATTCTCTCATTTGAAGCGAGTCAGTAAGGACGACGCTCGTTCTTCGTTCTTCATGAGTCGGCTGTCTCGGAGCGGCTTCAGGAATACTTTCAAGTTTCGTTGCGCTCAAGTGTCCCCACAATGTATCACCATAATGAGACATAGATAAAGCCATGGGATCGACTTTGTCTTCGTTCTGATCGGCTGCGTCCGAGTCGGTTGCGTTGAGGTAGACTTTTTCGGGATCAACGAAAGTAAAAGGGTACTTTCTATCCATAACGCTGTTCGTCAAAAATTCGTATTCCTGGAAAATGTCCGGGTTGAATGGAGAAATTCCAGTGCATTCAAACCCGGACACAATATTTTGATACGTTACGGCAAGTGGTAGTGCCTTAGCCACGATTCCGGGGATGTCGTACATCGTCATTGTCCTACCAGGATTCGACGTCATCCAGTTATCGCACTGTGCGTTTACACATTTCTTTAACGGGTCGTAGACGGTGCGTTTCAGCGGTTGCAGCTTATGCGAACAATGCGGCGGTGATGATAGGACAATGATTCCATTCGATTTACAATAGTCGAGACCAGCGATGGACAAATGTGATTCCTGATTGTCGAGTATCAGTAAAACTGGATCGTCGACGGAGGCATGCACATGGGACTGGAAGAACTGTAAGAATTTGACAAAATGCTCTGCGTTCATCCAGCCACTTGGATTCGCTTCACCTGTGCAGCCTGGTGGTCCGCCGTTAAGGAAATATTCCTTGAAATGTTTACGAGGAAAAATAAAAAAAGGAGGTAGAAATTGCCCAATCGCTGACACCGCCATCGTCAAAGTTACGAGGTTTCCTCGTTCCGCAGAAGTCACTCGCTCGATTTGTTTCACTCGGCCGATGATTCTGTTCGGTGTCTGAACGGTTGTTATTCCTGTCTCATCCATATTCCATATGCAGTGAATTGGGAAACGATATTTATCCCACACAGATTTTAGCAGCGCAAAGAACCTTTCTACATTTGTTCGATTGAAACTGGTGGCACATGCTAAACTTGTCGCTTCTGGTTTGCGTATGGATAATATTGGATGTCGTTTGAGAAAGCTGCTTAGCCAATCTTCACCGGCCATGCGAGCGGCTTCCCACGATGCTGGTACCTTCAGATTCAATTTTTTGGCTAAATCAAAGGCTAAACCACGGGTTTCTTTCGCAGATAGCCCAAAGTACATATCGTTGCAATGTACTAAGTATTCCACCAAAGTCTTTTCAGTTTCAGAGTCCATAACCTACATTTGAAATTAAGACGTTGCATAAATATAAACTTTGCTGAGCAGAGTGCATGCTTTTAAAAATTAATAATCGTAAGTACTCACCGAGAAGTGTCCTTTATGTAGTACGACCACGTTATCCAAGTTTTCTATCTCATCGTTGTTCTTCTTCAACCAGTTGTTCAACGTGGTTCTCCGGACATCGAATTGTTTTGCGGCTGCGTAAACGCTCATTTTATCTTTTCTCACCGCAAGAACTGCCTTCTTGAGTTGCTCCTTGTCGACGGGAGTCGTTTTGCGACGATACGTGCGTACCATTTCCCTCCTATACAAACTGACGCACGTGCAAGGGAAGACAGAATCACGCTCGAGGGAAACCTAACCTGAAATCTGAAATCGCCGTGAGCTGAAGTCGTGCGCCCGGCGCTCCACAGTGACGAGACTGCCATCCCCGGGTGCTTACTGATCGATTAGCCCCAAACACAAGTTTCAGGTTTGATCGCCCACGAAATATTAGACATCAACGATAATGAAAAAACTACACTGGATTCATGTTCAGCATGCATTACTCTTTATAATCACGTACCTCGAGATTTGGAAAGCAAATATTATTGCAGATATTACAAAATTTCCACGCGCAGAAAATTTCACTTTCACCTTCCGTTGGTCACATGGGTACCATAAGCAGCGTTTACAATGTTAATAGCGAGTTCGCACAATATACAGGTTCCGAGATATTTAATTAGACATATTTACCCCGTAGACGTTTTAGCCCCGGTCTCCCCTACTTATTAATGGCCGTGTTCAGCAGACACAACTGTTGAGTTCGTCTTATCAACAATCTGCGTTGATTGGTTGGTTCTAAAAGTAAGAGCCAATCACGTTCGACTGCTACTGAGCGGCTTGGTCTGCTGAACGCGCCCAATGGCTATGACGCAACTTGTTCTTCTTAAAATATCCACTTCTAAACAGCAAAATGTAAATTTAAAAGAATGATTAAATGTCTGTAAACAAAATGTAGGTAAACAATTTTTGTAATCCCATATGTGATGAATGTTTATGTAATTCAATTTTTGTAATTT
This sequence comes from Temnothorax longispinosus, assembly GCF_030848805.1. Lineage (NCBI taxonomy): Eukaryota > Metazoa > Arthropoda > Insecta > Hymenoptera > Formicidae > Temnothorax > Temnothorax longispinosus. The sequence goes on from NC_092367.1 coordinate 265,232, forward strand.
AAGTTTTGTACATTGGCTGCGTTCTGCCGATACTCCGCTATCTAGCAATCGTGAGCAGTCGCTCGTTTCCTCTCCTTTGACCCAATGGATTAAAAGGAGAGGAAACGAACGACTGCTCACGATTGCTAGGCTAGCGGAGTATCGGCTGAACGCAGCCATTAAAAGAAAAAGAATTTAAGTATAAGAAATATAACAATAAAAAATATAAATAATAAACAATAATAATAAGTGAAACCTAGGACCGTTAATATACAATTAAAATTAGAGAGAAAAATGCCATTTACGATCCGCACTAGATAAATAATAAAAAAATAAAAATTTAAATATAAATAAATATAAAAACATAAATATAAAAAAAAAACCATTTTTATTTTAAAAACCATTATAAAAATGCCTATTTTAAATTCCATTTCCTATTTTAAATGGTTGTCTAAAAAGCATTTTGTATTCTGTATTTTTAAATGGGGAAAGGTTTCAACTATTTTGTATTTTCTTTCTATTTCAAATATATTTGGACACGTATTTTGCATATCTCTGCGCACCGCAAACACGCGATCGAAGTACATCCATTTGAAGTACTCGCGGGCGTTTCTACGCATCACAAGCCACGCACTTTAAACGTTCTTCTCGTCAAGAAGAACTTCTCAATCCGATTAAACGAAACCGGTTTGCAATGAGATCTCTCCAATTTACGGATCTATTTGCATTAGAAACTGCGACGATATCAGAGCTTCTATAACGTCGTATATATATATATTCGAAGTGTACTCTACTCTAAATCTCATACAGCATGGTTTCGTCATTATAAATATATTAGACTTATTAGGGCTCATGCACAATGAGAGAAATAAGGAACAAGGAATTAAACATAGAGAGAATTCCGTGTCTTGAAAAAAGAGAAAAACTACTATGGCTGTGTTCCTTTATTCACTGCCAGTACTGAAAATCTATATAGTTACGTGACGCAAACTATATATTTTTAGCACTGCCAGTAAAAAAGGAACACGGGTAAGTTTAATTCCTTATTCTTTATTCCTGGCATTGTGCATGAGCCCTTAGAGCACTTATTACTCCAATTTGAGTGCCGACACTTATAAAAGGTAGGAGTGATTTTTTTCAAACTTTTAGAGCGGCTACCCTACCGATATATATATATATATATATATATATATATATATATATATATATATATATATGTAAACTATAAAAAGAATTATTTTTTCAATTCTCCTTGCTATACGTGGGAATGTTCGAGAATGTTCTCTATCACGTTCGCCGCTCGCCCCAAGAAGCGGAGGATCCGGAGTTTCAACTCGGTGAAAAGCATCCGGTCCCTTTCGCGGCGCGCTCATTACTTTAATTCGCGAGGCAACGCGGGATCAAAGCCGCGCAATAAACGGCGGGCCGGGCGCCCGCGAGCGAGCGAGACGGGTGCCTCGGACGCGCGCGCGCGCACGCGATAGAGAGAGAGAGAGAGAGAGAGAGAGAGAGAGAGAGAGAGGGGCGAAGGAGGGGAGGAGCGGGACGGAGGGTACAGTGCCGCGATGTGGGACAGTTGCGATGAGAGCGAGTGCAGGGAACTGAATTCAACGAGGACGACGGCTGATCGCGCGAGGCCCGAGATGTTCGAGCCCACGGAGCAGGGAAAGGTGAGCGCGGGGACGCCCCGTTTCTTCCTCCCGACGTGTCGCGGGTGGACGTGGACGGCGCGTACTTACGCCGGGCTGTGCTCGTAACGTGTTCACGTTCCGCGCGTGCGATCGCACGGGATGACACGTTCGCCGAGAGTGCACCCGCCCGCGTGTACGTATGTACACCCGTGTGCGAAACTGTCGCGCGATTCGACGGCGGGCGCGGAATTTCGACGTTCCGCGTCCTCGACCGATCGACCGTGACCGCGAACGCCCGGCGTTCGATCCGATCGACGGTCTTGCTTGGTCTCGCTCTCCGAGCGTTTTTTTTCTGTTTGGCCGGAGAGGTTAGGTTCGCGACTCGACTCTCAGTCAGCACCTCGCAAACGATCGACGCGTGGGTGGTTCTTGCTCCATGTCGAAATTAGGACTACAATTTACATTTGATATTTCGTTATTTGGTTACAAATAGTATCTATAATTCACTGTTGGCCATTATCTTTGATTACATCAGCAGCAGCACTCGCGTTAATGTTCCGAATTTCTGAACCTGCAGTTCTACATTTCATAGATGTATGTACCCAAGCAGAACAGAGATCTCATAATGAGATCAAAGTGACGTTAAAATAGCGTTTAAGTGATTTTTAAGTGATGAATAAAGTCCTGATGACGTCATCCTGATGATGTCATTATGAGTTTTATGTTCTACCTGGGTAGCTATTACTTCTTGCAAATCCTTGATTTATTATTAATTCTGTTGATACCAGGATCTCTGCATCCATACGGGCGTTGTACTTCGTGGAGCAAATGCCAGAGAAGACGAGGTTCACAGTTCAGGAACGCTCAATATCGTGGAATATGTAAGATTCTGTTATTATAGTTAATGTTAAGTAAACATGTATATACGCAAACCTGTCATAAGAAGCTTGTTTATTTTTGCATCGCAGAGTTTCGGCAAATGCATAGAATGGAAGCCTGTAGAAGATTCTGTGGTATCGGAGTGGCAAGATCAAGATCCAGAATGGTCCTTAGTGGATACGCATACGAGAAGGACTCGCACGAATTCGGAAGGTCCGGACTCCGGACGTACGAGAACCGTTAAAATATTGTTCTCCGACTTGAAGTCGTTTCGCGTGAATCACGGTGGACAGCAGCTCATATTTATGCAGAGGGATGGTACCACCTACGTTGCCTTCTTTCAGCTGGCTAACGCTGAAAGTTTTGTAAATTCGCTGAAGGGATTTATTAAATTTGTAAAATCACGCTCGGACAAAAATTTATATCTGGTGATGGACGAAGTTGAGACTGTATTGAAGAAATCCTTCGCCGAGTTGGATCTGTTTCAAGAGAACGCTTCTGATTATGTGTGGAAGTTTGTGAAAAACTTACATAATCGTCCCTATGAAACAACGCTGGAGGCATTCAGCAAACTCGCAGATATCTGGTGTAAGAGGATAGATTAGTAATCTGTAATGAATACATCTGAAGGATCAAAGTCCACTTTTTATCGAAATTGATCTGATCATGCTATCTTGTGACATTTTCAAAGAACTTTCATAGTTCTTACCTGTTTTGATCGAGAACAGTTACAATTCATTGGAAATAAGGCCGAAAGATGTACTGCGCTGGGAGAAAACGATCATAGTCCACGCGCTTGTGAGGTAGAACCATTAAAGTCCAGCATACAATGTAAACACTAGGTAAACACTACGCATTCCGATATTTGCACTGTCGGTACTATTTTCAAGATATGAGATATCTGATTTCTTGAAACTTAAAATTGTATTTTTCTCGAAATTACTCTGGATGGACATTGATCGTTCTTCTTCTGTATCCTTCATCAGTAATAAATAGATCCTAATTTTCATTACATCGGTAAACATAAATAGTTTCATATATGTATATTACTAATGTTACAGTGTATAAAGAGCCAGTAAAGCGACCAGTTGAAGAAGCAGTCGCCGATTTATTAAATCAGTCTCTTACGATCGATCATCATCCGCATGTATCTGTGTCTATAGGATCTGGAGAAGAGTACGAAGTGATTGGAGTTGGAGTTGACCTACCTCCGCGACCACCATGTCCACGTGGTAATAATACATTATTGTATACATTCAAAAATTCAGATATAACTATATTATAGGGGATGTTTGCTTATAACATTTTCAATTGTGTATATATATGGAGGAGTAAAAACCATAAGCAATTTATATATTGTATAGTTTGCATCTATGTACACGAGTCAATATCTTAAAAAATTTGACTTACACCACTATGGCTTTTACCCCTCCAAATATGTATATATTATATAATATATATGTTATGCTTAAATAAAAATTATAATTCTGTCAGGTGCGCCATTGACACAAGAACAGTGGGAGAAATGTAAAGATCGACAAGGAAGAATCACTAATCCTGAAGCTGTCAAAGAAATTATCTTTCGAGGGGTATGTGTCTAAATATTTTTTCATCAATGATATAAGTATTCTATATGGTGAAAACATAATTTTATGATATATTTATGATAATTTATTAGGGTATTTGTCCATCATTGCGTTTTGAAGTATGGAAATTTTTATTGAATTATTACCCATGGAAATCGACGCATAACGAAAGATTAGAACTTAAGAGGAAAAAGACTGACGAGTATTTCACGATGAAATTGCAATGGCGTACATTTACGACCGCGCAAGAGAGCCGGTTTTCTGATTATAGAGAACGAAAAAGTTTGATAGGTAAAGTAGTAAAATTGTTATTTTTATAGGACTAGTTATGTTTTGAATTAAAAATTGAATTTCTTAATGTTATTTCAGAAAAGGATGTTAACAGGACAGATAGAACACATCCTTATTATGCGGGGGATAATAATCCACACTTGGAGCAATTATACGACATACTCATGACCTACGTAATGTACAATTTCGATTTAGGATATGTTCAGGGTATGAGCGATCTTCTTAGCCCTATCTTGTTTTTAATGGATAATGAAGTAGATGCGTTTTGGTGTTTTGTTGGATTCATGGATAAAGTGGTAAGGCTGATGTTCTCTACATACATACGTAGTATAATACGCAGTACGTATACCTGCAAGTAACTTTTATTATTTTAAAACAGAGCACTAATTTTGAAATGGATCAGAAAGGTATGAAAGCACAATTGTGTCAATTGTACACGTTATTATGCACTACGGAACCGCAATTAGCGTACTATCTAAATAGACACGATTCTGGCAACATGTTCTTTTGCTTTCGATGGTTGTTGGTATTATTCAAGCGGGAATTTAGCGCGATCGACATATTGAAATTATGGGAGATTCTATGGACCGATCTACCCTGCAAAAACTTTCATTTGCTTATATGTGCAGCTATTTTGGACACAGAGAAGAATATTTTAATAGAGAACAATTACGGATTTACGGAAATTTTGAAGGTAACTCAAAGCATTTTCCCGATATAATCGCGCATTTGTCGAGATCTATCCTGTTGTAATGTTACTGTTTACAGCACATAAACGACTTGTCACTTCATATCGAGTTGCCTTGGACAGTCTCTAAGGCAGAAGGTATTTACTATCAGCTGATGTCCGTGGAACATCAGATTCCTGATGATGTTCGTGTAATTATCGGATTGGAGCCATTGCATAAATCGTCATCAACGAATGGAAGCGATGACGAAGCGTCCAGTAATAATGTCCGAGCTAATGGTCCTCGTAGCAATTCAAGAAGAAATAGTTCAGGCAGCGCCAATGTTAAATTAGGAGATGACGAGGTATCGTTTGAACGCGGATTGAACATGTCGTATATGTGAGGTCAGGACTGGACCTTTATAATCATTCACTAACAGAAAACTGATTGAGAGTCTACGCGAACGAAGGATAATATATCTGTTGCAATCTTTACATCTGCAAACGGGAGCTCACATATTATCTTATATTTTAAACATATTATTGACAATAATTTCCACGCAGCTTTCAACGAAATTAAATCGATGCTTTGAGGCATAAACGATAGGAAGCACGTTCCTAAATGTATATCGATTAGATTTCTTTTAATTGGATGGTAGATGCAATTCTTTTGCTTTAAACGTTGTGATTGATTGATTGTGATCGAGATTGAAATTCTAAACTGTAGAATGTGAATGTAACCGATAAGTTTCGAAAAGTAACTAATTGTAGTGTTGAATTTTGAGATATTTATAACACTTACTGCGTGTACAGAAAAAAAATGGAAGGGTTTATAATCATAACAGATTATAATCGCTGCGCGTGCAAGAGCCGTGCAGATATTTTAGCGCGAAAAAGAACCCGCGACGATTGTGATGCGCGAAAACATAACAAAGACGACATCCTCAGACCTCGATAAGTGTTATATACGCGTAACTTTCACCTAAGTTACAGTCTCTTTTCTAGATTTGTATAAAGCTTCACGATATTACTGTACATTTCTAATAAAAATCACCTATTTAATCTTTCATATACTCCTGATGTGTTGTTTTCTCCCTCTTATAGTCATTCTGTGTAGTGTCTATAAAATAATTTAAAAGACGGGGAAAATTAGTAAGAAATACACTAACAAATAAATATCAACTGACGTTGATAAATGTGTATAACACATAATATAAATATTGATATTATCAGGCGGGGTTTTTCTGCGCTTAATAATTTGGTGAATTTTATATCCTGCTTTAAATTATGCGCTGACTAGTATTTTGTTTTGAAAAGCAATTTTATATCAAAGCTGGAAATATCTTGAATTAAATTAGTAATTTTATATTACTAATAAGTATCACTTGCTATTTTTCGCAATGAATTATTTAAGTATGATGCTTATATATAGAAGCTTCAAAATTACAATTTGGAAGGACCAAAATCAATGGTCGATTTGTTATAACGACGATAGTCAATCGAGTTGATTAAAAAAAGTCTTAATTGTCATCACTTATTGTTAATTGATAAGAAAAAAATACATCGAGATCCATGATAAAATAAAAAATATCAATTTGTTAAAAAATTATTTTTTCGATATTTTATCGCTGATTTATTCATTTTATAATATAAAAATATTTATATATCATATTGCTCCAAAAGTTCCGTCGCTTCGCGGTGGATGTCATGGCGTTTGTGTTGTGTACGATTCGCGCATTGAAATGTAAACAATGACGTACTTATGGCTGTCAGGTATACTCAGCTGATTTTTCGTAACAAAGAAAATTCGACCGAGCATGGAATTTGCCGTCAAAACGAAACGGCACGGGAAGCAGAGAAGGAAGCGACGCTTGAAGAAACGGATGCGCGAGCGGATCAAGTGTGAGGTTAGGGTTAGGTCCGAAAGGCATTGGAAGGTCTTCCCCGAGTATGTCACCGACGCACGCGAGACGCTAGCGACGGGCACGATGCAGGCCGACGCTTTCTGGAAGAATTACGCGGTGGCCCAGGAATGGCAGAAACGGTGAGTTCACAAGTGAAATAGACGTCGAAGAGAAGTTCGAAGAGAATCGTCGATCGTCAAAAGGCACCTTGCCGATTTGCAGACACAGCATAACCTGGTGGAGGTCGCGTTGCGTCGCCCTCGAGCACGAGAACAAACTGCTGCGCGACCGAGTGAGACTCTTAGCTCGGTATCGCGGCTATCGTGACACTCGGCAAGACGGTTATCACGCGGAGGGTAACGGCGAGGGCAACAATGACGACGACACGCGGGACGAGAATCACGCGGAACTCGGAACGGATAATGAGGACCTGGAGTTCAATGTGACCGAGGACATGTTGAACTTCTTTGAGACGAGCGAGAGGCATAAGCGAGAGATGCGGCAACAGGACGGATTTGACAGGGCCGCGCACGAGGAGAATTCGGAGGAAACGCCCTTCGTCGGCGCCGCCGAGAAGGCCTGGGTGAGAAACAAGGAGGCAGAGCTGCTGTACGGCGACGCCGGATCCAAGATATTGGCGATGGAAACCGCTCTGCAGAGTACGGTGGAGCGATACGAAGATACAGCGAATCCACAATACTGGCCCAACATTCCTCTCAAACCTTAGGACAACTTATTTAATCTAGTGCGCTCTGACAGTTAATGTTTGCTAAGAATATTTTGAAAATAAACTTCCAAACTCTTTTTTATATAAATCGTAATACAGTATTACCGAAGCGTCAATTGCCTCCCCTTTCGCGATTGCATTCCAATTTCACACTTCCAACTCCAACATTTCTCCGTTAATGCAAAGAACAACCGTTAGAGAGTGCCACCTTAACGTTTCTGCGTCTCTTGTTTGTCGTTATGTAGCTGTAGATGGAATTACATAGCATTATATTAAGGTGGTTCGATGGCTACAACAAAAGGCAGAGAATTTCATGAAATTTTAATATGTTGTTCTGCAATGCAAAATAGAATTATGTGAATTTTTTGGAAATTTTTCACCGTCCCGTTTTGAAAAAAATCTACTCCAAAAACCTAAAAAGTACAATTTTAGGAGTAGATTTATTTCAAAACGGGACGGTGAAAAATTCTCAAAAAATTCACATAATTCTATTTTGCATTCCAGAACAACATATTAAAATTGCATGAAACCGGCTGCATTTTTAACATAGGTTCTTATGGTTTTTATGGGAAATGACATATTGCATATACCTTCAGAATGAAATAAGTGCAAGAAAAAATGCAAATGATAAAGAAAAAGAAATTTGCACATGTAACTTAATAATTTACAAATAAATGAGCGAAAGAAAGGGGAAGGTTACCGCACATTTCGTAGAAAAATTAATTATTAAAGCATAAATTGCTTGATTTTTCGTCTGCATAGACTGTCATGCTCGTGAACGACGTGAACAGCAGCACGCATTATACACGCGGCGACCAATCAGAGCAATCCCCTTCATTCCCACTACTTCAAACGCTAGTGCGCTGTTTCCAGAACCCCCGCGTCCCACTACTCCCTCCGATGAAGCCATCGAACCTCCTTAAGGCTCATCTCGATGATCTCGATAAGATAATTAACTTTTCTTATCTTTTCTATTTCGATAATATATAATATATACATATGTATATATACTTCACCAAATAATTCAGAAATTAAGAAAAATTGGCTAAAAAAATAAGCAAATTTTAAAGCTATAACTTTGTTTAAAAAAATGGGAATCTAAATCTAAAAAATACATATATATATATATATATACATATATATATATATATATATATATATATATATATATATATATCTGTCAAAGCTTTAAATCTACTTTCGAAAGGTCGCAGCTGTTTTTCACTTTCTTCAATTATGATAATTTTAACATATAGAAAACTACGAGCTCGACGAAATAAGAAATTTTCTTGTCACTTTGTAGGCGTGTCATGTACACGAAAAGGACCTGAACAAATTTTTTTAACTTTTCATGTTGAAACCTGAAATTTTTCCCTATAAGTTCTTTTTCTAGATTTTAATTTCATTTTTTCCGTATCAAATTATCGAGAAATGGAGAAAAAATGGGCACTTTGACTTTGATTGTTCATAACTTCGTTAAAAATCATCGTCCAACAATTCCAGAAATGGTATGACTGATTTTTTAAAAACTTGTGGACATGTTACAAGATGAAGATAACGTAAAAAATTCGCAATTTTTCTTTTTTTCATTTAAACCTCGGAAAAAATTATGTAAGGTAATTAAAAAAATTTTATCTAAAATTTGTGTGCCTCTTAGTACTCCAAACTTGAAAAAAGTTACAGACTTGCTGTGATAATATTTTTATTGAAGGGGTGACCTATGACCTAGTTTAATGGTAAAAAGCGCCAGATTCGTAACCACAAAAAACCAGGTTTGAGTCCACTTAATCACAGGAATTTTAATGTTCTAAACTGCACCTCTCCGCACGAGAAATTAACGGGGTCTCCCGTGAGAGAAATTCCGTCTTTCGCAAGAGACGTTAAACCGTTCAACATGTTCAAATAAACACGCATAATGAAGCGTAAACCCGACCGTACAACTTGTACGTGGTGTGCGTTTTGGGAGAAGTTAAAGAAGACATTTTGCATTTTTTTAATTTTATGCTGAGGAAGTTAAACGCAGTTACGCGGATGCTGAAAAGATTTTTCTGCAACAAATTTTAAAAATTTTTTTATCAAAGCAAATCAAGTATTCCCATGATACATTGTATGCATCGATCCATTTAAACGTGCGGATCATTATAAAAAAATTATCACAGCAAGTCTATGATTTTTTTCAAGTTTGGAGTACTATAAGTAATTGTAAGAGGCACAAAAAGTTTAGACAATAAAATTTTTTCAGTTATTTTGCATAATTTTTTCCGAGGTTTAAATAAAAAAGAGAGAAATCGCGAATTTTTACAATTATACCATATTATAGAGCAAAAATTCAGTTCAATCTATTAGATAAACGATCAAAGTCTAAATGCCTATTTTTTTCTCCATTTCTCGATAACTTGATAAGAAAAAATTGAAATTTAAATCTAAAAAAAAAGGAAAACTAGGCTTTGACATGAAAAGGTCAAGAAACTTTGTTAGGTCCTTTTTGTACACGTAACACGCCCACAAAGTGACAAGCTTATTTCGTCGAGCTCGTAATTTTCTGTGTTATGTTAAAATTACCATAATTGAAGAAAGTGAAAAACAGCTGTGACCTTTCGAAAGTAGAGATTTCAAGCTTCAAAATTCTTTTGTTAGATTTGGATTCCCATTTTTTTAAACAAAGTTACAGCTGTTTAAAATTTGCTCATTTTTTAGACAATTTTTCTTTATCTCTTAAATATGTATTTGTGTATATGTAGTTGCTAGACTTACAAATCCTAAAAAATTAATGTAGATTTAATTAATATCAAAGACAGCAATATGGGCTTAACTTCAGCGTTATTTGCTAATTTATTTCTCTTATTTAAAAAAGAAAGATCGCCTCTCGTACGTTATTCCTTAATAAAAAGCAAAATCTTTTGGATATACAAGCATTACATTTCGTTTAGGAAGATAATCGCCGAAAATTCGAATCATTTCCTATACAGCACAGAAAGGTTGCAGACGTAGGTTCTTCATCGTAATCATCACTAATCCCATTACTTGCGTAAGGCCGGAGCCAAATCAGACCGAGTGAACAAATGCGAACAAACGCGAATAAGCAATCTCGCTTCAATAAGTACGAACGGTTCGGCCTTGTTCGCGCTCGTTCATTTTTGGATTTAACTTCACGTTAAGTATTCGAATGACAAATTCGATTCGAATCGTCCTCTCTCTTTCTCGGAATAGAAAGGTCGCGTCACAGTCGCAAGATCGAACTTGTAGCTGGTAAGACCCGTCTGAATCGTAGACACACGTACATACGTGCACATTAAACTCGCGAAGCCTGCGGTGCGAGACGCAACCAATCGCGCCGGAGGCAGTATCAAGTTGTTTCTCTCGCACTGCAACGACGCGGCCATATAAATGACACCCATCATATGAAATACACCGAGGGAGGAAGCAATTAATAGCTAATCTAAACGACGGAGCAATTGCATTCACATATTATTATTACTCGGATCAGAAATAATCGATCGCCACTGTCGCGGTGTGAAAAATATTGCCTCGCGACACGGTTGCCGCGTGTATGGTGTATGCCGGGTTACGCGCGCGTGCGTGGGACGAGCGTAGAAAAAATGAAGAGGAGAGAAAGCGCTTGGTGAAGATGAAAAAGTTGCACGCGGATCCAACGTGAAGACAGATACTTTTTTGCTGTCTGTTAGTTTCATCGCGAATATACAATAGGTATGCACAAAACTCAGCGTTTTACCTAATATTTTTTGGAATCATTAGTTAAAAGACGTCGACAGTCTTTTAACTAAAACAGTAAATAAAAAGAAACGCGTACTTAATTGCTTGATAGTCTGCCTAAAATGATTTATTCGTCATGAGGATGTCGTTAAGGTAGCTGTCTCGTCAGGGCATGTATTAGATAAAGTTTTCGATTTCGGTTTTTATATCAAATTATATGATCAGCTTTGCAGTCGATTTTTTCTGTGGCTCCTTACCGACTATTTACTCTAGAAAATCGATCTCGAAAATCACAAATTTTGCATTACTTCATACAGAAAAGAAGGCTCTATCACGGTTTCAATCACATATTTTCGTATTTTTCGATTAGATGAAGTGAGAAAAAAACATTGATTTTGTACATTAGATTTCGAAGAATCCGATGCAACCATAAAATATATAGGTTACCGAAGATTTCGCTGCTAATTTTTTAGTTTATTTTAGTGAAAATGCGGTAATCGAGCAGACATTTTTTAGTCGAGGTGAGGTTGGGAAGACTTGGCAACGCCGCTGGCTAATCACTGTAGTTGCAGGTTATGGGGCTCGTCTTTCTTAGCCGAATTGGATAGTGATTGACACCCCTGTCATGCGTTTTGAAACCCTTTCTCAGTAATTGTCAAAATTCAATCGAAAAGAAGATGTAACCTCACTTGTAACCTTTATCAACGACTCGCATGATCAGCTGATCCAAACGGAGTCAAATGAGAAAAATCACATAATTTGGAAAAAGTAACATACTTTGTCACGTATGAAATTTTACACCATAATTCATAAAATTATTTTTCCCTTAGCAAAAATTGCCTGAAATATATTTCTGAACGTGAAAACCTACAAACAGTCACATGACTATAGCACGTAGCGAGACAGCTACCTTAAGTTCATCACGGTAATATTGGTTTCAGAGAGATCAGATTCATATCTCTAGGATATGCTGCTGATGCAGCACTGGAAGACGTTCTGAAAGCGGGAAAAATCGGTGTACGGATTCTCGTCTATCGGTATCGCATTCCGAGGGATGTGCCCGGACGCGGTCGGGTCGGACCTGCAATTCTATCGTGTCGTCCACGTGTGTGGAATCGCTCACGGGCTCTGAAGAGTTGCCTGTGCGAGCGCTATGCCTCTGTAACTCAATTACCGCGCATTGTGTTCGTGCCTGTGGGTATACCACAGCGCACGCGGCGCACACGATTTACCGTGTGCACGACGGCGACGGCGACGGCGGCGGCGGCGACAGCGACGGTAACGCGAAGGTGCCGCGCAACTTGCCCACAGTATGGATCAAGGCCATAACTCCTGCGTGCGCGGAGTAAAGTGGTTGATATCAAGTATTCAGAGTCCCACAGCCAGACCTCCTTTGTCGTTGATTGAACGTGGCGTCCCTAGAATTTCAGCGCTTACATACGACCCGAGAAAACGTGAGCATATAGCGAAGATAGACCGTATCGAATTTGGTAAGTTCGTTAAATTGAGAAACAATTGTACGATCATATTTTTTTTCTCGTAAAAGATAATTGATTTAAAATATCTAGTAGGAAAAAGCATCATGCAAATAAACCAGAGAACAGGCCTCATTTTCTTTTTTTTCATATAAATGCGGTCACCTGGGGTTTTACACCCCAATTAAAAAGTCATTGTTATTAATAAAAGTCATTGTTATTTAGGTACATATTGCATATTTTTTATTGTTTTATAATTTAATAGTATTTGAGGATAATATACTATATATAGATTTACTCCAAGTAAACCAAATGATATTTAAAAAATGAAAGAAGCACACATTAAACGGCTTATTACGACAGTATTAAAAAAAATGAAGATATTAATTAATAAAACCCTTTTATATGGGTTTTCGATGGAATTTCATATTCAAAAGTTTTTAAAAAAATAGTTATTAGAAAAAAAAGAAAATTATTATATAATATTTATTTTATATAGTAATCTAAAATAAAATAAGGCTATTCACGCTATCATATAAAATCATGTATACTGTGTTTGCTCGTCCAGAATTAATAAAACCGATTTATTTTTATGATATTTGTTTATTATATTACCTATATATATAAATATAAATTACATAAAGTATTTTTACATAAAAATAAATATCCCTATTCGCTCCAACCATGCCTTTCGTGTCCCATGAATTTCTAACAGTCGTTTGTTCCGGAAAACAAATAATCGTGGGAGAATCCCCTCCACGCCGGAAAAAAGTTATTGTGGCAGGGAACCTCAGGTAAAAATTTCAAAGTCCTAGCTCATTTACTTACTCTCGAAACGGGGAACAATCAAAATCTCGGTGGGACACGAAAGTGCATGGTTGGAGAATTACGTCAGTGTTGTGTGAAAGGTAAATGAGCATTTTTTTCGATAAAAATGTATTTTTGTGTATAATTTAACCGTATTTAAAATATTTTTGTCGTTAACCCTCAGGGTACGATCTGGGTTAGCGTAACCCGAGCGTAATTTTGAAAGTAGCGCCATTTTAAAGGAAGTGAATGGTGGGGGTCCGTACCGGGGGGGAAAAAATCTTTGAGGTAGCTACTATGTAAGCGCCAAGGGGCAGCGTCAGTCTATGCTTGGTGCTCAAGGTATACGAGTTTGAAAATTGAACTCGGGTAGTCTACACCCAGTTCGTACGGAACGTTACAAAATCCGTGTTTTTCAAACAAAAAAAATTTGTGTTTTTCGAGTATTTGCTGCAGTAGAGTATTCTGGTATGTGTAATTTACTATTTTTAATATACTTTTGTGCATTCTAACCTCAAAATGATGCTCTGTAGCATACCAGCATAACGTATCCGTGCATGCAATTTTTGTTATTTATTTATATTATACTAATCAACAACATCCAAAAGAACTATTTTTACTTTAAGATATTTTTTTTTGCGTTATTACGATAAATCAAGCAAGTAACGTTATATCGCTATCGCAAAAAAACGGGTATTTTCATAGTTAAAAAAAAAAATACTTTTTGGAATGGATCAAAAAACGAATTCAGCCATTTCAAAGAACAACTTTTTAGCTTTCAAACGCGACTTAAAAAATGTCGATATCTTTTTTTTTCATAAAGTTATGCAATTTAAAAGAAAAAATGAATTTTTATGAAAATTTTTTGAGAATGGTTTACATTTTCAAATGTATCTTTGTTTAAACAAATAAGGTAATAAATCTACCAACGCCATTGTATTTTTGAGAAAATTTCCGATCCAAAAAAAAAAAAATTTGTTTCAATTGATAAATTACAGCCCGATATACAGTCAATCAAAGTCGCCGGGTTAGGCTAACCCATGTCCGTACGGAACGTAACTTTTTTATAGATCGTACCCTGAGGGTTAAAAAAAAATTTGACATTCCACAGAGGTCTATTATGGCTCAGAGGCAGGTGGAAGAGATGGGGAGGAGCTACGTTTATAAAAAAAAATTAATTTTTTTACATAAAAAATATCTGTCACACTTCAAATTCGCCTTTTCTTATTCAGAAATTTTTTTTCTAGCATTCTTTAAGTCCTTAAAGTCCTTCTGTACCATTTAAAAATTACCAAATTTGCGGCGACGAAATTAAGTATTCCTATTTAATTAATAATTATCTCATATTTTTTTTCTCATTTGCACTACTTTTAGCTTTAATTTGCGTTTTGGTTCATTAAGCTTCGTCAATTTGTTCGTGAGTTATGATTTTTTAAGTAAAACGAGTCGTAACGTGTGTTTGCCAACATATAATTGTTGTAAAAAAATATTTAAATAAATGATTTCCAAATATTCTTTACATTGATTTTTAGTCGAAGGTACAAAGATATAATAATTTTTGGGGAATTTTCCAAAGCTATTAATTATAAAAAACACGTGGGACTCGAAAGTGCATGGTTGGAGGATTATTGGGGCGAAAAAAACGTTGGAGTGAATAGGGATATTTATGTTAAAACTTGATTCTTCCTAAAATCTTTTACATATTAATCGGATTGAAATATAATTAATTTATCAAAAATATCATATTTGTTATTAACAAAAATATGTTTTGCATTCGATAAATTTACAACAATTATTTTATTACTTGTTACTTTTTTCTAAGCTTTTACACATGTTTTCATTAAATTTTGTTATTTTTTCTATTTTATGTTAACTGTTATAACATTATTATTTATTTATTGTAAACATATTATAGGTTTTCATAACCTTATTCAAATACATATTATTTATTTCAAATTTATAATACAAAACTTTTACTATACTTACTATTAATTTTTGTAACGTAAACAGTAGTCACTTGATTCCTATACCCCAGCAAGTTTTAATAGGTACTATGAAGGTACGGGTCCTAATTTCGCTTCCTCATAGAGGAAGCTTTGTTTTCGTAAAAAAAATTTTTTTTGAGTTGCTTTTGCCAATGTGTTCAGAATGTTCTAAAACGTCGAAAAATCGCTATTTTTTAAAATGTCGGTATGTGTGTATGTATATGTTATGTGTGTATGTGTGTATGTGTGTATGTATGTGCCAAATTTACCGAAATTTCTATAACTCCAGAACTAATCAACCAAATCTTAACGAATTATATATGAAATAGGGGTAGAAAAAACTGAAGAATATATAGAATTAATAAAAATTGCTAATAATCAAGGGGTTCTTTTTTAATAAAATTTTGAATTTTTGCTGAAATGTTTGTTTATGCTTTAATTTCCGCAAATTTGGAGATATCGATCTATTTCTAATTTTATTATATTTTTCAGTCTTTTCTACCCCTATTTCATATATAAGTCGTTAAGATTTGGTTGATTAGTTCTGGAGTTTTTTGCAAGTAGAAACCTTTGCTCACAAAGCTTCCTCTATGAGGAAGCCAAAACAAATAGAGGAAGCTTTGTGAGCAAAGGTTTCTACTTGCACACTTAAAAACTATGAGGAAGCAATGTGCAGGTTTCTACTTGCACACTTTACTTTTTTTCTATTATATGGATTAGGTTAGGTTTAGAACTTTCAAATGAAAGGTATAGATATGGATTCTTGATCAATAAAACAATTACTGTGACATGAGCTTCACTTTTTCGACACTGCAGGGCCTTGCTCGCCACACTCCGGTCCAGTCGACGGCTGTTTTTCGTTTTCTAATTTTCACATAATAACATAATTTTCTAATTTGCTTATAATAAGTTTAGTTTAAACTCGAATTATTTTCTTGGCCTAATATTATTATAAACATCTTATTCAAATTCTGTATTTTCAATTCCTTTACGTTACAAGCTTAAAAATATTAATTAGAATGAAAATGACAATGCGACAAAAAGTCGAGCGGTCCGAAGTGTAGTTAAGGACTTGAAAATAAGTGGTTAGCTAAGGTTAAATCACTCTAGGTGTCCATTCTCGAGTTAAAGGTTTTCGGTTTCGCGAGATTTATATATCTTAATCGTCTGCAAGTCATTACGATGGAAAGCTTCCTGAACGAAATGTTTTGATAATGCGTATCGCGTCGCCGGATAATTCGGGGAAATAAGAGACGATCTTGCGATATATCGGAGATAGATTGAACCAGGACGCGGGAGAGACAACGGTCGGATCATTCAGGCGTGCCTTATCTGTAGACTAAACCCGCGTACAAGGGCCGTAGGATTCCCGGACCAGTTTCGTGAGAAGGCGGTATCGATACCTTCGTCCTAAGAAGAAAGCTCCTAATTATCGAAATAACGTGTGTGTGTGTGTGTGTGTGTGTGTGTGTGTTGTGTGTCGCGGTGCCTGATACTCCGGCTACGTGTTGGATCGAGCTCTATCTTTTCCTACACTCTCACAAGAACAGGATCCCGCGCGTTCCTTCGGATCTAAATTATTCCGTTCCCGTACCTTTTTCACGAAGACAAACGCGGACACGAGGTAAATTAAAATTGTCCGCATTGTTTATCGCAGATAGGACGCGAGAGATGCTGTAATTGAGACCTAATAGATCCGAAAGTAACAATGCGATGAGAATCACCGATGATGAACGACCGTCAACGACCGTCGTTTTTCAACAATTCCGCGACGGCTGTAAACGTTCGCATGTTGATACATGCGTAAGAGCGTGTACGTTGCATGGTTTGCGTGGTACGACTAGCTCGGCTAAATTATTTATTTTCATTTGAGACGAGCTGTGACTTATAGGCGGCAAGTTCCCAATCAGTGTAGAACACGTAACGTGCAAAACGTCTTTCCTCTCTTTCCCTGGTAAACCGGTCGGTCCTACGCAAAGTAGCTGCGCTCCGGAGAGTCGCTTTATATTCCCTCCGCGACTTTCATTTAGATCTTTATCGATCAACTTTCACGGTGTGCACTCCGCGCATTGCACTTCATTACTTTGCTTCCGACCTCTGCGGACTTTCGCGCGAATACAATATCGTGAACTCGTACGTTATAAATTCGCTTTTCACTCCGTTACATCCACGAGAATCGTTACGGAGCTTTCACAAATTACAATAAATATCAATCGATCCCTAACGAACGAATGATAGCGATGTGTCATTAAATGTGACCCCCGAGTATAACTTTTTAATCGACAATAAGAGATTTCGAGCGCGTTGAAATTGGAAAGCCGGGGAGAAATAATATTATGTAAAGAACGAATGAGATAGCAAAATGCTAACTCGCGAACACGTGTATTCTTATAGCACTTAGGCGTCGTGCGCAATGACAATTATTGTCCATTATTCGCGTGAATAAGCATTCTTGTAAAGTCACGCTTTTTTACGCTAATGTATTTTTTTCAAGACGCGCCCATATTTTCTTGCGAAATCCATTCAACGAAAGTAAAAATTACCAAGTCTCTCGGCATTGCCGAGTGTACACTTTTGCAGTTGCAGGCTTTCAAAGCAATTTGTCTTCAATTATCGAGAGACACGCTCTCGGGACAGAGACGGGCGAAAAAATATCGAGAAGTGTTTCGTTTTGGCAAAGTGCTCGGGGATCTTTTACCCCCCGGCTCGCCAATTCCCAGAGGTCGCACACGACTCCTGGGGTTTCGTGCCCTTCTCCTCACTCTTCCCTTCGTCGCGCCCCGGAATCCTGCCGTTGCATTTGCAATCTCATTGGGACACTTTAAGGACCACCTTTCGCGGTACCAAAATGGCGCCGCTACGGACAAGGATGGAAAAAGATCGCGGCACGAAAAGAGGGTGCTCTTACTTTTTATCGGGTCCGTGTCATTGGCGGCCGCAACGAGTTCCTACAAGTTCGTATCGGATATCCGCGCCTCGAGAGAGGAGAGGTCCGCGAGTCGCTCGAAAGGACAACGAGAACGAGGACGCCGCGCGCTGTAGAGGCACCTACGATCGCTCGCCTTATTAAGCCCCTTATCTCCCACTCCTTTCGCCCTGTCCGTCTCTCTCTCTCTCTCTCGCTCTATCCCACTGTGCAGCACTTAAAATCATGGCTGCACGTAACCGTCTACTGATTATATGGATTCGGCGATGATTTCTGATGATGCCCCCGACCCCCGAAATGGTAAAATAATACAGTGTCGTGTCCTAGCCCCGGACCCTTTGGGTTCTGTAGGCCGGTTCGTTAGCGGGGCCTTGGCGCGAGGCACCCTGTCATTATGCGGCTGGTCCCCATCATCCCCCCACCAGTACTCAATTTTCGGTGCCCCTCTACAGCGCGCGAGCTCGACAAATCCCCCTGGCACCACCGCCGCCGCCGCCCTCCTTTCTTTTTCTGCCGTGCGTGCGCGCGCGGTCTCTTCGCTCACCGGGGGCCCGGGGCCCGGTCGTTCACGGTGCTACTATTCTACGCCGTCGCTCCGCGACATCGTCGCCTGTTTGTTTACGCTGCGGGTCGCGTGAAACGTCGTCGTGAGAAAGTATCCGCGCGCACTCTCTGCCGCACGACGCGCGTTACATGTCCACGGTCCACGGTTGTTAACTCTTTTCAGGACGAAATAGAAAGAGCTTCTGTAGAGAAATATGTCATAAAACGCGAAAAAATTGCATTTGTGATGCTCTTCACCTCTTTGACCGTAGTATCTTTGTGAAATGGACTACCTTGTATTCCATGACGCCGTTTGCCACGTCAAATTACGGGAACACTTATACTTGCCTCTTCATAGTGGGATATTTATTTAACCCTTTGTTGTATAGTGTCCTTATATGGGAACATCTATTTTTTCGCAGTTTTTTTTATGTTTCTACGTATTTCACAATTGGTTTGTGTAACATATTTAGCATCGTTATGTTCCTAAAACTTGTATGTGTACACGGAGAAAATTTTATAGTAAATATTACTATGGTGTCGCACTAGCTGCGGACCATCGAGGAATTTCAAGTTAAAATACTATAATTATTGTTTTAAAAACGATTAAATAACGTAATTTTTACCATAAACATAGTAATTTATCTTAAAATTCCTCGATGGTCCGCAGATAGTGCGACACCATAGTAATATTTACTATAAAATTTTCTCCGTGTACATGAATAACATAAATATGTAATTATTTTTCCGTTTTTTGTTTTTTTATTCTATTACTGATAATTTATAAATTCATCTATCACTTCTAAAAAGTAAAATGTTATTACAATCGAAATTTAAACTTTTCAAGATACTCTTGTAAGAATTTTTAAAAATTATTTATGCATATTTGCGGCATATTTATATTTGAAACTTGAGAATTATTCTAAGAGATTTTTTCGTTAAAAAGTAGCAAAAATTTCATCAATATCGGATCTGCCATTTTGTATTTATACATTTTAATTGCAGATTTAAAATCAGCAGCTTAAAAAACTCTTAGGTATACAATTTTATACGTAAATAACCATAGTTAACTTTTTTTCAATTTTGCTGCCATATTGAATCTGCCATTTTTATTATTTTTCGATTTCAAATTTGCAATTAGCAAACCCCAAAAATCCTCATATACTAAAATTCAGCAAATATGTTCAACGGAAAAATTGTACATCAAGGGGTTAACGAATATACACCGTAAACCATTTATCGAACAAAATAAAAGAGCAGCGTGAAAATATGCGACGTTTACTGACTTTAATTTTAAAAACTAATCAAAAAATGAAAAAGATAAATAAATATTGATGCACCTTCCATAATTTTTCAATCTTTCAATTTTAATTTGAAGAAACGAAGTTTTGGAGGAAGCCTGTTGGATGAAAGTAAGAAACGGTATCATTTTTTATCGTTGGGTTTTATCAAGTATAGAAGGAGGAATAAAATAGCAGACACAATTAGCGTGTGACATAACGCACGATATATCGGGGAGTTTATGTTAGTATCGCCCCGACTTTTGTTTTCTCGCCTCCAAATAGCATTTTTTACAAAATTTGAGCGAGTAGTCACGACCGGCGGACATTCGAAACTCGTAACTCGATCGCGCGCTGACTTCGCCTAGCAACGTTTTTCGTCGTGGCCTACGCTCGCAAAGCCACACATACACATAATTTCCCCATCCTCACGACTTTGTATAATTCGATTTCTTCAGCACTGAAGATAGATCTATTCGCGACCGAGTTGCAAAAAATAAGTTAAAGCGACGCTTGCGACAAAGCCAGTGGGGAGTCTCACTCTCGGATGCAGAATAGAGATTAAAAACGCCTAACGATATTCCTTAAACAGCCATTTACCGGTGCATCTATCTTACTTTCGAGAATAATGACACGACGGCTCGTTTTTGATCTTTCGAAATACTTATTCCGCGGCATAGTAGCGTTTTCTTGGGCGGACGACGTCGGCTGATTGGCTCCGCCGGAAGTGGATCGACAAAACCGCGGGGTTCCTATTCGTACGCGCTTGTAAAGGCGCGCGGTCGTACCAGTATCCTTGGGGTGCCACCGTCCTTGGGACGCCTCTTTGCGGGTGTAGGTGGTCCCCGCGAACGCGGCAATCATTTCGCTTAATGACGAGACCTCGGTCCTTTCCTTTCTTCGGTCTCAGATTATCGCGCGCCGTGGTTCTTCCCCCGGTATCCACGGGACCACTTGGGCTCCTTCCTCCTCTTTGCGTCCTCTCGCCCTCTGCCCCCGCTACCACCTTTTATCCCCGAACTCTGTAATTTTCCTCTAGCGACCGTGCCACCACGTCGCGCCGAAATTGGTGTACGGCGGAACGATTTCGTGGAAATATACGTCGTCGTCTAAAAAAGAGGGGAATCGGGCGCGACGGTGACGGTGGCACTTCCACTCCGCGACCTCAGAAGGGGGAAAAAGGAACGACGGGAAAGAAGAGAGAATTGGGCGAGAACGAAGACGAACGGAGCCGAAGGAGAACGATGAGAATTAGGAGAGGAAAGGTAATAAGTAGAGGAGAGCAGAAGAGATAGCGGGAGAGAGAGGAAGTCTCCCTTCGTTCCGGGAACAGTCGTATGATGAGGAATCGTACCGAACGGTCTCCGTCGCTTTCCTCTCGACGGCGACGGTGAGGTCCGCAGGTGCGCCAATCTCTCTCTCACCCCGGTGCCGTCCGTAGGTAGGGACGCCGAACAAGCGTGACAACACGCAACATTTCTTTCTATCATGCCAAAAATGATACACATTGGTCGCGCAGATGGAAGTCATTATTATTACAAAGAAGCGTTTTTGCTGCCCGCCGTCTGTCGATGCAGGATACATAGACGCGCTGACGACTTACTGAGAAAAGCTCTCCTCCCCAAAAGTTTGCTTTCTCACTCTCACACACACACACACACACACACACACACACACACACACACACACACACACACACACACTCTCTCTCTCTCTCTCTCTCTCTCTCTCTCTTTCTCGAATCTCTTCGCGAGACGAGATTGCTGCGCACCGAAACTTGTGATGCGCACATTCCCACGTCATTAAAACCAACTACCGCCGATCCCGGCCATTTTTATGGAATTTGCGCGCGGCAGGCACGATGCGCGACGAGCGCATCCTGAAATCGCGCGTCATTTCCACGCGGATACACGGGGACTATGGGGAGCGGCTTCCGCGGGCGAGCGACTTGATTTCCGGGAAATATCCAGCGTGCCGGTTGTGCTGTGCGCGCGCGCGTCGTCATGTTACGTGATGGCTAAAGTGCGCGCGGACACGTTCCTCCGCTCTTTTCCGCTTCCAGCACCTGCGAGAAAAGCCGGGCGGTGCGCCCGTTGGCCAAGCAAACAATACGGACGATGATGCGCCGTCTCGAGCGCATTGTCTGCCGCACCGCGCGGCGAGGTAGTAGTAGGCGGCGGATTTATCTACCTACTCGTAGAGTCAGGTAGAGACGAGAGAGAAAGAGAGAGACTCAGGGGTTCTCGACCCCCGGGACACGTCGCGTCGCCGCTCGGCGACCGACCGGCTGCCGCCGTCGCCGTCGCCGTCGGAAACGCCTTGGATGGAAGGTAGGGGGATGTTCCTTTCGTTCTGGACTTATTTCGCGCGGCCGGCGGCATCGTGGTGATCTATCAAACGCCTATCATCTCGCGAAGTAACAAACCGGCGCGCCGCATCCTCCTCAAGCAACGGGTCTCTCGAAGCGGAGCGTATTGGCGGATGGTTGTAACGTGCGAATGAGATCCGATTTGCGACGGTTCCACGGTGATCGCCGATCGTTATCTCATCTCGTAATCCTCGTTAAACCTCATCTGCAAACATACTAACTTTTCGATCGCCACGCGCGCGTTTGCGTGCTCGGCGAATGTTATACAACCGCGAGGAGAGGAATGTCCCGCAATTGAGGAAACGCTGACAGTCTAATGTTAACCCGATACCTTGGGCTCCGTATTTTACGACAGTGCTTACACTTTTTACGCTACCGTGATTGCAGTTGTTAAGGATGTCCTATGACATTGATTGACAAGGATATTGGCACTTGGAGCCATCGAGTACTTATGATCTCCCGACAAGGAAGTGTTTATATCATATATCGTTGATATCTCTAATTCGCCTTATATAAAGACATTTAAAACAATAATATTGCAAATTATATATGTGAGAAATTTGTTACTGGTGGGAATTGTCCGTCTGCATAAATTATTGTCAATCGATATGCGTGCATTATAATCTTTGCAAAATAGTTCGAAATAAATTACTAGAAATGTGCGAACTATATTCGAATAAGAATCGAACCGGGTGAGATTTGATTTGATTCAAATTCGAATTTCTATGATTCGAATTTGAACTCTTCAAAAGTCCAAATCTAGATAGTTCGAATATGAATCATATAATCGTCAATTTTATAAAATCATATTTTCCGTTAATAAGCAAAATAGTATGTGATCATGTCAATAGTAGCATTAATTGAGTGCATTTAGTATTACAGCCGCTTGAGCGACTAAGTAGTTAAAAAGTTTATTCCTAATTTTTTACATGCTCTGTGACCCATCAAATTGTAAGTAAAAGTTTGAATATACGTAAGAAATAGTGAGCTATGAGTATTCATAATAAAATAAACTATATTATTTATGTTATTTGATTTAATTATGTATGTAATTGGGTAAAGTTATTGGATACTATATATTAGAGTATTTTAATACTTTATCTATGATTTTTCGTCTAATATAATTGCAGTTAAAGTATTTGATTAGTTTTATATTAATATTTAAATATGTTTTTTGCCTTAAAAAGAATTTATAATCAATATCTATGATTTTTCCACATCAAAATATTCTCTTATTATCTACGTGTTAAAAGTCAATCTAATAATAATTATATTGTTAATTAAAAATTATATTTCAAGGATTTAGCTCGACTTTATTCCATTTGGATGAAATTTTGTTAATACGATTCGATATAAAAAATACTTGATTCGCACATCTCTACTAATTACATTTTATTACATTTGTGCAATTAATACTAACTTTGATTTCCTAATCTTAACAGATTATCAAGAGATACGGTAGTGTCTCGCGCCAAGTACAGGCGAAGCGAGACCGCACCGTGACTCTTTTCGGAATTAACATGACGCTGGAAATATGTTTATAATAATTTTTTTACTTCTAATACTTACATTATAATTCGTAAACATCATATAGTCATAAAGATACAAATTTACGATGTAAATCTGATTCGAAGCTTGTTCGTCGAACTGTAATACCCGTGGGAATTTAGAATTTCTCTTTCAATTTAAATTCAGATTGCAACTTACTCTATTCAATTTTATTAGACGCTATGGCATTTCGAAAATGCGTTTTATATCTAAGTATTCCTCTCACAATTCGCGTAACACGCGTGTCTAAGAAACGGCACGTTTCCGTAGCCGCTTTTCCCGTCACGTTACGAAATTCCAGGACCTTTGTGTCTCATCTAAAGGGTCTTGTGTCATTAGTCAATTCGTACGATACATTGCCTATCGTTCGAGGCAATCTCTTTCGTGGAAAATGTTTGTGGAAAAACGTCCCTCGGGGCAAGCGTTTCTCAGGTCGCAAAATTCCAGGATCCTCACGATCTGCCGGGTTTGATTAGGCCGTTAAACAATCCGTGCGACGCATTCAGGTCTTTTCGTTTTGCGAGGGGCATAATATCCCTCCCGCAGGTCCGGCTCGCGTACAACACGCGTTTCTAGGAGACGGCACGTTTCCTACGTGGTCGCTTTTCCCCGTTTCGTGTCACGAAATTCCGGGACCGTTGGTACGAAGAGGGTTCTCGGTACAGGAGGCTCGAAGGGCCGGGCGCGGAATGAGCGCCGACGGTAAGTCAGTTTTTCGCATACCGAGGCGCTCAGGTATAGGTATAGGTAGAGGTAGAGGAAGAAGCACGCGGAAGGGGGGGGGGAAGGAGGAAGATGAGGAGGGAAAGGGACGGGAGCAAGAGGAGCGTGAAAGAGAGAAGGCGAGAGAGAAGGAGAGAGTCGGCATGCAGGCAGGTAGGCAGACAGGCAGGTAAGAGAGTTTGGTATGGTCTAGCTGCTTGCTGCCGCGCGAAGCGCGTTGAATGCCGGGGCCTCGGTGTATCGGGGCCCGGTACCAGCGCCGAGCGGCGCGGCGCGGCTCCCCTCTCCAAGATGGCCGCCGCTGGTCGGGGCCCAGCCGTGAGTCCCCCTGACCGAGCCAGGCGAGTCCGTCGGGTTAGGGGAAGGCCTCGCAGGTGCCGCCATGTCAGTGCATGCCTAACCTCGAAGCCGCGCGGAACGGACGTTGGGCCCAAGTACGCGACACCTCGTGCTACCGCCGCTATACCTGCGAGGGGTTCTAAGCTCTCTCTCTCTCTTTCTCTCCGTCGTTTTGGTCCCCGCGATTCGCGTACCTGTTGCGGATCTGTAGCTGCCGTTGGACCGGGGCCACGATCCCGTCTCGTTCGGTTCGGGAGAGAACGGTGCGCGATCGAGGAGAGGGTCCGACCCTTCGGGATCGAGAGGAGGCCGCGCGGAGACGTCGGACGACGACCGGGGCGTCTCTCCTCCTCCGTGAGAGCCGCGGAATGAAGCGCGTGTACGGGGCTAGTCGCGTCTCGATACCGTGATACTCGGCGCGTCTCGCGTTGCGTGGTTGGGCAAGAGCGCGTCGTTTAATCCATCTACTTCGTGATTTCGCGCACACGTATCGACTGGTGTACGATTGACAGTTCAGAGTGTTCTTTCGACGATCGTTGTTCCACCTACTTTTCCGCTTTTCTTCTGGAATTCTGTTCC
The DNA here is from genome assembly GCF_030848805.1 of Temnothorax longispinosus. NCBI lineage: Eukaryota > Metazoa > Arthropoda > Insecta > Hymenoptera > Formicidae > Temnothorax > Temnothorax longispinosus. The sequence goes on from NC_092367.1 coordinate 291,183, forward strand.
TGGATCCGCAGACTGGTTTCCCACCTTGATTCGTCAACGCGAACTGGTGGACGGACGTCTTAAAGCGGTTGACCAGCGAGAATGACAGCGGCAACGACCGGCCCGTGACGTCCCCTGGGACGAAACACGCGATCGGATTCGCGAGGTGTCCGACGGGACGGGAACACGGCGGTCATGCATGACGCGGGGCGATCGCGCCGGGTTCGCGACCGGTCGTGCTGATCGGTTGGGCCGGTTATCGGGACGTGGATCTGACGCCGGGAATGCCCTACATCTCGCCGTCGATAGTCCGCTGAAGGAACCTGGCGGAGAAACCGGGAAAGGAGTCGCTTTCTAGGGAAAAGTGGAGCGTCGCGAATAATTCGGTTCCCTTCAGCCCGAACGAGCGAATCCCCGCGACGCGACGCGACGCTGCTATGTCCTCACTAAGGGTACCGGGACACGGTTTGCGCGGCCGCTGGTGCGAATCGACGACGCGGTGAGACAATTACGCCGGTACTCGAAACACGAGAGTTCGCTTAAAGTGAAGGGAAGCTGGTACTTGGTATGTGAACATAACAGTCGGTGGAAGTGAATCTTAGCCGCGAGAGACCCGCTCACGGGTAAAACACAGTGATATTTGGTGGTTGCTTGTCGTGTTGGTGCTACAAGGTTAGGTTTATAAGTTGGGTGACAAGAGGATAGTGCCGGTGGAAGCGAGAAGCGCGACGGGAAGGTGCACGAGGACTCGGGGTCGTCCCCCGCGACGCGATCGGCGGCCGCGCGGAGAATGGAAAGGAGATAATATCGCGAGTCGAGGAGGGCGAGGTGGGCGAGGAGGAGGAGGAGGAGGAGGCGGAGGACGGCCGTGGCGTGGTGTTGGAGGCCCCAGGATGTGGCGTCTGCTACTGTTCCTCGTCCTGGGAGCGACCCCCGCCCCGGGCGCGCTGCCCGAGCGCGTCAAGTACCTGGAAGTGTCCGAGAACGTGCGGCCGGGCACCCGGGTGGGTTTCATCGACATCGATAGTCCGCCGTATCTGATAGCGCTGGTGCCGGGCTCGCCGGTGGAGACCGACCTGATCGTCGAGCCGGCGACGGGCGAGATAAGGACGCGGGTGCCGCTGGACCGCGAGACCCGGCCGTCGTACAGCCTGGTCGCGCTGCCGAGCGTGCGGGTGGTTATCACGGTGCTCGACGAGAACGATAACGCGCCTACCTTCGCCGAGGCGCACGTGGACATAGAGTTCCCGGAGAATTCGCCCCGCGACGTCAAGCGGCCCCTGCCGCCGGCCTACGATCCCGATCTCGGCCAGTACACGACGCAACGCTACGAGATCGTGTCCGGGAATCACGGCGACGCATTCCGACTGTCGCAGCAGCGCGGCCGCGACGGCGTTCTGTACCTGGACCTTCAGATCGCCGGCTCGCTGGACCGGGAGGCGCGCTCCCGCTATCATCTGGTGATCGAGGCGCTCGACGGCGGCACGCCGCCGCTCCGCTCCCGCCTCACCGTCAACGTCACCGTGCAGGACGTCAACGACAATCCGCCCGTCTTCAACCAGACGCGCTACGTCGCGAGCGTGCCGGAGAACGCGACCGTCGGCACGCCGGTGCTCGCGGTGAACGCGACCGACGCCGATGTCGGGGACAACGGCCGCATCGAGTACTCCATCAATCGCCGGCAGTCCGATCGCGAGGAGATGTTCCGCATCGATCCGGAGACCGGGATGGTCTACGTCAACAAAGCCCTCGACTTCGAGTCCAAGGAACGTCACGAGCTGGTGATCGTCGCTCGGGATCGCGGCGCCCAGCCGCTGGAAGCCAGCGCCTTTCTCTCCGTCCGCGTGACCGACGTCAACGACAATCAGCCGGCCATCACCGTCATCTTCCTGTCGGACGACGCGACCCCCAAGATCAGCGAGAGCGCGCAGCCCGGCGAGTTCGTCGCCCGGATATCCGTCAGCGATCCCGACTCCCGGACGGAATATTCTAACGCGACGGTAACCCTGACGGGCGGCGAGGGTCACTTTGGCCTGGCCACGCGGGACAACATAATCTACCTCGTGGTGGTCGAGCGGCCGTTGGATCGCGAGGAGCAGCCCGTCTACGAGCTGTCGGTAGAGGCGACGGACGCCGGCACGCCTCCGTTGTGCGCCGTCCGCACCTTTCGGCTGCTCGTCACCGACGTCAACGACAACGCGCCCAAGTTCGAGCACGACGTGTACGAGGCCCATCTCCTGGAGGTGTCCGAGCCCGGCACGTCGGTGATACAGATGGTCGCGACCGATCTCGACGAGGGCGCCAACTCGGCGATCCGTTACTCCTTGGCGAACGCGACGTGGTTCGCGATCGACGAGACCACCGGCCTCGTCACCACGGTGACGCACGTGGATTGCGAGGCTGACCCGGCGCCGATCTTGGTGGTGTACGCGACCGATTCCGGACGTCCGCCCCTCAGCAGCAGTGCGACCGTGCGAATCACCATTCACGATTTCAACGACAACGAGCCGATCTTCGAGAAGCCGCTCTACAACGCCACCGTGCCGGAGGACATGCCCGTCGGAGACTGCTTCCTCAAGGTAGGATTGTGAAAAGCACTTTTCTCCCGTGTTGCGCGCCACGGAAATGTGAGAAAGCAGGGTAGACCCCTTTAAGTGGCGATCTTACTGGAGTAACAACGAGCAAGTTTTTGTTCATGGTTTCTTAAAAAAAGTTTCTGATTGTTGCCGAAAGTTTCTTGAAGTTGTTTCTTTATGTTTCCGTTCGAAGTTGCCGCTTGTTGCGTGTCTTTATTCGAAGTGATAAAGATGAAAGGAAAACGCGTCAACGAGTAACAAGAACAAATGTTCCTTCAATGTGAACATTCAGTGCTGCAAATGGGAAGACGGGAATAGAAACAAAACCCAAATATTTCTGTGATTATGTTGCCTCGATGTGGACAAAATGTTGCCACAAGTTGACATATTATTTTGACGGATTATTTAGAAACATTTAGCAACAAGCAAAAGTTGCTCGTTGTTGCTCTAGTGAGGATGTTGCTTTACGACGATTGTGTGCGTTTGGGATTCGGCTAAACGCTAATGTCACGTCAAGCCGCGTGACGGGTAAACGCGCGCAAACGCGAGAGTCTATGGGAATCGTTTCGCATCCTGTTAGCATTGTTGCGCTCAAAGTGTGAGCGATATGTTTACGTTGCGCTTTTCACCCGCCGCGCCGTGATATCGTGTTTTTAACGCTGCTCTCTTAACGCCGCGCTCGCTCGCATATGAAGTCGTATATAGCAACGCTAACGGGCAATTGTTTCGTCAGTCGGGTTGCAACGCAAAAAGTTGCGGAATAGGTCCGCGGGCTGTTGCAATTTTGTGAATTGCTTGTCACACCGTTTGATATCTATATGACGTACGGAATATTTTCCACACTTGTTCGGACGTTCGCGGGTGTTGCGTCGGACTGACGTAACGCTGTCATCTCCCTTAACAAGCGCGGTACTGTCGGTGTCTCTCTCTCGGCGCGTAATTGATATTTATATTCCGTGAAAGAGAGGAAGAGAGAGAGAGAGAGAGAGAGAGAGAGAGTTCGACTCGAGCTTGAGGTTGAGGTGTCTTCGCTATCTTAATTTGTTAAACCACCAACGTCCGCGCGCGAGAAAGCGCCGATTATACAGAAGTCGCACAAGCCACGTTTCGCCAGTGCTCATCAATGCGAGATCGAAGTTTAATTGACATACACTTGAGAAATCACGCTAATCCCTACCGACCGATTCGATCGGTGAAAATCCGTCATCGGTCTTTATGCCGCGGGTTCTAATTGACCCGTCATCGGAATCGATTGCGCGAGAGACGTTTACCGGCCGTGTTGCACGCGCCTCGCGACACGATCAGCCTCTATAAATTAATATCTTAAATGTCGCGCGTCGGCGCGAGAGAGTGACGTTACACGCCCGGTGGGTACTTGGCGTTTAAACCCTTACATAAGCCACGTCGTTTCGCGTAAAGTCGCTAAGATTCACATTAAAGGTTCCTCGATGCAGTCAGCCGGGCAAAAGGGCACGAACGAACGCTCGTAACTAGCCGCGGGCCGTCAGGCACGTATGTTAAAGCCGGGAAAGCTGTAATTGGTACTTGGAGCGAGAGAGGGAGAAAGAGAGAGTAAACGGGAGGGAAGGTTTTCTTCGGCTGTCAATTAGTATCGCGAGTATCCGGACAGAGCGTTCGATTGATTTTCGTTTCGTTTTCTCATTCCGCGAAAAAGGCACCCAGCCCAAACAAATCCGTGCTATGCGTCATTTGCATACGGCCCGCGTGTCTTTCTCTCCGCGAGGAAAGAGAGGCGGAGTAGCGTTCGAGCGTATACGAGTAGGAGCCACGAGCGGCGACCTGAATGAGGAAAGAAGTGTTGCGTACGCACGGGCACGCATAGCGGCGACGTGAGTCGCTCAGGGGCGTAACGTCGTCGATCCGAGAGAAGAGGGGAGAGGGAGAGAGAGAGAGAGAGAGAAAGGAGAGAAAGGAATGTAACGTCTTCCTGGTGGTTCTCCCGCGCGCCTCGCTCTTCCGGCGCTCTCCTCCGCGTATAGACCGCGCGGCGATCACGAAGAAGAATCCCCCGCTGACGCGTTCTCTTAGCGAGGCCGTCGCCGCCGCTGTACACGCCGAGACGCCCTTTCCCCCCGGAGCGGTGCTAGAACGCGAACAAGTTAGTCCCGACACCCGATGGGTGCTTCACGAGCCGGCGCCGCGTCGTTACGTCCCGCCGTGCGACCGGCCGCGCACATTTGTATACACCCCGCGATGACAAGGCCAGGACGCAATAAAGGATAGATCCCGGAAAAGAGATAGGACAAGGGATAATAGACGGCGCCGCGCCGCGTCGCCGCCTTCCGCACGTGTTCGCAACGCGTCACTGAAATTTGAGATGTCGCACCGTCTCGGAAAGACGATTACGCGTGTACACCGGCTGTCGCCGCACCGACGTTACGAGTGATCGTATTACGTTCGACGTAATCGTCGAAAGTTGTATTACACTGCCGCGGCTCCCGATTGTGTCAGCGCGTAACGAATTTACAGCAAACTTTCATAGACTAGCAGAAATAACGGAGGGATTCATCTTATAGTTCTCCTCGCGTAGACGGATTTGTTTCCGAAACCCGTTAAAAACTGAAGCTTTAAACATGTCGATAACACCAAAAATAATAATTTGTTGACCATTGGATTGCCTCAATGAATGATCAATGCGTTTTCTGTACGCTTTGACGAAGCGTTTTTCGCCATTAATATATTAGAGTAATTGTGATAATTACTCTAAAAGAGAGGGTTGTCACTCTAATTTGAGTAAATGCGGGCATTCATAAGGTAGGAGTGAAGTTTTCACTCAAGTTTTTAGAGTAGCTACTCTACTGGAGCTTTAGAGTGATACGATCTCACTCTAAAGCTATAGTAAATCACGATTTACTGATTGACTGATAAATGACTCTAACAGAGTAAAATTTTCAATTTAAAATTGTAGAGTAACATAATTCATTCCTATGGACACTGATCTACTGCACTCGAAAAGAGTGCCCTTTCACTCAAATGAAGTGCGGTTTTGCTTCAACTTATATAGCGCAATTTTACTCTTTTTTAAGAGAGTGGCGTATCCTCAGGTGTATCATTCAAAGTGCACAGACTCAATTTTCACTTTTCGTTACACTTGCATTTCACTCATTTTGAGTGATATTTCACTATTCGACTTTTAGAGCGTACGCTTATCACATTTCAATTGCCGCGTTTCTGACGGAGGGGACTTCGTAATAACGTTCGTCATTCATAGTAACGATTTGTGAACCGTAGATTCCTGCGAGGAGGAGGATGAGGATACGAAGCAAGAACGCGAAATGAAGGGAGAGAAGAAATCTTCTCCGCCTTCTTTCTCCCACATCCTGTCTGTCTCGCGCGGACGCTCGCTTGACCCTTTTTTGTCCCTCTGGATTGTCATCCGCGTGCGGCGCGGGTACGCACCGAATGCCGATGGAAATTGCACCGGGAATAATCCGAGGGTATTTTTCAATCGTGCGCGCGGGGCACGGCGAACGCATCCGGCGAAGCCGTGCGCAACGCGACGCCGGCTGCCGCGCCGCATTGATGTTAATGTCTGCTCCCGGTACGATATATATTTTATTGGCGTTTCGCTGCCTAGTTCAATGATGATTTATAATTGTTGTTCGCTCGGCTGTAATTATTATAATTACAGATTTTTCGTTCGGGCTCTCGGAACCGGGCCCCGGCTTGGCCCGGGCTCGGGCCCGGACCTTCTTCGCTCCATCCCCCTTCGATGCGGCTCCACCCCTTTGGTCCTCCGTCTCTCGGGCTTCTCGTCTCCTTCCCCTCTATGCATTTCTTCCGCTCTCGCTCTTGCTATCGGTCTCGCTTCTCTTCCCTCTCTGTCCCACTCGCTCGCTGTTCTTTCTATCTCGCGAACAGAGACCAGATCTACGGCGGCTCCGACGTAGAAACGGGTTTTGGAAGTTGGACTCGCGCGATGTCGAGTTCTTTGCGCTCTCGGCTCCTGAGAAACCTCTGTCTCTGCTCTCGCCTTCGTTTAAGGAGGTTGAAGCAGTTTGGTCAACTCTAGATTTTAGTTTGTAAAAAATATATATGATAGTATAGGATCTACCGCATGTGTGAGAATTATTTCAGATTTATTGACCATCCAGAAGCTGAGATATTAATTTCCAAAAATGCGTCGTTTTACATGGGGTTAGATGGAGAAAGCGTTGACGGCGATGATTGATCCCAATTTTCTTTAATATCTAATCTATATAAACGCTCAAAAAACGTGCCTACGCGTACAGTAAATTAATGCGAACATTTAGAACGCAAGAAAACACGTATTCACCATCTAATAACAAATATATTACAAGTTGAAGCGATCGAAATTAGACTGAAATAGCAGTTGATAGTTCGCGAGTAGGTAGATGTGGCAACGCAGCGTCGCCCGCGTTTTGGCTGTACCCGAATCCTGTCGGTATGTGCACATTTTTGTGGTTCTCTTCCGTGCTATGTCCACGATTTTTTGATTCTCTTTGGAAATAAAACCAAAAAATCATGAATCTAACGGAAAAAAACCAAAAAATTGTGAACATAACATAAAAGAGAACCCTAAAATCGTTGACATTACTACAAAATAGTAGACACAGCACGGAAGAGAACCAAAAACGTGCACATACCGACAGGATTTGGGTATAGCCAAAACGCGGGCACCTAACCTCTTATCCAGAATGACAGAAAATTCGGCCGCAGGGGGAAGTGATCCGCGCAGTTCCTTGGGCTTAACGAACCTACGGCAATACCGAGTTCAATACATCGCGGACATAAACACACAGTTACACAGACATTCATACATATACACAGTGTCATATAGCCCAAAGGTGGGGCTGAAGGCACTATAAAATCCCTCATCCGAGGGATATAACCCTAAAAAAAAAAAAAAATGACAGAAAATTCACCGGCATGTTTACGTTTAGCAACTGCCGTTACGTGGCTCAACACAGAGGCGAGTACTGCTACCAACCCCATAAAAGTGAAACGTTGCCAAGTTTCAATCGTATTTAATATAATCGACGGAAAGTTATTAAAAAATCGATAGCTTATATAATTGTCAAGGGAGCTACCAGTAAGAATCATTATTTCATTCTATCAACGGCAAAACATATATTCATGCCATTTTTATATTGAAATAATTAGCAATACTACAAGTTTTCAAGTTGGCATTGGCAAAAAAGTGTTTCGTTTTTAGCTAATTAAAATATAAAGATGCATAATATGATACTTTTACTATACGTTTTATGCAATAGCAGCGTATGGAGAATAAAATGATACCTAATACAGATTTTTTAATGACCTAATAAAAAACTTTTTTCTAAACCGTCAATTGACTCAACTGGATCGCTTCAACCTCCTTAACGCGAAACGCGGCCATTTGATTCTGATAAGGATATGTGCCAATAGATTAGTGGGGCGGATGATTAAGAGAAAAAAAAAACGAATATCAAACACAAACATCATTTTCGTTGGATCGATAAATAAATTCAATTATGAATACAATTCATTTCTTCAACACGGTAATCGTAATTTGCGTAGGAATCGCGCTTTCAGCGGACACCTTCGTCACGCGCGCGCGCGCGCGCATTTATTTCTCGGATCTAACGATATCCGCGCATATTCACGCGTGGAATAACGGAACGCGCGCGCGTACGTACTTATGCGCGCGGCCTACACATCGGGAACACTGGTTCCAATTCATCCTCGCGCAGGTCTCTCATTATCCGTCCTAACCGACGACGGAGGATCATTAAGCCACGGCGCCTTTTGTCTGTTTCTCTATACGCGTCCGTCTCTCTAACAACGAGCTCGGAAAGAACGAGGGACTTGAGAAAAACGCCAGCGAGGCGTGCTCCACTTCGGCGTAGGTACTTTCCTTCCATCCTCCTCGTTCTCGAGGACCGGGAGACCTCGCTTCCCTCCCCTGGCGCTCTCCTCTTCCCGATACAGTCGCTACACTTTCCACGGCCACTGCTCTCGAGTCGAGAATCGATTACGAATCGGACGATCGCGGCGGTGCGTGGCAGTCGATGCGAATGCGAGAGCGAATGCGAGAGCGAGAGCGAGGCCGTTGCATCGGCTCCGCCGGTGCACACACACCGCGTGTATATCGCGGTACGAAGTGATGACCGTAATGACTCTAACCACCGTCTGACATCTGGCATTAGGCACTCGGGCTTTCGAGTGGCAACGCCCGCAGCAATTGTTGCCGTTTACGACTGCCGTGCGCGCTCTCCTTCTCTCTCGCGCACCGCGACAGCGGCGATGGTTCTTCTTCCTCCAGCTTCTTCTCCATCTCTTCTCTTCTCTTTCGCTCCCTCTATCTCGTTGTCGCTCCTACTTGGACGAATCCGGCTTCCTCGTCTCTCCGCGTCTCTCTTCTTCTGGTCCTTTCCCTTTCCCTCACGATCTTTCGCTCACGGTATCTCTTTCTCTCTATCTCGCCTTTCCTCATATCTCTCCTTCCCGCTCTTCCCGTATCTCCTTCTTGTTTCCTCTGTCCCGTTCGCTTACACGTCTTGTTCGTTCTCTCGCTCTTTCCTTTATTCGCTCCCGGTCTCTCCCTACTTCTCGTTGGTTCGCTCTCGATCCTACGCGCTATAGACCGCATTCCCGAGCGCAAACGACGAGGTAGAGATATATGTATATGCATTCGCATGTGCACCATTCGCGCGTCGCCGTCGCCGTCGCCGTTGCCGTCACGAAGCGCGCAGCAGCACGCTCCGCGATAGCGCTACTCCGCGGTCCTGAAAAGTCATAATTGCGATATTCGCGCTACTCGCGCGACGCGCGATCGCCTCGTCGACAGGTGACACTCGCTCGCATTCTTTCGGGGCGAGTGCAGCGAATGGACGAGTGTGCGGGCGCGAGCGCGCGGCTCCGCTTATTTACGAGCGGATTATGCAATCGAACGTGCTGCTGCACACTCGGCTCTAATCGTAATACCGTGCTACATAATGCGAATCTGATCCTTTTTTTTCCTAGGAGACTCGCGCGCTCCACTCGGATTGCAAAACGTGACACGCGCTCGTTAACCGCGCGAGCACGCGTGGCTCTAAATTAAAAAAGCAAATATGTAATGAAGACTGTAGCGCGCATAAATATGTGTTTATAGATCCTGGCGGATTGGAAGTGAAAATACGCGGAAGTCGTTTATCTCTAAACTCTAACCTAACCGAGATGCAGTATTCTTGATACCCTCAAATATGAATTAAGCGAGTTTTTTCGTATTTCGTATCAAAAGTGATTTCCATTTATGTAAATCTGCATATTATTATGCATGTGTTGACAGCGCAACACAGTCGCTGAATTGAAACTCTCGATCCTTTTACCACAGAATCATATACGGGTTGTGTAAGAACTGTGCGCAGTATCCGATGTAATAAATTAAATGCGTGTGGGATAATAAGACTTAAAAAACGATATTTTATATAATCGTCGCGTAAAAATAAAATAATTTTCAATTTTTACGAGTTAAACGATTTAAGTGAGAAAGGAGTAGGCGATCGAGTAACTTCGTGTCTCCACAATGTATATATATATATATATATATATATATATATATATATATGTATATATGTGTTTACATACATATAATATATACTTTTATAAATTGCTAATTAATTCACGTTTTTTCGTTACTGCTCGCAGAATCGATACCTGACCGCGTCGAGAAGTCGTTAATGTGATTTAAGTCTTAGCGATCCTGATAGTGATTTCTTCCGTATCTTTCGTTGTATCGTTTCGCGGTCGTTTGCGCTCGCTTTAATTCTCTCCGCGCTGAAAATTTCCGCCGTACGGATCGTGCGAAAGTGTAGTCGCGTGTGCGTAACGCCGTTGTTCTCCATTCCGCGTCTCCATCTTGGGAATAATAGAGGCCCAGATCTCGTTCCTCGGGATAGTCAGTAAAAAAAAAGATATACCTCACCGAACGGGAATAACGACTTATATCGCGAGACCGTATCGCGCGGAGCAATTACGGACATTAGAAAGTCATCCTTGTTAAAAGCGGTGCTGCGGACTGTTGCGCGTTAACCAAATTTCTCCTCGTACAAAAATACGACACGTCGACGGATAATCGTGGTCCTCGCTAATGGCAATGAAACGTAGGAAACTCTGGCATACGAATGAATTCTGACGCAACAACAAAAAGTGTCTCTCTAATCTTTCTTATCAGTCTGCGCAACTCTTTTGTTTACCTGAAACAATTAAATGGAATCTGGGTGGCGGAATGTTGTATCACTGGATATAACAACGTTGCCGCTTCTTAAAGGAATCAGAAACCTTCAATCTTCAGAGTCTACGTGTTTAATCACACGAATTGCAGCGATTTCCCCTCCGTGCAGAAATGATCGGAATAATTCACGCCGGTGCGCGCCAGCTGAAAATAAATGCCAACAAGGCGGCGATCGTTTAGCGATGAAAAGAAGAGAATTATCCTTATCGGCGTTGTTGATTACCATCATTTTCCCGCGCTCCTAGCAGCACTGCGCGCGATAACCATCCGTTATCGAGTTTCCCGCGTGTCCCTGGATTACCCAACGTTCTCTTCTATATCTCGATAGCGGGTGGTGACTGGTGAGGTATCGGACGACTTGCTCCGTTCGTTCTCGCGTTCTGTAACACTGAATACACGTAACACGGAGCACCGTGCTCCGTTTAAACAATCGTGAAAAAAGGCGAGAGACTTCTCGCTCGTAAATTTCGCGGAGAGACCAGTTCTTTATATCGATGAGGAAGCGTTACGCGAAGAAGCGACCTAAAACTTGACCGCCACACTTTCAGTGCGAGTCTTTTTCCGCGTGTTACTCCGCACCGGCGGCGCGGCGGTTAATGTTACCCACCGGGTGGGAAGACCGCAATTCCGGGCTGAGAATCCCGGGAGATTATTCTCCGCGCGCTCGAGATTCCGCGAAAAATTCGAGCTTTAGTACCGCGCGCCGGCATCCTTCAAAAATCACCCTTTCACACGCGCGAACACGCGTGATGCTTGCAACGGCGCGGACAAACGATGCCGACTGGCTATCGGGCCGGCGCGGCGCGAGGAGCAGATGGTAAGAAGGTGTGTACGTCGTAAGAAGTAGGTGATTGCTCGAGAACTCTTACGAGAGGGCCGAGACCGAGTTGGTGCGCTCTCGAGATTCTACGGTGCATAACGCCGTTAAGAAGAACGGCTCGTAAAATCTTTGGCGAGCTCGGCCAGACACACACGCACGACCGGGACAAACCGAGAAAAATCCCTATACGTTCTCTACGCGATCGTGCGATACACCCCTCCTTCCCGTCGTGTCGTCATTACCGGGATTGTAAGCACACCCACACTGGAAAAAAATCTGGTTGAATTAATTGAACGTCTGGTGGAAAATGAACGAACCAGATTCTTCCAATTAATGCAACCAGAATTTCTATTAATTCAACCAGATTCTGGTAGATCTAACCAGTATTTTCTGGTTGAAAATGAACAAGCCAGATTTTTTTTCAGTGCAATAAGTCATTTTACAATGGCTTACGGACGATTCACGAAATCCTGGGAGAAGTTTTGTTCAAAACTCAACACGTATTTTCTCAAAAGTTTATTTAGATAGAAAAAAGAGAGAAGATGATTAATGATTTAGAATATTTTTTTGGTAAACGATCAACAGCGCATAAATCAATTTCTATGACTTTCAGAATAATATTGTTAAGTGCTATTAGGGATGCAAAGATAGTAATTTAAGTAATCTCTCACTATTTGACTGACATTGCAAGATGCTTGATTCGTCAATAGTGCATGATTGCCTTTAAATATTCATAAGGTCGATGGTATGCATCATCGCTTTAATGAACGAAGATAAGTGGAAGCTCTTTGGAAGCTTAATCATCGCTATTGCGATAACGCTTATCATAATCCCGCATGTAAAGTATAATTTTACCGATGTTTTGCGCATTCAATAATTTTTTTTTGCCGCAAAACAGATGTGCGTTTCTCTTTCAGGAGAAATTGAAATTTCTCACGAAGAGCTTGTGGTCGGCTTTAAAAATTAAAGGCAGCGAATGATAGAACCGCGTATAATTAACATATTTCTCATTTTCCGTGCTGCCTTTCTCGCTCTCTTTTTCGGACGAGCGGCTCAATTAAGTTATAACAAAGATACGAGGATGAAGGACGATTAAGAAACTCTCCGGATCTCTGTCGGAGAGCCGAGGGCGTTAAAACGTTAAAATCGGGGCCGTGTCTCGTATCCCGATCGAAGTCGGTCACTCTCGATCACTCCGTGCCGAAGAGCCCGCGGCTGCATTCGAGCGTTTCCTCCGAGTTTAACGAAACCAAGAGAGGCAGAAGGGCAAGGGGGGAGGGCCACGGAAGAGAGGTCGATCTTTAAGTGCGTGTGTATATGCATCGAGGCGTCGAAGAGAGAAAGCGCTCGGTAGGCAGATCGGGCTATAAGGATCGAGTAGAGGCGGTCGACGAAGGAGCGAGAGAAGAGGGACGGGAAACTGCGTGTGAGCCGCACTTTCCAATGCACTTGGTATACGACCGGGAAAGTGCAACAAGCGGCGCGGCGGGCTAAGCCGAGAGTAGACCTCATTCGCACGTGCATCACGCGCGGGACAGACGCGTTTGCCCTAAACGGAACGGCCACGATTCCGTGGAAATTAGTTTTGCCATTCGCGAAAGTTTATATCTCTCTCATCAAAATGAATAGGAATATACATTTCGTACGTTGTCGTTGAAAAGGAAAACGTGAAATCTCTCAAAATTAAAGCATTAACTTTAAGGGAACTTATTTGTAATGTTAATGACCAAATAAGTTTTCACGAGGCAGTTTTTTGTAATATTTTTTTCAATCTGCCTCCTTCAATTCATTCAGACTGTATATTTGTTTTTATTACCTCGATTACGAAATAATCGAGGAAAATTCGTTGCGGATCGGTCGTTGCTCGATCGCACGGAATGTCCGAAGGCCGCACGCGAGATCGGATTTCGTGAGCTTGGCTTTACACTTAATTTCACGATCGATCATCGGCGATCCCACGTCCCGGGCATTTTCTCCGCCGCACGATTGAGCTCTGGGGCGCATTCCGTCGCACGCATCTCATCCCGCGCGACCAACGCGACCGGCTGCAACGCTCAGAGGGAAAACCGCTTTCCGATCGATGCCACGGTTGCAGGAAAGTCGTGAAGGTGGTCGTGTACGCGCTGTGCGCGCGGCTTGATTATCCTATCGATAGGACAGACGGTTATGCATGTGGAGCAGTTAACGAAGCACTTGAGAATTTCTCCGATGCAGAATGCCATTAGACAATTTACATACGCGCGGCACTTCGCCTGCATATTAATGGCCGGTGTAACGTGGCCGAAGAGTAACGTGTCAAAATACCACTTTCAATTGATAGTCTTAATCGCGATATTATTAAACGCGTGTCTCGATCGTATACTTAAATCATTTTTTTCCCCTTTTCTACTTTCTCTTGTCGTTAGCGAAAATGTTACGAGCTTGTTTATCGTCGTATTGCTATATAAGAATTGACTGGTTATCGGGGAAAATTTATTTTATGACTTATTTGAGAGGAAGCGGTGGCTGTATATTGATAGATTACTTCTACTCGCGACGTACATTAGAGAATGCTCTTTGCGTTAAACAAGTACTCGTGCTAAGCCATATAAGATTACATTTGAGTTGTTTTCCATTACACGATTACATAATCCATCGTAATATGATCGATAAACGATACAGGCTGTGTTATAATTAATATTTTAAATCAATGGCACAAACGTCAGGTATTATAAACATATGTTATTTTTACAACCGTTCTACGTCTGTCATTATAGTAAAAGTTTAAGACAATTTTAATAATTTTATTGATATTTGGATTTAAAAGTAAGGATCCAATTTAATTCAAAATATTTTAAATATGTCATGTTATTGTGATTTAAGATCTTAGATTAACCAAGGTTTAATAAACTTTATCCCTTTTTTTAATAATTTTACGCGCGAGAATTAAAATGTGTGTTCATCGAAAATACTCGGAATCTCTAAAAATCATCAGAACTTAATATATGTATAGGTATTAAAATTCGATATTGTGTGAAGCCAGACCAAGCAAAAAACGGAAACGAGAACGGTTGGTGCTGCGCGTATGTACATAGACGATACGTTCTATTTCTTTTCGGTATAATATCAAAGGAAAACTTGTTACGCTCGAATGACTCATGTCGTAAGTACTCGTTCGTGATTGTTTGCCTCAACTATTTTTCGGTAACGGATCATCGATTTCTTCTTTGCGACGTGTATACAGCCTGTTATTGTAAACACACGTTCGCTTTGTTTACGTTCGCGCGGTGAGACTCGGCCAGCAAGCAGTCAGCGGCGTAGGCTACACCGTCTGCTGCATTATTATCTCTCGCGATGCATTCGCGACAAGTAGTCCAGTCATTTTAGACGAAAATATGGCTTCTGTGCAAAAAAATTAGAAACTACTTTTTTTTAATCGCTTTATTTCGTTGTTTTAAATAACATATTAAAAATCGAGAACGATATCGGCAGGGCTAAAAAAGTTATTCAAGATCAAAGGTCACGAAAATCAGTTTTTGGCGAAAATCTCGTTTTGTATGGCTCGGAGGTCAATTAAGGTAGTTACAAAAAAGAAAGATCATGAAATTCTCTACAAAAATGGTTCTATTCATTTTTCACGTACGATGAACCGTTTGCGAAATACAAAGTGACGAATGTGTATGTCGAGCGTTGTATCCATTTCCGCACTACCTTTGAGACCTCTATTAAGCTGGACCCCCCACCAGCGCAAAGTCAAGTTTGCACTAGGTCAAAAATTTAGTGCTACTTAGGTGTTAATTAAGTGCTCTAGTCCGAATTTTGGTGCTCGAACCGTTTAGCAGGAAATCGCGTAAAAAATGGGGGGGGTCCAGCTAGCCATTAAGCTGGACTCCCCATATCAGAAAATGATCCTATAGAGAAGACAAGTACACTATAATTTAGTGCTAATTAAGTGCTCTAAAATAACGATAAAATATTGACAGATTATAACATTTATTTAAATATACCACTATATATTGAACACAGTACCGTCGCGGTCGACACAAACACTTAAAAAATTTTCTGCATGAATATATTCGTTACTAAAATGATCGAAAACATATATATTCCAAATCTGAGTTTATTGCTAACAGTGAAACAATTACGATAATTACCTTAGATCAGCCGTTGGCGCTGAGCACTAAGTTCTGTCATCTGATCGTCTACGAATTAGTTGCTCGCATGATTATAGTATTAAAATAATTCTCAGACATTGTACTTTAAAAGAATATCACGATTCGAATTTAGTGCTAGAGGCTTAGTGTGGAAATTAATTAATTAATCAATGGAGCGCGCGCTTCGCGGATAAACTAATTAATTTCAACGCTATACAACTAGCACTAAATTCGAATTGTGATACTTTCTTAAAGTACAATGTCTCAGGATTATTTTGGCACTATGATCACGCGAGCACCTAATTCTTTGACGATTCTGTAACGAACTTTAGAGCGCGGCGCTCGCGCTCCATGGATAAATTAATTAATTTTAACCTTTTGCAGCTAGCACTAAATTCGAATCGTGATATTTTCTTAAAGTACAATGTCTCAGAATTATTTTGGGACCAAAAACACGCGAGCACCTAATTCTTTGACGATGCATAGCGTTGAAATTAATTAGTTTATCCGCGAAGCGCGCACGCCGCGCTCTAAAGTTCGTTACAGAATCGTCAAAGAATTAGGTGCTCGCGTGATCATAGTGCCAAAATAATCCTGAGACATTGTACTTTAAGAAAGTATTACGATTCGAATTTAGTGCTAGTTGTATAGCGTTGAAATTAATTAGTTTATCCGCGAAGCGCGCGCTCCATTGATTAAGGTGGTCCTTTCGCGGACCCAGCTAGTCAAGTAACTGTCCGTCATGAGGTAATTGAAAACAGACATATTGACAAACATTACACAACATCCCAATAATTATAATAATATAATATGATTTTACACGCACGATTTAATCGTATTTAATTATTTACTAATTAAAAAAATATCACAATAGTAGTGCGGTTGGACTCGATTTAGGTTAGGTCAGGCATGACAGTACGAGTAAAGCAATATGCGATTGGACCACTACTTATTTAACCTCATATATCAGAGCAAAACATTCGGCAAGCCTTTATTTTCAAGGTATGTACGAAATCCGGAAACTTCAGGGAATATTTTAAGACATGAATAATGTATTCATCTGATCGCTAAGTACATGTATTATTAGTTGAAAACCTCGGACGTGGCGATTTGCATCATTCTATCTTTCTCGTTCATTAGATGTAAACAAGGATAGAATGACAATGGCACGCTCCGCGAACGCACATTTAGAATGACTTATTTCTTGTAAAGTGTCGGTAACTTCACTTGATTTTTCGTACACATGCCCCTTATTACTGTATATTTAACATATATCAAATTTAGGTACCTATCTAATACTTGTTCTCACGAAAGGACCACCTTAATTAATTAATTTCAACACTAAGCCTCTAGCACTAAATTCGAATCGTGATATTCTTTTAAAGTACAATGTCTGAGAATTATTTTAATACTATAATCATGCGAGCAACTAATTCGTAGACGATCAGATGACGGAACTTAGTGCTCAGCGCCAACGGCTGATCTAAGGTAATTATCGTAATTGTTTTACTGTTAGCAATAAACTCAGATTTGGGAAATATATGTTTTCGATCATTTTAGTAACGAATATATTCATGCAGAAAATTTTTTAAGTGTTTGTGTCAACCGCGACGGTACTGTGTTCAATATATAGTGGTATATTTAAATAAATGTTATAATCTGTCAATATTTTATCGTTATTTTAGAGCACTTGATTAGCACTTAATTAGCACTAAATTATAGTGTACTTGTCTTCTCTATAGGATCATTTTCTGATATGGGGGGGTCCAGCTTAATGGCTAGCTGGACCCCCCATTTTTTACGCGATTTCCTGCTAAACGGTTCGAGCACCAAAATTCGGACTAGGGCACTTAATTAGCACCTAAATAGCACTAAATTTTTTACCTAGTGCGAACTTGATTTGCGCTGGTGGGGGGTCCAGCTTAATAGAGGTACCTTTGAGGTAAGATACAAGGCACGTAAAGCTAACTTTACACTTGTATTTCGCCACTTTGTATTTCGCAAATGGTTCATCGTACGTGAAAAATGAATAGAACCATTTTTGTAGATAATTTCATGATCTTTCTTTTTTGTAAACACCTTAATTGACCTCCGAGCCATACAAAACGAGATTTTCGCAAAAAACTGATTTTCGTGACCTTTGATCTTAAATAACTTTTTTAGCCCTGCCGATATCGTTCTCGATTTTTAATATGTTATTTAAAACAACGAAATATAAGCGATTAAAAAAAAAGTAGTTTCTAATTTTTTTGCACAGAAAACCTAAAATAACTGGACTAAAGTAGGGGAACGTGGGGCAAGACAAAGTACCGGGTTTTTTTCCTATCACGTGTAACTCTATCATTGGATTTTTTTGGAATCTAATCATGCGAAAACCAGCCTTTGGTTTGACAGTCGCTGATTTCATTCCGATTCGTTGTTTCGTCATTTTCATAAATCGCGTCTAGTTTGTGCACTGTGTTACGATATTGCGGATAAAGAAGGATTCAATAAAAGGATTTATATTAAAAAAATAGATTCCTATTTTAAAACAAATTTTGATACAGGCATGGGCTTCTCGTTAGATGCGGAATATCGCATAAATACATAAATGCGTTGTTGGAAACACTAAAGGAAACATTACTGTCTTCATCCTATTTTATTGAAAAAATAGATGTTTGTTTTATAATTAGTAGTCATGTGGTTAAACATTAAATATCCCGTCTTGTCGCACGTTTTCTTACACTGTTGGAAAATTTGTGTTAAATATAACATAAATCACATGTCCAAAACGGTCCACTCAAATTGTGTTAATTTAACATAATATGGATGTGTTAAGTGGTAACACTGATATTATGTTAAAATATTTCAACAGAAAGAAAATGTAATTCTGATCGTAATTTGAAGTTAATTATGTGTACAATTAACATAACTTTTATGTTGAAGTTGAGATTGTAAGATATAATCAACTCTCTATTTCTGTAAATTGTTATTCCTACTTTTTTATAGAGTAAAATCATCATTCTTTTTCTGTAAATTTTAACACAATTAATAAATACGTTCAAATTGTGTTACTTTAACATATTTTTTAAGTTATTTTAATTATTTTACATTTTGAATTTGTAAAATTCAATTAACATAGCAAGCATATGTTAAATCTACACACGTATGTGTTGATTATTTTACACAAAAATTTTAACAAGGACTTTTTTTAACACACAGGACCTCTGTTTTCAACAGTGTATCAAGATATCAAACGCGATTATTTCTTGTAATACAATACACCATTCTCACTGTCAGTCCGTAAAATTAATCGACTCTCATTATTAACCTTTAGAGGACGGGCAAGTTTTTTCATGACTTTTTATGATTTTTATTTATAACTTCCATAGTATATGTGTTAAAGTGATATACTACGAAAAATAAGCGAGATTCTCGTGAAGTATATATATTAAACCTAAAAATAGACTTTCCGTCCTCTACAAGTTAACGACTCGTAAACGTATCGAGATAACAATTACTTATAAATATTTTGCGTTATGTTTTCGTCGTACGCAGTAAAATGCATGTCTCATACAATTAACAGGAAGTACCATATAAAGTATTGTATTGTGATAATTAGTACGCATACGACTGCAATTGAATTTCCGCAAGTGTTGTGAGAGTGCGATGAGAAAACGAGGGAAGAGAACAAAATTTTTATGTATGTTTCTTTATGGTATTTGTATTAGGTTATTTTATTTTTTCTCTTTTCTTTTTTTAAAATTTTTAAAAATATATATTAAGATTTGTATTTGATTTCTAGGCATTTGGTGTTTCGGTCTTTTCGGGATTAAATATTACATAACCATTAATCGCTTGTAAATTGAAAACTCTTGATTTTTGTATTTTTATATCAGTGTTTTTCATTTTAATTAATCTTTAAATAATATGCTAGTAAAGTACGTTGCACAATAATTGTGGAACACCCAGTATACCTGCCGTGAGTAATGATACTGTTAAACAAAAAGTGTTATCAGGTATTTTATTGAAGCCGCATTTACTCTCCTATAATAAAGTATTCCATTATTTTATTATACTATCATATCGCGAGGCTAAAACAAAGAACTGCCGTATCAAGGCTAACGTATCGACAAAATCGCAGGTGTTACGAATCGTAATCCTTCTCATGGCGGGATAAGAACGATAAGAAACGATAAACTATAAGAACAGGTTAAATTTTTCACGGTGGAGGCTTATGTGATGCGTTTTGCGTGCGCCGCTGTTCTATTATTAGACACGGATTAATCCTTCCGCGTTTGCCAAGTTATACATATCCTTAACGTCTTGACGATCAATCGGACCAAAACCAATGGTCGAATCGTCACGATGATTATTTGCCAATTGCAGTCGATGAAATGAACGTTAATGTTTATTATACATATCCTATTAGATAAGAGATATATAAAAAAAAACGTGAAAACACAAGTGTGAGGTATGTAGACGTAGAATGGTTTTGTTTATATCACGAAAGAGTCCAATATTCGTCAAGTAGCGATTAGTTAGCCAGGGCACGCTACTACGGCCACCCTGCGTGTTATAGTACTATAGTCCAGTAAGGAACGGCGCGAATCGTTCAGCTCAGGGTCAGTTAACCCGGTCTTTTCCGGATCGAGAGCGGCTTCTTCCGAGTTACACTTAATCCGTTCCGCACTCCCATTTCTCGCGCGCGGCCCCGCGCGGAAAACCAATGGCTCCGCGACGGTGTAATCGGAGATAAGCGGTAAGAAGAAGCGCGGCGAGTTGCGTCGAGTGACGACCTCGATTGACCCGTCGATCCGTCACGGTTCTCCGCTGCCACGGACGAGAGGAGGAAGAAAGAGAGAGAGGAAGAGAGAGAGAGAGAGAGAGAGAGAGAGAGGGAGAGAGAGAGAGAGAGAGAGAGAGAAAGAGAGAGCGAGAGGCTCGCACAATTAGTCGGATAAGGTGCAAGATCGGAGGATCGTGCGCGTCAAGTGGAAGCTAACGCCGAGCGAGCGCGAGAATGCCGAGGGAGTGCGAGCGGATCCTTGTGCGTGCACGCTCGCACGCTCGCACCCTCTTCCGTGTGCGCGCCGGTCGACGATAATACACGCGAGACACGCGTGTTTCACTAATGGATTCCTCTGGCCGCGGGGCCGATTCGTTTTCGTCGCGTCATCCCTACGCGGAATTTGATTAATTACGACCGCACGACCGGCCCGGTAATTACTTTCCGATAGGATCCGCGCCTCTCTTCTCACTCTCGGCCAATCATCTTCCCCATTCTGCTCTTCTCCCGTACCCTCCCACCCCACGTGCTTACCTTAATCTACCCGCTCGCTCTCGCTTCGACGGAAATTCGTCGTTACGTTGGCCGGGGCCGATCGATAAGACCGATAACTCGACAGATCGCGTTCCGATGCGATGCTCAGGTGGATACGGGCCCTTCGTCCCCTCTCTCTTTCTCCCTTCTTCTCTCGTCGCGGAAACGCTCGCGCTCGTGCGAAATTTCGTATTGTTCCACCAAGATCGAAGTCTCTCAACTTCAATGTTCTCTCGTTTACTTATACGAAAATTAATGCGCCGAACATTTCGCATCTTTTTTTCCATCAGAGAAATAAAATTCAACCGTCAATGTACATTTACATTACAATCTTATAAACAAATCGTAAATAACACAAATTTAATGAATACTATTAAATTATATTGTTACGTACGCTGGCGTCTCGATAATCTTGACATGGCCATTATTACTCAGCCGCTCCAGTATAGACGTAACGCAAAATGGTATGATTAGCGGTAATTATATTTCGTTTATGAAACGTGCGTGGAAGATTTATTTTACCAAAGTATACAGCGAGAACCCATCTCTGACAAGATAATCATTTATTTACCTTCATTTACATATGGACGCAGAAAACAGGTCCGGATCAATCCGGTAGCCGTCGCGTTGATTCGTATATGTAAAATTTATTTCCCGCCGCGCGCGATCGTGGCGAATTTTTCACGCCTTACATTACGATGAGATATGAATGTAACTCTTCTACCGCACCGTAATTAGTATAACGGGCCGTCTAGGAGTTCCTGGAATTATTCCGGTACTACCGGGGCAATTCTCTATTGCACTTTGATATATGATCGGTTCAACCACCCGCTCTGGTTCTTCCTCCGCGCATTGCACGTGTATCCTCGCTCTCTGGCGTTTACGACGCGGTAGACCTCGTATACGTTCGCGAGTTCCTTGGTGGGTATCCTCTCGAGCTGGCCGCCTCGAACTTTCACGGCGAACGAATCCAGAAGCTAAATTCGATTCGGCCCATTTGTCCAGCGTAGCTGTACGCTGGCATGGCACGTATCAACATTCTCGCGTCCTTGCGCAATTTACCTCGCGATCCGATATCTCGTGTAAATCGTTAAGCAGAATGCATTGGGAGCGTTTCTTCGTGCGGAAGGATTAAATCAAGATTTTTGTTTGACGTCCGCGAGACAAAAAGCAATTAATGTGACGTAACTGTGAGATGTAGAGTCACGCGCGGCAGAGTTCACGAGATTAGCGCATACTGTAACCGTCTTTCGAGCTAATATCCTCACGCCGATGGTATCCTGCCTGCCGATGAACCACGATGACCCTCGAGCGCCGCCGCGTTTCATGTTATATTCGCGGTTCCGCGCGCGCGTGCGCTCATAAATAAGGGCCGTTCTCATAAGCGAGTGGAAACGCGCGAAAACTCGTCGCGTCCTAATTTACGAGCCTTTAAGGCTCGTACTACGAGTATATATCATTAGGCAGCGATAGAGACGCCGTGAGATACGCCTTTTAACGCTATCACCGCAGCACAGTGTCATCGATGATGATGACGATGTAGTAGTAATGACGCGGATATCCACGGGACCGCGCGTTTACACACACACAAGATCGACTTTTAATTAAGTCCACGTTCAATCAACGGGCCAACCGCGCGGAATCGTAATTGTGGCTGGGTATACACGAGATGCGTCAGCTGCGTTGATATTATGGAGATGACGAACAAGATATTTGCGGATATATAAAAGAAAAAAGATTTAGGACTCTCGAAAATGAATCAAACACATATGGTGATTGAAGGGCTATGAGAGTACAATGTTATTGGTGCGTAATCTTATAGATAAATTGATTTATTCAAAATTCCACATAGAATGTTCGAACATTTTGTCTCCGAATTGAGCCATCTTCAGCGGTATAAGGTATAACAATTAATGGAAATTTATATTTTCACAATCTTTGTCGCCATAGGTGAGTGTTTCGAGAAAGTCGAAAAGCCAATCTGTTTTTAATTGTTATAACGTTGTTACGTAGCGTGTAATAGCTGGACTATGAGATAATTGTCCGGATTCAAGTAGTCCGGAGAACATGAGTATAGGTACGCATTAATAACGGTGGTCGAAATTTACATATCTCTGTCACAAAATTAAAAACGTAGACGGTAAAACTTATAGTAAAACTGAAGTCAGACGTTGTCAGAAGTAAAATAATTTTGTAGATAATATAATATGCAGTTTGTTACATTCGAATGCACACCGCGTGGATACGACAAATTGTCTAGCAAATTTCGTTATATCTTTACGGCGAAAGTGTTTATAAGCCTGATAAATATGTGTTGGCAATTTTGACGCTAAGAACTATTAATCATGCTCTGTTTGCGTATCGTTTACGGTATTGATGTAGAAAATCCAATAATAATGTGATATGATAGGTTGTTATGTAATAGATGGATAGATAAATGTATGGTTTTGTTGGTACCTTCAATATGCAAAACGTTGTTTAAAAAATAAATTCAAGTAGCGAAGGAACTTTCTCAGTAGCTTGATTTGCATCGAAACTGTTGTCAAGAATGAGGATAGATAACCATTTATGTTACCAGGCAATGTCCCAATTAGCCATGCCATTTCTCAAACGGGAATTGTTGACCTTAGAGTTCTCTCGATGTGATATTTCGATAGTAACGTATGCAACGCTAGTAACATGATGATATCATTAAACCGGGTGTCAATGCAACCGCTGCAGTCTTCAGCAATTCAATTATTGGCGAGCTGGTCTCTCACAATGGTGCTTATCGTATAACTAAGATATCGTAAAAAACATCGTATCACGACCACGATCGATTACCCTTTTATGTACGTCGATTCTCGATGACTAAACGTATGATTTACGTTACGCAATGAGCACCATTGATATGAACGCGGCTTCGAATGAAATGTCATCATTATTCTATTCAACTCAAGTTCGACTAACGTCGATGAATGGGGTCCCGAGGATTATCGCTCTCGCTGCAGGTTGCGGATTCTCTCCGGCGCAACGTGTGAGGATTGGCATTCAGATTCGCGTGTATAAGACTAATTGTAAGTATGGTATGTGAATAGACACGCCTAAATACGTGGGGCCCTGATTTTAATTTTGCTGAGACTTTCACTCGCGAACACGACGCGACACGACGATGACGCTGGCAGCGACGATGACGCAGTAGGACGAAGGGCGCGAGTAAGACTTTTAATTAAGCTGACGTTCAATCAAGTTAGCGTCTATCTGCCGTTGTTCAGCGCACTCGCTCCTGGTGCATTTCCGCGTTCCCTGAGCACCGCGCAGTTCAGCTTCAGGTGAGGCTTCCGCTTCGCCGTTTCTCGGTTTCTCGCTGCTCGAGCGTGGACGAGGGAGACGTCCTCACGAGACTCGTCGACCAGGTCAATCCACTCGTCCACGATCTCGAACTCGGGGGACATCTGTCCGCGTTCTTCTTCCTCGGAGCTCTCTTTCTGGTTCTTGTTCTGCGTTCGGTTTACCTATTTATGTCTTCATCTGCCGCGCTCTTATCGGCGATCGGCGAAACTTAGAAAACCCTCTGGAAGCGATCCGCCACCTGATCGTAATTAGATTGGCAAAGTGGATGAGAAAACCGGACGCTTGGAGATCGTTATTACGACAGCCGTCTCTGATTTTATGCTGCGTATGTGCGTCGCGCCGGACACTTGGAATGCGGCATTTATTGTCGGGTTACGAGTTGCACGCGCTGCCCCGTTATCGGACCTAGCAACGTAATTTTTTTTTATCCGCCGTCGCGAGAGCGCTAGCCGAGAAGTCAAGTATATCGCGATGTCTCCGCGCTTAATGCACCTGTAAATTTCCATCTTATTGCCGACTACCGAACGCTGAGAAAAGCACCAGCCCTTCGAAGTTTCTGCACTTACGTCTGCATGGTCAGCATGATGTCGGTAGAGACGCGAGTCAAGCAATCAGGTACGATTTGCTCGCCTCTTTAACGGGCAGTAGAAAAGGTAATAGAAATTGTGCAAGTAATTTTCTATCCTCGATTTGCCTCTCTTTACCGAGGGGGGGGGGGGTTACCCTAAACGCGGCTAAGGTGGAGAAAAGTCCGGCTCGTGGTTTGAATGGACGTACCCACCTCGCGGTACACCCGCTGGTCAAGAGAGGTCATAGAATCGTCGTCATCATCGTTGTCGCTGCGCGACGACCTTGCTACGTCCCTGTGCCTTTTCGACTTGCATAACTAGCTCTGGTTCATCCGCCGGATGAGAATCGGCACGATGCCGTAATACGTCTGAATACAAGCTAGAGAGGAAGAGACGCGGGGGAGCGGCTGCTGGTGATGCGATGGACAACTGGCGCGGGGTAGGGGAGAAAAGGATGAGGAGGTAGCCAGGAGGAGATCCGAGAAAGAGAGAGAGAGAGAGATAGTTAGTCTGAGCAGCATCAGACTAACAGCAGGTGGTTGGTTGGCTTAAATGCCTTCCCGGGAATCGGTTCAATATACAGAGTGTCTCAGAAGTCACGCGCTATCTCCGAGTGCACATCGCATATATCCGAACTGATGGATGCTAATCTATAATTCTTAATTTATTTACAAATGTACGGAAATTTAAAAGAACTTAGCAAATTTAATTTTAAATATAAAAATAGGAACAGAAATTTTGAGTATATGAACAAAACTGTAATCTCTCAATTAATTACATGTGAAATTTGTTTTAACATAATTTTTATTAGGCAGCTTTTGCGAATAGAAATTCAAGTTTTGAAAGCTGAGAGGAAATGCCGTGATAATTTTGATATATTCCGCACACACGTAGGCGAACTATAATCCTGGCATCTTCATCTCGAGAGTGCACACGCGTGGAAACGCATACGCGTGCATATACGGGCGCTATAAGTTGATTCGTGGCTCTACGTGTCGCGCGGGGGCGTGCACGCGCGTATGTCGTCTCGTTTTCTAGCGCTACGATAATCGCTACGATTTCCTCGGAAAGGGCATTCAAGAGGTCGGAAATGAAAATATTATCTAGTATCTGACTCTCCGCGTGACTCTTCCAAAGCGAACTCCGCGGCTGCGGAATGCATAGAACCAGGAAGTTTCTAGGCAGTATATCGCCCGTGTCGACGAGGTTTATGCAAGAGTCAGAACATTGTACCTCGTCTTTGCAATATGTTGCTTGAAGCAATTACTGATAAAGTATGACTTAAAGTACGCCTTCATCGCACGAGTGTTATCATTGAGTGTATCAACCCTTCGTATTATATAGGTACCTTTTTTCGAGTCGTGAAAGGAAATGCATCTAGGAACACTGATTGTTTCGTTTAACTATCGTCAAAAATAGACTTTTGTTAAATTGTTGTAAGGACGATAAAAAATGAAATAATATAATTAATTTTATTTTAAAGTACAATGTATATTGATAAACTTTATAAACACACACACATAGAATGATGGGATGTTTGACGCATTTTTAAATACTTCGAGATTTCGGAGTATCGAATCGGACTCGCAAAATTGCATTTTAAACGCCGCCCTGCCATTTACTTCGCTACCATACTTCCGTTGGCTACCGCAATCCGATCATCGGCCACGGTCTTCAAGCCCTTTATCTTCTTTCATCGTGGCGCGGTCGAGCCGAAGTTACGTGGAAGATCGCTCACGATCTTCGTCGAAGTCTTGACTTTCGAGAGAGGAGAAGCATGACCACCTGTCGTCTAGCCTCGTACGCCTCGTGACGTACTTTGTCCGCAGGATGTTCTCGGGTGGCTGACGTTATACGCGTGTCCATGTATCTACCAGAGTGCGTGCCTGTCTTACGTGATATTTTGCGTCTGATAATCTTTGATGCGATGGAATTTACAACACGGTTAGAGGATGAGAACCGAGCTGTCAAGCAATAATTTTTTTTTATCACATTTATCAACTCGATATGATATTTTTTTCGTTCGAATGAAATTGACGTTTATGTTTTTTTTATTTTTGACGGAAAACCAAGTGTGTACCTCATGAAATATCGCAATGTCGAAAAAAATAGCTGAATAACGTTCAGTGCCATGCTCTAATATCGAATGTTCGTGACGAATCAGTTAATTTAGACCTAGATCAGAAAAAAATCCGGACTTTACACTTGCTTTGTGTTGATTGGTCGAGCTAGGTATAGGTATGTAGAAGAATTTTAAGATCAATAAAAAAGCATAAAAGCAATAGCTAATAGAAAAAAACGACCAGATATCGAGTAATAGTCAGATGTTAAAAGAAACTATCTTTGATTAGAGCAATTTGTTTATTCTAAATTGCTGTAAGCTTACGTTTTGACCGTGCTTAGTCTTCTTCAGAGCAATTACGAAACAATATAAACAAATAAAAAATAATAACACACCCCCGAATACACCATTATAGATCACATTTAAAGCGTTGGAATAATTACAATCGCGAAGGTCAAAGTTAAAACAGTAAATTAAATTTAAGCCAGTGATTAATATTAAAACTTAAATCTAAGTTAAGAATTTAAAAATTGAAACCTAATCAAAAATCGTTTACGAAGAAGTCCCATAAATTTCAAGATCACCGGGTTCTCTGTCTCGATCACACGCTCATTATTATTGTTGTCCGACAATGCGGCGTGGTCATTGTGTGGCCGAGTGTAGACTTGACCCTCGTTACCGGAATGATCTCTACCGAAACGAGTCGTCAGTAGTAGGTTGTCAGGTTAGTATTATTCCGTGTATTCTCTAGCTCAGTGGTTGTAAGCGACGTGAGATTAATTACAAGGACGTGCTGTGAGAAAGACATTCGAAACAAGATGAAATCTATCATCGCGCAATACGACTCCTTACGTCATGCGTATTAAATGTTTACAATTCTCACGACTATACATATGTCGATATCGATTTCTTTCTCTCTGTACTCCCCCCCCCATTTTTTCATCTAAAATTTCTGCAATAATTGTAATACTCTCTAAATCTTATAGAGTAGTTTCGCCACTAATTAGAATAATTGCGATAATCACTCCAAAAGAGAGGGTTGTCATTCTAATTTGACTAAATGTGGGTACTCATATAAGATAGAAGTAAATGTTTTACTCAAATTTTTAGTGGCTATTCTGCCGGAGTGATATGATCTCTTAGAAACTACAGTGAATCATGGTTCAATAAAGATCGACTGACATAAATGACTCTAACAGAGTAAAATTTTCTACTCAAAATTAGAATGACATAATTCACTTCTGGACACTGATCTTCTGCACTCGAAAAGAGT
This sequence comes from Temnothorax longispinosus, assembly GCF_030848805.1. Lineage (NCBI taxonomy): Eukaryota > Metazoa > Arthropoda > Insecta > Hymenoptera > Formicidae > Temnothorax > Temnothorax longispinosus. The sequence continues at coordinate 319,469 of NC_092367.1, forward strand.
GCCCTTTCACTCAGTTCCGTGAAGTTAGTACCCGACTTTAACAAAATGGATTTTTAAAAACAGGAAATTGTAGCATTTTCTTTGCAGTTGTTTGTAGTAACAATAATTTTGTTTGTAGTTTTATCCATTTTGAAAAAACAAAAATTTTTTAAAATTAACTACCCAAAATTGAGATATTTGAATATCGCTCGCGCCATGTGTTTTAGAATCGTTTGTAGTTGTTTGTAGTAACAATAATTTCGTTTGTAGTTGTATCCATTTGGAAATAACGAAAAATGTAAAAAATCACTCTTACTCAAAATTAAGATATTTGAAATTCGCTCGCGCCATGTGTTTTAGAATCGTTTGTAGTTGTTTGTAATAACAACAATTTCGTTTGTAGTGGAATAATTTAAAAGTTACAATGTGTTTGTAATAATAAACAAATAATGTATCTCTGTCAATTTTGAAGATATCTCGAATCCGCTTGCGCCATGTGTTTTACAATTGTTTGTAGTTGTTTGTAGTAACAATAATTCCGTTTGTAGTTTTATCCATTTGGAAATAACGAAAAATTTAAAAAATCACTTACCCAAATAACAATCCGCTTGCGCCGTGTGTTTTAGAATTGTTTGTAGAGAGAAAGAGAGGAGTTTGTACAAGAATTTTTATTTGTACTTGAAAAATAAAAAACTTATAAATTATTTATTGACAATTAAGAATTAATATACAATGAGAACTTCGATACCTTTAAAATTGACAAAGATACGTAATTTGTTTATTACAAATACATTGCAACTTTTAAATTATTCAACTACAAACGAAATTATTGTTACTACAAACAACTACAAACGATTCTAAAACACATGGCGCAAGCGGATTTCAGATATCTCAATTTTGGGTAAGTGATTTTTTAAATTTTTCGTTATTTCGAAATGGATAAAACTACAAACAAAATTATTGTTACTACAAACAACTACAAACGATTGTAAAACACATGGCGCGAGCGAATTTCAAATATCTCAATTTTGGGTAAAAGTGATTTTAAAAAATTTTTGTTTTTTTTAAATGGATAAAACTACAAACAAAATTATTGTTACTACAAACAACTGCAAAGAAAATGCTACAATTTCCTGTTTTCAAAAATCCATTTTGTTAAAGTCGGGTGCCAACTTCACGGAACTCTCACTCAAATGGGGTGCGATTTCGCTCCAACTTATAGAGCGCAATTTTATTCTTTCTTGGAATGGCGAATCACTCGAAATGCACAGGCTCAATTTTCACTTTTCGTTACACTTGCATTTCAGTCGTTTTGAATGATAGTTTACTCTTAGATTTTTATAGAATAATTTTAACATTTACAAATTGCCAATAATAATAAGCTAAAAAACTAAAGCTGTTATTGCTAACTACGATCTATTCTTTAGAAGTAGCACATCGTTAACGCTAACACGTGCCTTCTCTTGCGCCATAGTTCTACGCCGCGACCGTGCGTGGGATGCAATCGGAACGCGGTGCATTGCGGTGCGCCGCCCGGTGACGCGCCACAATAACGCGAGCGTACGTGTCGATCGATTTACCTCGACGGCTTAAAGCGTGCAATGATTTCGTACGTGGCATTGGCCGATCATAATTGAAGATCCGGAGGATACGCGTCGCGTCGGTGTCGGTGGGCATGAATATGGGTAACGCGTACCGTTCACGCCGTTTCGCCTCGTACGAGTCTCGTAGGAGCGCGACGCGTGCGTGCCGCGCGTGAATGACGGCGTGAGCCTGTACGTGCACAACGACGGCGTTTCTCTACCTCGTGTAACTCGAACCGAAAGCCACTTCGGACACTACTCTCGCACGACTCTTTTTCTCTCGCCTCTCTCGCGCTCTCTTCGACACGGCGCGGCGGCGGCGCGGGCGGCGCGGCGTCTCGTTCGCTCGCGCATCATGTAACGCGCTCGAATGCAAGCGTCACCGTCGCATCCGCGTCACTCGCCATCTGTAACCGATGGAATGCGTGTTGGTGGCACGTGCTGTTCGAGGAAAATATTGATGTTTACCAGCGAGAGATTCTGTTTGGTGTTTGCTCTGAGAGTGCCGGGCTCGTACATGCGAATCTCTCTCTCTCTCTCTCTCTCTCTCTCTCTCTCTCTTTCGACCAATAGGTCTCATATTTTCAAACTCCAATCGCATAATATTGCGAAACTGGTTTCTAACACCCGTGTTTACACAGACAAGTGGCACAATGAGTTGGATGTCTTATCGCTATACGTACATTATCGCTGACTTCGTTTCAAGAATTATTGTTACATTATATTGATATGATATTGCGCGCGATATACCCCGCAAATATACGCGTCTATTGGGGATTTCGCATTACACTCTTGTTTTTTTACTTTAAAAAAGTTGAGATAATGTCTCTTATAAAATTGCAATTTTGTGAGCGAGTCGTCTCGTTACTTTTCCATCCACTTTACATTATATTTTAAATCGCTATGACGACGTGATTAATTTTTCGATTTGAGTTTATAATTGAAGTGTCCGCTTACAATATAATGCACTTTCACGACGATATTTTCCCCTCAAGGTAAATAAGTCTGCAACCGAGTGCAGATACTGCGCCCGGCGAACGAGAGTCCGGCGCGCAATTCTCTCATAGCAAGGCCAACTGTGGCATTATAACGTACGCGAATAATTTCGGCTCTTAATGCGTAATGCGTGCATATAAATTTGAAGGACGCCGTCGCGCGCGCTCGTCGCCGCCGCTGCGCCGCGCCGCGCCGCGGCCGTCGCGCGGCTATGTTTGTATTAAATTTCGCTAACGAGATTCGAAAATTAAGATAATCGTCGCCGTCGCAGGATTGCCCGTGACGTTATTCGGGCAAGGTCAGCCGCGCGGTTCGCCGTTTGCCTTTCACCTTCGGTGCATCGCGATAATATACGCACGCCGGCCGAATCCTTAATTGGAACAGATAAATATCGCGCGACGAGCGCGCGATTGTTAACAATCGTGTCCGCGAAGTTTATCGCGCGGCCGAGGTAGCGCAAGTGGGCGATGATGCCGCTACATTTTTCCACGTCGACCATTTTTTCGGAGGTTTAATTGCACGTTGCGACATAACGTAATAGCTTCGCTGCGACATGAGAAAGAATACGTTCGTCGTGTACGAGCAAAAGTGAAACGTTACCCGCGAATTATGAGAAATGGACGCAAGAGGATTAAAAACGACGTCGACTTTGGATATAAATTATAATACTCGTGACTCTCTCGTGAGCGGCGATTTAATTCGCGAAATTATACGATCGGCAATAAAACGATTCTTTTCTCTCGACTGCTTTTTGTACAAGCTCTCACTGGAATACAATTGCGACCAGTTGTTCCCACATTGAAATATCCAATTCCATTTAAATGAATAAAAGAAAATCGTGATAATTAGCGCAGGACGTTTGTAGATAATAATGTCACGAGCGCGTCGAATTAGCAGAAGTAAAACCTTTATTTATTCATTCCGCATAAAATTTTTTCGCGTGTGACGACATAATGATCTTCACGCATGCAAATTTGATAAAACAAAGGTTAAGAGGAATGTCACGGAATAAAAGCTTAATTTGCTAGTGCACACACTTATTCTTCCTAAAGTTTCGCCCGAGACAGGGCCCCTCGGACGTGACATGAAATTCGGGGGAGGAAGAGATCGTCGATCGAAAGTAAAAGTATTCTTTCTACATCCCGCGCCTCTCGCGCCGCTTAAAGCTGTCTCTCGTTTTCTGCGTATGCAAGAGTGATCGCGGTGGAACGCGTGGGTATAAGGGAACCGTGGCATATCGCATCGGTTCTCTCGAGAGCGCGCGGGGGGCCACACGGTGTCGAGAGGGGCCCGCATTCGTTCCGCGGAGAGCCGAGGGATACGTTGGAAATGCCGGGGATTCGCTATCAGATATTCGTTACTCACATCGGGCCTTCTTCCACCCGCCGTCCCTTCCTCCACCCCCTATCGTGCCCCCACGTCGCGCTTCTCTGCCTCACGATTCGCGCATGTGTTTCGTTTGTACCACGGCGTGTAACGTATGGGCCCTGCGTTATTTATCATACGAGCCGTGGCCCGGCCGCCGATCGCGAACGAGGATGTACGTTGCATTCAGCGGGGCCCGCCGCTCACTGCGCCGCCTAATCATGGTAATTTTAAGCCGGCGATGTAAATTAAGGCGCTCTCGCGCGCGCGCGCGCGCGCGCAGGGCGTACACCAGGGTTCAGGTTGTTTCGCTCGAGAAAAGGTCCGCGCAAACCGATTATTGCAATAATTGTGAAACGATTGCCTTCGCGTCGGTAGCGTGACGTGATCGCGCGAACCGCGCACCATCGGACCCATCGTCGCACCTCTCATCTGCGCTGCCTTTCGTTGATACAAACTCTGTATCATCGAAGAGACTCAATTAGACGTCATTTTTTCTGTCGATTATTTTTATAAACGCTTTTACACGATTTCTTTAACGACAAACTGTATAATAATTACAGCATTGTGCCTCGATTTACCTCCGCGGAAGCTTGCGCCTCAACTTCTCATCGCGATCGTCGCAATCTCATGACAATAACGCCTCGCCCAAGCGGATCCCACTGGCTTCCCATCTCGTCTCTTTCCATTTTGTGCCCCCCCCCCCCTACACACACACACACACAGACACACATACATATATACGCCACGCACTTCTGTCTGCATCTCGCGAGAATGCATCTCACCGCGGCTCTCTCCGGTAAGGCAAGGCAGCCACGACCGAAAAACCATAACCGTGGATAATGCACGGTGGTGAGGATCGTGCAGTGGGACCCGTCCGTTAATGGGGAATCGCAGGCCGGTAGCCAGCGAGATGTAGGAGAAGATGAGAGAAAGAGAGAGGGAGAAAGAGAGAAACACGGACCGACCGGCTACCCATATTCCATTCCGACGACCGGAGGGCCACGTCGGCTTTTTGCGGCTGCATTTCACTTGCACTTGGCCAAACTCATTTGTCAGCGGCGCTGCGTGCACCCGCCGTCATTCACCGGGCGCTGTGCTTGCCTCTTGATCCGAGTCGCTATGGGGGCGCATTTTCTTGGGGGTGTTCTCGAAGAAGGTCTCCCACACACACGCGGCTCTTGAAACCGCGCGCCGTGTAACGTGCACCAGATAAGATAATACAACGTGAACGTTAATTGATCTGCTTTGCCTCATGCATGATCCAATCTGCTATGGTTGCATAGATAATGTTATGCATGAAAGGTGGAGGGGTATCAGACGCTCGACGAGGTGTATCGAAAAATGGGGCGTTAATTACCATCCCGCCCATACGCGAGCGTTATGTCGCGTTAGCTTTATATTGAAATCATTGCGATTACACGTATCATCGATGTTTACTTGTAGTGAATATCCTTGCGCAGGAGGTGGCCACGGATTTTACGATCTGCTGCGTGCGTTAAAGGAGAGAGTGTCGAGGAATCTCAAATATTTCAGGCTGTGGCAAGCGAGCCTTAAGGAGGATCTGTAGTCTCTTCGTCGTCATCATCGTCATTCTCATGTCGTTGTCCTCGTCGTTGCCGTCGCCGTCGCCGTCGCCGTCGTCGTCGTCCAGATTAAAGCAATTAAAACGCGAGAGTCTCGAAAGCGACAGGGGGGCACCGCAGACATCCTTGTCCGTGTAACGCTTTCAAGGCGAACGGCGGCGGGTGTCACCGTATGAAAAGTGGAATACGATACGAGAGAAAACGTTGAATGCGCGCAGCGCGTCGTGTCATCGGCGGAAATTAAGTTAATTTCGTACCGCTGCTGAGGCGAGTCCCCGGTGTGTGCTTTTTGCTCACCCACGCTCGCCCACGGCCGCGCTCATTTGTCCGGTGCAGCGGGGTAATTACGGTGCCGATACATAGTGTGAGTCATCAAGAAATTTCCAAAGGTTCCAAGGCCGTCGCGGCCTTCGTTTCAGGTCCTGTCCGAGCTTTTCGTTATCTCCCGCGCGGCCTCGTATTTTCTCGCGTTTATCGCCTCCTACGAGCGTCGGTAAATTCGCGAGATTATTCTCTCGCATATATACGCGTTGCCGCGACGCAAGCAGCCTCCTGCATGGAATCGTTGTCGTGCCTTCGTTAATTAAACCGCGGCGGCGATTCGATACCGGACCGGACACGTTACGCCTTACGAAATCACGAAACTTACGAAACGAAATTTAACACTCGCACAATCCAGACGGAGATTATTATTATAATTAAAGTGCCACGCTTATTAAGCGCGTGGAATAAATATCCTCTCACAATCAGAGGTCGCAATGTTCAAAATTCAAACTGAATTTTGAAAGTAAAAATCGCAAGTTAAAACATGCACAGAGAGATGTACCATTTTATTTAATTTAGATTTAAAAAGAAACATACAGTCACATTGCGTTATAGCTTGCTAGATTTTGCGTCTAGTGTGCGGACAAATTGCATCTTGGAGAAGTTAAGAAGTAAGAAGAACGAGGAGAGAGAGCGGCCCAAGGGATAAAAGGGCGAAGAAATTAAGGTAATAGGCTTTTCTTATCTGATCGCCAAAGTCAGACGGCCGTAAAGGTGCCGGGAAAAATGGAGTCGAAGCGCGCGCTTTAATGGCTTTTCTTTCTCTCCTCTCATTCTTTCTTCTCATGCCCCGCCGTTCTTCTACGTCCGTCTCTTTTTCTCACAGCCGTGAGACAGGCGTCAGGATTCTTCTCCCCAGATCCGACCGTCGAGAAAACTCGTCCGGGAATTTCTTCCCGACCGCGCGCCCGTATCCCCATATCCTCCTCCCCGCTTTGCCCCTTTTTTTCGTCTGTCTTCCCGTCGAACTGACCTGCGATACGGCATTGCAAGCCCACGGTCCTTCGAACTGGAGAGAGAGTCGACACCGCGACGAAAGGTAGGCGCGACCGATCTGTGAACAAGGCACCGGGCAAACATCGAGAACAGAGGGGCCAGCGTGCTGAATGAGAGAGGCTAGTTTGTTCTAAATCGAAAAAGAGCACGCGCAGGTGTTGGAAGACACAAGAGAAACGAAGCAAACGCGGCCGGATGGCTAGTTCGGTAGGCATTGATAATCGGTGTATGTATACACCGGTTGCATAAATCGGTTGCGCTACGGGAAGGAAAGGTGCTCTCGATTTTACGCCGGCGTCGAAGGAGCCGGCTCGATCTGCAGAAACGGGTGAAAGGAGATCGTATTCCTTCCCCCGCCGTTAATTGCATCGATCATACAATGTTGTGTGGCGATACGTTTATTTAATTTCCTCTCGCGCGCGAGCGCGGATTTGTTTTAGTTTTCTCACCAGCACATTCTGCCTTCACGCTTTGCTCGACGAGTCAATGCGATAACTTGGATCAATTATGCATCTATTATTAATAAAGGCTGTAAACGCCCATAGTAATGGCTATAAATCGGTAGCTTATCGCGTCGTCCAACGAATTCGATCGCAGTTGCGGCTGGTTGCACCGTGTGTCGGTGAATTAAGTAACGAATCTTACCAATGCAAACGACGTTAATGCCGTTTGCCTTCGTGCCGTATGCTCGAATCGCACGTTTCCTTAATAAATTACACACGTATTGACACCTGCTGCTAATTCGAGCCATTGGCGTGAATATATTTGTCGGAGTAGTGATCAATTACTTAATTCGGTACACGACTCGGCAGTAAAATCTCCTTTTTCAGCAAATTGCACTGCTGTTCTATACGCCTTACGCGGATAACGAACCTGAATAACAACAAATTAAGCGCGAGTGTAACAGAGGTATTAATAATGTCAATGTAAATGTTGTTCGGCGTTGTGAAACATTTCAGTCACGCGATTCGATAATAAATTATATACATGAGTACGGTTGATTCTTTGTAAATCATGATATCTGGTTATGTACTTAATACAAAAGAAAATTTTAAAAAGATTCTTTTCATTAATTTGAAAAAGTTTCGCGTGATTTTAACGAAATCGCGCGAACGCCTGTGCTATTTTTTAAACTGTTTTATATTAGATTATTTGAGTGACGAGGAGAGACGTCGTCGTTGTCGAGTTATTTCCCGCACGCCACGCTATTTGGCGATCGACATCCCCGTCGACGTACTTCGCCATGGCGCCCTACTTGGATAACGAATCTGAAGAACGCGCTGTCCCCTGGCATTCAGCGTGAAATTACGCGCTGTCGCCCTGACGTCGGCAATGACAATTTTCTCAAGAACGCGGCGCACGGTCAGCCGAGGCGACTTTCGTGCCTCGCGCATAATACGCTAGTCAGCGACATACTTGCTATCCGACGGTTAAACGAAGAGCGGAGCTCCGGTTATGAAACTCGCGAAGGCGAGGGAAGAAGAAAGGGAAGGGCGCTTTGCCTTTTAAGGCGAATCGACTTGGCTCAGTCCAGACCGGCGCTCCTCTTTTTTCCTGACTCTTCCTCATCATCTTCCTTCATCATGGTTTTCGACGAAATATCGGGACGATTCAATCGGTCGACTTGTTAATAGCGTTAATAGAGAAAATCCCGTTTGCCCGGCGTGAAACGATCGAGATGTCCCCACTCGAATCGAGTTCGGTAGGAACCGGCGCACTTTCTCGCACGGACGACAAGTGGGTTAATTAATAGCCCATCTTTTTCGCTCGGCTTCCTGGGATTCCTCAGTAATACGATGTAATGATTTTTGTCGTCGTAGCCGAAGACACCTGTTGCCATTCTTACGATTGCTCAATCCGACGTGCAGAGCCGGCGATTAATTCACGGGAACATTTTCAAGAGAGAGAATTTATAGAATAATATTGTATACGTATGTCAATATATATTTCACACGTTGCATCTTTTTCTTTTTGATATTTTTAAATTGATATTACAATATCGGTTTGAGAAATATTACCTCGCCAAGTATTCACGAATTAATGGCCGCGGTTCTGTTCGGAATATGGAGAACCGTACGCTTGCATTATCGCTCGTTATGAAACAGTTAGGCCTCGACTTCTTTTCTGATTTTGCCTGCGATTCCTCTCGAGGGCTGGTTCCCTGGGAAAAACATCGGTCCGTAATGCGCACGGGTATGAAGAAACTACGAGAGGTCGTTGTTTCTAGCGTAGCACGTCTACCTTGTTACAAATTACTCCATTAAACGTGCTACGGGCAACGCGGAAGCGATTTACAAGTGTTTCTTTCACACACACTCGACGCGACGCGTGCCGGAGAGAGAAAGAGAGAGCGAGAGAGCTTAAGAGACGCCATGCCAAGCTTTAGAAAAGCCGTCCTCGGATGAAAAGGCGAATAGGCGCACCGTGAAAAATCATACGCGCGCGACGCGTTTTCTTTCCTTTGCCAAGATACTCAATTGCTTCTGTGGGGCCCGCGGATAATGCGGGTCCAATATTTGGGCTGCGGCTGTCAGAAGGAGCACTCCGCCACCGTGCGTGTTGTCGCCGTCCTCGTTACGCGTGCTCCACTTTTTAATTTCTTTTCCGTCGGCGCGGCGCGGCGGCTCCGAAACGGAGAGAGGGGCTTTGAGAGGGTTTTCGGTTGCCCACAGACCAGCCAGGGGTTGTCGAAGCCCGCCGTCAGGGTCTAGGCGAGGGCACAGAAACTGGTCAGATGTAGGGGACGAAGCGGGATACGGCGGGACAGGAGGGGGCGGAATGAGTGGCGAGGAAGAAGATAGGGAAGGGTACGCGCGGGGGGACCCAAGAGAGTGAGGCGACCGGCATTCCATGGGGCCCGTATTAATTATACCAAGCCTCGGCGATGCTACGCGAGTATGGGAGAAAGAGCAAGAGGAAAAGAGAGAGAAAAAGAGGGAAAGAGCGAGAGAGAGAGAGAGAAAGAGAAAGATAGTTCTCTGAACTACTCGTTCTCTCTCGGCTACTACTACTCCTTTCTCCTTCTTCGTCCGTTTCTTCACTCGTTTCGCAGTGCGAGAAAGATGACAGCACGCGGCGCAGGTGCGAGAGAGATGGACCAAGTCGGGCAAACTGAAAGGGGGAAAGAAGTATATAGATAAGGCAAGAGGAGAGGAACGAGAAGAGAGGCATCTCTCCCGACTGCGGTAGGAATACGCTAATGCGGATCTACTGCTTCTCTAACAATAAGCCGGAACGCTCGAAGGAATAAACCATAACGGGGTGCATCTCAGTAAGTGCAGCGAAGTAACCTTGTATCGTCAGAATGTCCGTATACGCGTATTTCCGAAACCACCATTTAGATGTGTGTCATTCTTTTATATAAAAAGGATCTTCCTTTTTTCAAAATTCTTACATGAAGTTGGAGATTCCTCTCGATGCAGGTCGTTGTATTTAATTTGGTTGACGAAGGATCGAGACCTTCCTGTCCACGTTGACGTGCTATCACTGCGAACAGAAAAGCGCGTAATGAATCCGTCTATTAAGGGATCAAGCAGGTCCCCGCAGGATTACGTTTGTGCACAATAGAGCGTAACGGGAGGGCGCGATCCCCACCTGAGAATTTCTGAAAAACCTAGAAGATATTTTTAGCCGAAATGAGGGAAACGGAGTTAGCGCGTTCCGAGTATAGGCCGCGCGCGTCCGAAGGAAAGAAGAAGAAGAAGACAAACGGCGGCGTAGACAGGAGGAAGAAGAAAGGTATCAGGTACTTGCGGTGAACGAAGGAGGATGGAAAGTAAATTACCTCTGGAAGATGGGCCGGTATACGGTGCGAGGAGAAGAGAGATGGGTTAAAGGATGGGACGGCACGGGATTCGAGAGGATAGGATGCACGTGAGATTAGTGGACGAGAGGAAGAGAGACGGAGAGAGTCTGCTGACCGACAGTAGGCTAGCGAAATTGCATCGCTAAAATCCTAGGTCCTATGTCCGGGAACTCTTTTCTTTGACGCTCGTTTTTTTTTATAAAAAAAATCCCTTCTTCCATCGTCCTTGCAACATGATCTATCGATGCTAATCTTTTTTTTTTTTTTTGGAAAAGAAACGCCGTTATGATATCCACCATAAGTTATTGTATAGTTTTTTTATTATTTGTAAATTTTTAAAAAATTTCTCTTATATATCTTTACTTATTATTTAAAAAACTCTTCTGGCATCGGTATTTGATGGTGAAGATGAGTTTTTTACAATTTTAAGAAGGGATATGAAGTATTTCGACGATGTGACGTCGACCGTCATTACTTCATCAAATCAATTTTTTCTTCTGCTACATGATGTCGCTTCCTCTTCTTCCTCGACAGAGGACGAAGGTGTACCGACCTTCCTCAGATCGCAAGACCACCTGGGCAGCCGCATCGCAGTCGGCAATTCGTATCTAGCCCAATCAACCGTGCGAAACTCGCGCGTCAACCGTTACATCGCGTCATGCCCATCGATTTCAACGGCGATTCGCGAATTTACGAAGCGTCACCCCATGGGCGATGTCAATCTTTCTTAGGCGGCAAATGTATTTACAGCGATTGTAAATTGAAATTGGTGTCAGTGAAGATACGATTGGAAGTTCAGGATTAGATCCGTTAGTTATTACATCGAGCTATGTGCTATAATTATAGATCCGTAATTAAAGGTTCTTATGAGAGAATGTGCGTATTCTTATGAATAAATATTACATTGTACCGCATAAGTACACGTCCACAACATAAGTTAACTGCAGGCATCGAATAAATAAATATATGTATAATGTTTGAAACGACAAAAAGAGTGTCTTTCATCTAGCGACGAATTTCGCGTGATCTCGAGCCATCATTCGCCCCGTGCAGGCGGATCGAGCAGGAAGCGGTGCACGTTCGTGCGAAACCTGTATATCATCAGCCCACTTACATTTAATTTTCGTGCCGTGCAAATGACTGGTGCCGCGACAGTGCACGTCAGTATGCGTAGCGCATCGATTATAGCCGCGAGTTCTGCGGGAGAGCGGCAAGAGGGAACGCGGTTTTTAATTATCACGAGTAATTTGGAAGTATCCACGGAGGTAGCCTATCTTGAGAATATTTATAATTATCTAGGCAATATTCTCTCTCTCTCTCTCACTCACTCACTCACTCACTCACTCACTTTTGCCGTGAGAGTCGATGCTCGCGGGAGTCTGCCTTTCATGCGTATCTCGTTTGCACGGTAATCATCGGCGCCGCCGTCGCCGCCACCGCCACCGCCTCCGACGTCACAACGGATTCACGTTGCAGTACGGTCCGCGTGTAGTAGTGTTGCGTGCGAAGAGGAGACGTGCGCGTGATCCACGAAAGAGCCGGTGGTGGCCACGCGAGCGCTTCGGGCGACTCGCCTCCGCGCGCGCTCGCTCGCTCGCTTTTCGCCTAGATGTCCCAACACATTCTTGCCGTACGCACACACCACCCGCGCGCGAAACAGCCCCAAATCAGTTTCCACTGTCCGCTTCCCTCATCCTCATCTTCGCTTGTTTCGGATATTCGAGGGCCCCGTCTTGTGTGTGCGTGTCCCAAAAACCTCTCTCTTCCTCGCCCGTTCAGGCACGCGAGAGTCACTGTCTCTCTGGTGCCTCTCTTTCTCGCCGTGCGGCATAATTTCTGCATTCTCAAACGCCACTCCTCTTTTTTCGTTATTAACCCTTTGAATGCCGAGATAGGCTGCAGTTATTATATTGCTCCGCGCCAGATTGCACCGCGTAATTTCAACCATTCCGTGGCTGCCCACTTTTTCTTCTGTCTCTTTCTCGTTCCTTTCTCCTGCTCCTTTTTTCTCTCCATCTTTCTTTTAAATGTTAACCAGATATCCGCGTCGAGGTGCGCACTAATAACTCTGTTAAGTCTTCGATGGGAAAATGTAATTAGTAATTGAAGATATATAGTTTTACAACAATTTACTGACTTATCACGGTTACATCTCGTACGTTATATTATTCAAACGATGGCGGTTTAGTTAAAATGCTAAGCGGAAATAATTATACAATGCCTTCACGCTATGCCGCCTATCGCGGATGATGCTAAAAAATATGCAGTTATTTTACCGGACGTCGTTATTACATGTGAGAAATAACCGCGTATTACCATGGTAGAGAAAAAGAAGCCGTCGCTGTAAATCCGGTGCTATACAATAGTTACCGTTGATCCGAGATCTTGACTTTACGGCAGTCATTCGTCGCATTATCCTAATGTATCCTGACAGCTCGGCCCGTCGACACAAACTCCGTAGAGGAATACCGAAGTTATCTCTTGGAACGTTGGGCGAGGGAGAAAAAAAAGAGACGTGCAAGTAAGAATGTGTGTACGAGCAAGAGAAAGAGAGAGAAAAAGAGAGAGAGAGAGAGAGAGAGAGAGTCGTGTAAAAGTCGGCGTTCCTTTTTCCTTTTGTGAAAAATCAAAAAACAAATCGGGACCGCGCGTCGACGCTAGTCACGAAGCGACGATTTATCAAAAATTAATTATCCATTAGGCTTGGGATCGGGTAGAAAAGTGTAGCTTTGTTGCATACAATAGTCGGTTGCCCGGGGCCTCGTCAGGTATAACAGAGTAAGGGAGAGAAAGAGAGAGGAGAGGAGAAAAAAAGAGAGAAAGAGAGAGACCGCGACGAGTTCTGCTGCAGCGGCCACAAAAAATCGTCTACGCCTCCGAATATTCTACCTTCGTAGCCAGGACGTCGTGGTCCATCGACAACAGGACATCTTTCTCTCTCATTGACTTTTCTATTCCGCTTTGTCTTTCATCTTTTCACGGATACGTCAAGAATCCCTTGGACGGTTATAAGCGATATCTCTCAATTAAGTAAAATAATTTCGTCTATAAGATTAATCAGTGATCTCTTAATTTAACACAATGAAAAACTTCAAAATATCATTAGTATCAGTTAGTAAATAGTTTTTATCATATTTTTAAAAGATTCCAAGATATGACGAGTAATAATTAATAGTCTGTGATTGCGAGGAACTTATACTGATAACCATGTGTACTTTTCGATGCTTCTTTCGATCTGATAAAACGTATCGTCTTTTCTCGCCAAACAAATCCGTTTGTTAGCATCGCCGTACGCCGTATTTCTCCGTACTCCCGGTCCTCGCTCTTGAATCAGATTCCCGCACTTCCAAGTAATTCCGCGCCGACGAAGAAGATCGAGAGGTGGCCGCGTGGTGACCCCGGAGGTCAGGAATGCCCAAAACGAAAGAGAGGGCACCGATCGGAGGGCCCCTGAGAGAGGCGTTTGGACCTGTGACGGTTCCGATTCGATCCTGGTGGAGGACTTACGAGCGTTTCGGGACGTTTTCACGAGACGCGCGGGACGCAGGGAAAAGGGGAAAAAGAGGGCTACGCGGGCGCGACATTGGGGTACACTTTAGCAGATCATGTTAAATCGTAGAATTAGCTTCCTTGGTCCCCTTTCCCATTCCTTCTCCGCGGCACGGCATAACTTACGGTATTTATCCCGTAAACCCGGTCCTCACCCTGACCCCCGGACCTTATTTATAACTGTAGACAGGTTCACACTATGCTCGACCCTTCCTCCTCTGCGACACGTACGAGCCTCCAGCGCGCTTTAACTGACGGAATAATGCGAGAGGCTTCTCTCTCTTGCATTCACCTCTCTCTCTCTCTCTCTCTCTCTCTCTCTCTCGTCGGCATTTACATTTCTGTACTACTTACTTGCCAGACACAATGCGCGCCCACTCAATAGCTCGAGCACGACCGCTGGATACGCCCCAAGAGCGATGCTGTTTTTGCGGTTGTATATTTATTATCCTCTTTGATTTATCATACTCACAATTTTCTTGCTATTTGGATACACAATGTAGACGTTTTCGAGAGTGGGAGAAAGGCACAGAAAGACAGAATTTTGCCGTACCCCGGGGCCCAGAGTGGCGAATACCTATGGCACGCGTGCCCCCACTAGTGCACGCGGTAAGAATTTGGGTGGCATGGACTACGACGTGCCATTTCTGAAATTTCTCTCCGCGCGCACTATAGGAAGGTTAGTCAACTTTGCAACTAAAATTTATTATGGACTCCAACAACGTGGGCACACGCAACCACTTAAAAAAAAATTAAATTTGCATATTTTGGCACGCACCACCAAAACAGTTCGCCGTCTCTGCCTCGCGGCCGTAACCGTTCGAGCACACACTAAAGATCGTACGTGTACATATCGAGTAGTGTGCAACGGGAAATTAACGTGGATAACTGTGAACGTATACTAATGGACTTAAGACAGGTTAATAAGCTATGTATATATAAAAGCCACTCAGGGGTAATACAGACGGGGCAAGACGAGAATTATTAGATTACATTTGAGTTTACGGAGTAACGATCGCAGTAACGTGATACACATTCCTATTTCGTTACAGCGAAGTAAATAAATTTGTGAATTAATTAAACTCTCTTATTAGATCGTATTGATCGCGATATTTTATATTTTACTGATAAAAAGATTTTACTGAAAAGACTGACACGTGTCTAAGTACACGAGCGTAGCATGTTCGCGGTGGACACGCCCGGAGGGAGATTTTGATGCGCTTTTTCTTTCTGTGCATACATTATCTCTGTTAATTTATCGGACTTACATCTTTGTGCTATTCGCATTGTGCACGACGCGTTTCCGATAGCTCATACAAGTGTGAGAAAAAGGTGGGAGAGAAAGCGAAAGGGGACGGAGGGCAGGGGACGTTTCTGCGAGCAAGGGTCTGGAATTTTTTCCCCTCGAGATTTATCCCCCGTCGTTGATCCCCCGAATTTACATTTCCATACTCACTCAGCTAGCGCAATGTAGCCATTCCGAGCCGCGCGCGAAAGAGACTAGAGCGAGTGGGCAGACGAGACGCTATAATATTCGATAGTCTTTAGTATTCGCTTATCTTTATCGATCCCTCGAATTTACATTTCTGCAGTACTCACCTGTGCCGAATACTATATTAACTATATGACCTCGTCCCGAGGTGGCGCTTTCACGATTCGATCTCTAAAATAAACCGGAGTTTTATATCACGGTTGTTTTTGTCGCAAATTCCTCGTGCGTTACGCCACCGTGTCGAAAATATATCGTAAAACAGAATTAAAATTGCGTCAATACACTTAATTTTTTTTACCGGAGAGGTTCTCCTTGATTTCGCATTACTTCGAAAAATGGTATCGTCGATTCTCTTCGAGACGTTCCGGGCCCGTTGGTGGATAGCTTCACGGCTGAAAAGAGACGGTCGTTGCATTTTTGTGGGTGGATGTTGAGGAAGAGAGTCTGCCCGGAGGGGATACGAAAGAACCTAGCGGTAGAAAGGGACGAGGATAAAGAGAAAGAAGAAAAAAGACAGAGCACGGATGGGAAAGAGAATTTTATTTTTGGTGGGTGGTTCGAATGAGAGTCTGTCTTCCTCCTTCCTTTTATCTCTCTCTCTCTCTCTCTCTCTCTCTCTCTCTCTCTCTCTCTCTCCACTTTTCCCCTCTCCTTTTCACTTTCTTCCTTCCGTCTCTCTGTATCGTCTTTTATTCGTTTTCACGTTCTCCATGTCCTCCTTGTTCACCTCCATCACCTCAGTTCGAAGGGACATCGGATACGTGCAATCGGCTAATACTTTAACATCTGTCACTGATGCAAACCGATGCCGTTCCCGCGAACCCACTGTCAGCATGGTCAGCATCGTCATGAAAAAAATAATATTCGTCTCTGCAGTAATCCGCGCGGTTGACCCTACACGGATGGAGTTTAATTTGTAAAGGACGGATGACCGCTTCAATCACTTTTCATTTCACGAGGCTGACATTTTTGATTACGTGTGACTTTATCGTTGTTACAAGGGAACAATTAAAATTCGAGCTATCGCTTGACTTTAGATCAAACTCGCTTATTTGTACCCGCTTTATATTTCGTAGAGCGTGAAGGCCATCGCGTTCCGAATGTCTTGTCGTTCTGAACGCGTGGCTGAGAGCTGTGTTCAATAAAAATAATTTGTCGTCGAAATACATATTGTATAAGAGTCGCGCGATATGTCATGTCCCGGTCTTCATGTTCGGCCTACGACGCGCGAGATACGCTCGCGGCGAGCAATGTATTTAAATGTCTTTTACCGGATAAGAGAATCGGTGATGTGACAAGAGCCGCTCTTAAGCTAATTAAAAATCGCAGTACGAGCATATACGTTTCTTAATACTGCAATAATTATGTGCGTGGCTTACATTGTTAGGATGATTTTCCTTTTTCTTTATAACACATTACTTTAAACTGCATTCTGACTAGTAGACTATAGTGCCTGAATTAGCTGTTAGAACTGGACTAATTTATCTTTAATATCGTTCGCGAGCAATATGTGAGAGAGAAGAAACATAATAATTGCTAAGAGAGAGAGAGAGTCATTCTATTCCTTTTACATTTCTTTTCACACCGCTTTCTGTCTCGTTAAGGTCACGCGGATTATGCAATCACAGAGTTGGTGGAGCGTGATAATGCCAGGACACGCGTTATGCATACGACTATTGCATTCGCAACGATCGTCGACCTTAGATCACAGAACAGGCGACCAGGTGTGTCGCCTTATCCGGTCGGTATCGCGGTAGATAGCACGCGTGCGGTGCCAAAGAAGGGGCTTTTTCTGCTTCATGACTCACGTAAATCGTGCGTACTCTCGCGTAAATTGTGCATTGTCTTCGGGCTTCGCGACAGTCATGTGCCCCGCGGCCGCGCCGCGCCGTTCGAATCTTTCATATATCTCATCGTCGAGAACGCTAAGGCTCGCCTTATCTCTCACCTTTCAACCATGCGCGAAATCGTCGGCTCGGTTTGCCTACGCGCCGCTTAATTACCGCTAATCTGGTTAATCAGGCGCGTACAGACGGGGCCGCGCCTGTAGGCCTGAAAAATGGACGTGCGCCGTGCGCGCAATCGTATGCAGATTTTCAAGGTGCATGACCACGTCCTACTCTCGCGTCGCTTGTCGCAGGTCGCGAATTCCCGCTCGCGCGACAGTGATTTGTTTTACCGCGTTACCGGGCCAGCGAGAGGCGATAATCGCGAAGGAAGGAAATCGGGAGAGGACCGGAGGGCCCGCGCGCGCGCGCGCGCGGAAGGGAATGGCGGTAAGGAGGCCCCGGCGACGGGGGCCCCGTCGCGCTTTTTACGATCGCCCGCGTCTCTCTCGCCACTGGTCACTGGTGGGGCAGTCCTTGAGGATTCTTTTTTTTGCGCGAAAATTTAATTAGATCGGCGGTGGGCCCCGCGCGCACTCAATTTGAAATTACTTTTACGAGGGGGCCCCACTTCCTTTTTTCCCGCTCCGCGCGCAGCCACGGCGCCGTAATTAAAGCTAGGCGAGTGTCTGGGCCGCGTTCCTCCCGACGCGACGTGTCCGGTGCTCAGGGCCGACGCCCTCTGGTACCTCTCCAGCCTCCCTCTGGCTGGATTCCCTCTCTCTCCTTTCCTCGTTTCTCGTTTCGTCCTTCTCCTAAGTCTCTCCTTCCTTCCCCTCTCTTCGCCCGCTCTTCTTCCCTCTACCTCGCCACATCCTCACGGTTCACTGCGTTCTCCGTCCTTCTCTCTCGCTTTCCTCTTCTCGCTCTCGATATCTTAATTGCCCGTCTGCCGAGATATTTTCGCGAATCGCAAATTTATGGACCAGCCCCTTAGCGGATCGCGCTAACGACGTACTTGTGTGTACGTACGAACGTGCACGGGCGCACGAGAGCAGGAGAGAGTTATAGGGAATGGCCGCGTGCGGGGAGGATGTGGAGGAAGAAGGTCCGGGGCGAGAGAAAGAGAGAGAAAGAGGGAGAGCGGGAGGACAGAAAACGTAATCGTCGGTCTCTCGCTGCGAGAATCATTTCGTTATTTCGCGCGCTCTTGTTCGTGGAATCGACGTGGCAATATCACTGTCTTAGCATTAAATTAAAATCATTAACGCCGGAATACTACGGTGTTAAATACCCGGCGCTGGTTGCGCCGGTATTCCCTCCTCTACGTGGCCGTTCCGTCCGTTTCCGTACGTCCGTCCATCGTCGGCCGTGTCCTGGCTCTCTCAAGCCATGCCGTGTCGCCGTCGCGCGCATGCACACACGTTGCATTAACATTTAAGTTACCGGCCAATCTGCTTTACGATTAACGAGCAGCAGGCATCATTTTAATCGGGAACTCAAGGGCGTATTCGTAGCGATTTTTGATGTAATCTTATTTCGCTCTGCGTATGCGAATCCGGATTGAGCAACACGATACCTCTCGAAAGGTTTCGATATCGACGAGACTCGAGAGGTTTCCTCCCTCGTAGACGAAGCCGTATTTTTCTAGCAGGTATATTAAAGGCGGAAAATTTTTCCTCTTTGTTGTAAGCAAACGCAGGATTTGTTTCTCTGTATATTGATTCGATACTCGTTACGAAAATGATATAACGTCACTTGTGACGATTTATTGTTAAAGATTATTTGGTATCACTTTATTTAGATCGTATTATCATGATAAAAGTTCTCCGAAAAAATACGGATCCCACGCGGATGAGATCGTCATTTACCGTAACTTATTTTCGTCTCACCGACACTGACTCTCTCTCTCTCTCTCTCTCTTTCTCTCTCTCTCTCTCTCTCTCTCTCGTCTTCTCGATTTCCATAGAAGGTTGAATTGATTTTTATTCATCGCGGCGATCCGAGAGAACTCCCTCCCGGTCGACGAATTATGCCAGTATAAAAACGATCGTACGATGTCCCGCAAGGATCTTGCGTCTTGAGCCGTAGCGGTTATCTAAATCTGTCGCGTGTAATAACGTGCGACGCCGTTTAAAAGGCGCACAATTTAGATAACATCTAAACGGGGCCATGAGGTATCGTTTGAGGAATGACTCCCATGCGATCAACTGTAGAGTCTCGCCGCTCGTATCGAGGTAATTCCGAGATTCAATTTAGGGAACACTGCAGGCGTCGCGTGACATTCCGATGGACTTTGAATATAATTAATCCTTCGCTGTGACGATATGATTATTATTGTTTGATGATGATATCCACGAAATCGTTAATTAATCACATATTTCATTATCTTTCACGTAATTAAAGTTTTTTTTATATATAAATATCTTTGTACAATGATATAATTTATCGTAATTACACACAAATTTTTTTTTAAATAAATATCTTTTATATTACCTTTGCTCGCGACTTTGTCAAAACAAATATGTATAATTTTATTCTGTGTGCTATCTTAGTTAAGATTTATATTTTTAAGTATCGAATTGAGATAATGAAATTCGCCTGTAATCACATCTGGAACCTATTACGTTTCAAGCACGATGACCGATTATATTTTTGGGCGTCGCTGGCCGTTCGCGATTTAACGACGCAGTAAAAACGCACGCCCCCGTTATCGATAATGGAAACGGCGGAGGTCCGACAGTGCTTTAAAAGTTGTGATCGTGCGGGAGGGTGAAAGCCGCGTTCCACTGGCGAAGCTCGCGCGCATCGGGGTAACGATCGGGGCGGGGGAAAGGGGCCCAGAAGTGGTCTTTTGGCTACGTCGTCGAAAAAGGTCGAGAGGCGCGGGAGGAATTTTAAGTTGGAAACCTTGTCGCGCGTTCCTTTACCTCGCAATCACGAATGCCGGCGCCTCGTGCCGGAGAAGTACCTTTGACTTCTATCAAGCGAGAAAGAGCGACAGAGCGAGAGAGAGAGGGGGGGGAGGATACGGTGAAACTCGAAAAAAGAAGGGGAGAAAGAGTGACTGCGCGTGGAGATTCGTCCTTTCGATCCGATTTTCGAGTTCCTCGGAGTGGAAGAAAGCAGCGGAGAGCGAAGGGGGGGGAGGCGCCGACTAGGACAGATCGTTCTCCTAATGGGGTTCCGTGTAACGCGAAAACGGTGCCCCAACGACCAATTATCGCCCTCTTCCTCCCGTTCTCTTCCGCGGATACCCGGTGGTTTCGAGGATCCAGAGACTCTGGATGAGTCCCTGCCACTGAAATTATATCGGCATATTCGCGTAAACGTTTCGACCCGTGTACATACGCCCGGCACTTGTATTTTATGGTTGGATTCCCATCGTAAAATTAACGAAATTCGAAGGATATTCGCGGCGCGCTGGTCCACCATCCTAATTGACGACGTCGCTACCTGTGAAATTGATTCACTGTATACTTACCGTTTTTGGCGCGGACTTTCCTCCAACCGAGACAAGTCGTGGCGCAACGCGGGTGCCAGCTACGCCGTAGCAGTTTGCATATATACTTGATTATGAACAAACGTTATTTGATAAATTAGCAGCTATATGTCTCATCGTGGAATTTCGTAGTGTCTCGTTTCTTGCCTGGCAAATGTCATAACTATTCGCCGCTTAACAGAAAAAAAAATCAACGTTGCGGGTTATTCTAAGTAGTGATTAATTTAATTTTTCGTCGTGTGCCGCGCAATGTCTACGTGACGAGAAGATCAAGTTGAAAGTTCTATCGACCTCGGTCAATATGACCTTGGTGAGTTATGTGAAGCGTCATCGGTTTCGTGGTAATTAACTCGTCGTCAACATTAATTAATAGGCATTGAACAAGTATTAATGGATATTTAAATCGTTTCGTGATGGACCATTTACATTACGCGGATTTCGTGATTTACATATGAGGAAAATATATTTGTAAGCTAGGTTATCTCTACTTTGAATTTGGCCAAAAAAATTTCAGCTAAACGATGAGACTTGCAGTTTCGAAAATCGTAATCAGTTGGCACGGAATGCTGTGGAATGTTGTGGAATTTTGTGGAATGTGCTTCACTCAGGATTAATATCGCCGCGATGGCCGCTTATCCGAAGAAGCCCGGTCAGCTTGAAACGATCGCGATAGAGACCGCGAAGGCCGATATCTTCGGGACGGATAGTGCGTGTCTGCGGACGATCCAGTATTTTCTATACGCCGGTTGCCCGGTTGGTACAGCTCTTGCTATCAACCGGCTCGCGGTAATATTACCCGGAAAGCGTCAATGCTGCGCATTACAGGGCGCCCTAAGGCCCCGCGCTGCCACACGCCCACGATCGCTCCTCGATTTTCTAACGGCTCTGGCACGCACGCTCGTCAACCTTATTCCTCCACGCATCGTTCGCCATCGGTAGATGTATCAGCGATATATCTACCTCTCTTTGTAATAGAACGCCAATGGCTCTATAAGTGATTCGCGCTAAGGACGCCCGTTCTTCCTTTCTGTCGACTTTAAGTTTGACAGATAAAAATGAATCCCAAGCTTCGAGCGAAATCAGCGATATAGCGTGATTCGCTTTAGTCGAAGGCGTGCTTAGATTTTCAGTTTTGCATCTTTTCACGGGAAATACTTGAGAGACTCTTGGTTCTGAATTGATCGCGTTGCCATCGATTTAGGAGACACCATCGAGGAATTCGCGAGTTCTCAGAGTACCATGCTTTCATGCTCGAGTAGCTGTGCATATGCGATATCAATCGGGAGAATGAGGCATCGAATATATCGATGACCGGTTCCGGTCCAGCAGAGAAAATGGGTTTGACTGCAGAAATTAGAAGCGCGGCATTCCGCGTTTGTACGCTAAACCGGTAGATAAACGACGTTACCGTTGTACCATACTCATTTCTTCAGCGTTTCTTCAGCATTGCGTATCTTCCATCTTTTAATTTTATTTTATAATATAATATAATATAATAGATACGCACTCTTTCCTTCTCTCAAGAATCTTGATGTTTCTCCATTAAACTTTTCTTATCTCTAATTAAACTCATTGTCAGTATTCCGTTCAAGTTTTACTTATTAATATTAATATTTTCTGCACACTTTTACTTAACATCTCAACGCGTCGTTGCAAAGTGCTCCGTACCGGTAATGAATGAAAAAAGGAAGAAGAGAAAGATTCAGGAAAATCCGGTCAACTGGTCTCTCGCGTACAAATCGCGGGCGACCGACGGCGCGGCACTGCATCTCCGGTGGACCGTAAAGCGCGGAATATACGGTGGTTCTTGCGGCGAGGACAACATTGTGATCGTACAAGCCATGCGTGTACATGTGCGTCAGCGAGATAAGTCGCGAGACAAAAAAGGGAATCGCGGGTCGCGAGGGAGAGACGCGGCGGCGACGATGGTGGCAGCGGCGGCGGTGGCGGCGGCCGCGTTCGTCTCGGAACTCGTTCAAGGTTCCTGCATTTGCAGGAGAAGAAGAAGACGACGAAGAAGCACCACTGCTGCGGCAAATGGAGCGACTCTATAAGGCCGAAGGATAACCGTGGCGCCGCGGTTATCCTTAATAATCGTCGCGATGCGTCCATCTCGCAGCTTTTCATGTCGTGCAGAAAAATCGGCGAATCGTTAACTGCTAAATACCGGCCGGGGTCCGATATTCCGTTCGTCGATATTAGGGTCGTGCTGCGCGCGAGCCTAATCGAGCTGATCCGCGAAATACGTGTATATGATACGCGCACCTATCACGAATGTGTTTCCCCGATTATACATTACGGTCGCCGCGTACGTGCATTTCGATCCGCGAAAAGTCCGCGAGTCGTTAATTGGCCTGCACGTCCCGGTGATACGGACGATAGATGAAGCCGAACGCGAAATCGATTTCGATACCAAACGAGACCATCATCGGTGTTACGCGCGAATGCACCGCGTTGCGTGTATAATGTAACCCCACGTGGGCGTGTTCCCTTGGATATTCATGCCACTCCGTGCAAATACGAGGAGGTAAATGCAGACTTCGTATACTTCAATACGAGGTGGGATATGTAATGCCGGGGCCCTCTTCGCGGGTTATCGGGTGTAGGAAGTATCGGGGCGGTTTTATGCATGGAAGTTGCGTTACAACGGCGATACGAATCGATTGCGAGTCGCGTCGATCGGAGCTTAAATCGACGCGCTATCGGCCATTAAGCGTATGACTTGATTACGAGGGTTACTTATTGCCGATATGAGCTAGATGTCTCGATCACGACGAGCAACGGGGGAGACAGTACGTTGGATTACACGGGTAATCTGATATCCCGCATCGCGCATTTCTGTCCGCGGCTCCTTAAAGGTTTATAACAGCTCTTTCGACGATAACGTCACAATGGTCATCATTATTGCGGCAGTGGATATTATTATTAACCTTTTTTTCCAAACTGTCATCTAGTTGTGAGTCGATAAATCGCAGGATAGCACGAGATTGGCCTATTAGAGCTAACTTTGTATCGTAGAGAAAAAGGACAAGGAATATCTTGAAAATGTCAATATTCTACTGTTTCACATATCCTTTCGGTTTCAAAATCCAAATTCAAGTTTCCAAGTAGCGCTTTCCCGTGTCGAGCCACTCTGATTTAGAGCGGAATCTCTTCGCCAATGCCGATAACTGTTTTCGTGCGTACGTGCGTGCGTGCGTGCGTGCGTGCGTGCGTGTGCGTATCGGTGCGCGAAAAGTGCGCGAAGGTCGTTAGCCGTTAAATATCGGACGCTGCCTGAGATTGAACGATGTGCGTACGATCGAGAGAGATCTCTAAAGGGTTCGCAAGCACGCATGCATGCACGCACGCATGCATGCATGCACGGGTAATATTCGCGCAGCACATACGCGTTTATGGAACGTATTAACCGAGTACACGAGCGAGAAACACGCCACAAAGACGCGAGGGTGTCTATATACGCGACGCGGCGCAATGTTGCGTTTTTGCAACGAGAAAAACGAACGAATTATATATTTGCGGTTCGGCACAGGAAAGAAAGGAAAGGAGGCCTCTGTTTTTAGTAACACAAGCATTAAAAAATACTGAGCGATTTTATTAAATAATGACAATATAAAAAATACATAATATAATAAACAGTATAAAGAGCGGTAAGATGACAAGAGTCGAGAGCGCATTTTATCCCGTAAATTTCACGGAGAAACGGGAGCACGAAGCCTTACACATGAGTAATGCGTACGGCCGTTCCTAAACTGACGATCGGCGTAAGGAATCTCGAATGGAGATCCCACGCAAAAACTGGCAGAGACACGCGGCGTTTTTGAAGAGCGCAGAGGGTGCGCTCGTCGCGACGCAGGACGCCCGACATCGGCAAAAACGAGCTCTCTCTCTCTCTCTCTCTCTCTCTCTTTCTTTCTTTCTCTCTCTCTCTCTCTCTCTCTCTCGCCGATACGATTTTTGTCATCTTCCTTGCCAAGGACGCGTACGCGTCGTCGTGTGCACGTCGCGTCGTGCGGCGGTAGTTGAGAAACGCGAGAAACGCGGGAAGAGCATGAAATCGATCAGAAGTCATGAGAGATCGAAGCGGAGAGAAGAAACGAAAAAGAGACGAGGAGAAGGAAGTTCTCGAAGGCGAAAAAAAAGAGCGAAAGGAAGAAGCACGCGTACGAGAGAGAAAGAGAGAGAGAGACACAGGCAGAAGAAGGGTTCGTCACGCTGGCAGGTATACGAGTACATACATCGCGTCCGCACGCACTAACACGTGGATCCATACCGCGACACATGGAACGCGTACGCGCTCGCGAGTACCTCCTTCCCTTTAAAAATCCGCGAAGCTATCGGGTTTCCGTCCTGCTCTATCATTCTCCTCCTCTCTACCTCCTCCGGTCCGTCGCGCCATGCGCATTCCCGACCTTGAAGGATGTAACAAGTTGTAACGCGGACCAACGTGGACGAGAGCGAGCGAGGCGATCGCGCGCGGTCGACGGAGCAGCCGACTTTAGCAGCTCCGTGGCAGCCTCCTGGATTGTAACTCTATAAAAGCTTAATTGTTTCTCATTTTACGGTTCAATCTTCGTGACTCTTCTCTCCTTATACGCTACGCCCTTCCCGGCCCGGTGCTATTCCCCCCCCTGCCTAGTTTCTTCTTCCACTGTGCCGAGCACGAGATCGATGTTGCCTCCTCCATCGAACACGAATTCCCCCGTCTCCTTCTTATACGTTTTCTCGTCGTCCGAGATCCTCTACGCTCTACACTCCTCAACGACGTCGATCCTCGTCTTCGGTCTCTCCTTTCGTGTCTTCGCCCTCTGCACCACCTCTTCTCCGTCTCGTTCATATCCTGATTGCTTTGAGGTGGCTAGCGTAGCTCTAGCAGACGCGTCCTCGATAACTCTGCTCTTACTGCGAGTCCAGTTACGATGATGATGATTTCCGCGATATTGGCTGGTCCATAAACACAGATACAGATCTCTGTAGCGTACTGAAATCTGGTTTTAAGCTTCACTCTCTTTAGTATTAATATGATCTCATAATAGGGATCACTGCTGTTTGCTAATGCTCTTTACTTAAAAATTCATTTTTTAGCACTATTCATTCGAGATCAAAGGTATCAGAGATTGAATCACGCGATATGGAAATTAGCAGCTTTTTTCAAAGTTACTGTCAGCGTGTTAAACGAGGGTGAGAAACGAAAAAACAGAGTGATTCTTGCGACATCTCGTACGAAATCCCTGCGGCATGAAAGAGAAAGGGCCAGGTTAATATTACACAGTTACGACGCAGTTCTTTTTTCGCTTCTCTCAAGCTTCTTTTTTTTTATTTCCGCATCGCTGTTTTATCGCAGTCGCGCAACACCGCAAGAAAGGTCATCGTGCGCAATCACTTTTATGCATTTGCAACTCTGACATTGATGATGAAGCGCCTTTCAACTTTCCTGGGCACACCTTCTTTTCATTCTTCGGTTGACGATCATAATCAACTGCCGGTTGTGTACCCGACTTCTCGCTGAATACATGTTATCTTTCTGATGCTTGCTCAGCCTGATTTTGACATCGTATTATATTTCTTTCCACATTATTTGCAAGACAATCTTCGTCTTACTATCAGATATGCTCACAATTGTTTCACACATACACAAACTTCAAACGATAGATTTGATCTATAATGTATCTGAAATTGTTGTTTCTTATTAGCATTCACTTGTGATAAAGAAGCATAGTCGCATAACGTTAGAAGGTTTTAAATTAGGCTTTAAAATGAGGGACAATAGAAAGGACTAACATATAAAGGACGGTTACGAAACAGTCGCTTGTACCTACACAAACAAACGCTAGTGAGCGATCGGTTGCCACGTGATAATTATTCGTCGAGATATATGAGGCATTTACGTGCGGCGCGGTATAAACCCCGGAAGAACTCGGAAGAATGCCGTGGAGCCGTCGAAAGGATGGAGTGCGAAATGTTTTCTCGCACGAGCGCTTTGACGAGAGTTCGAGGAACGCGCTCGAACGCGATCTCTCCCAGCCGCCCTGCTTCTTCCCCGCGATGTCTTTCGGGGTACGATATCTTTCCTCGAAACACTCGTAAATATATCGGTAAAAGGCGCTGCGGGCGAACTCGCGGGACCCGCTTAACCAGAGTCGATCGCGCGGGATTGCTTCACTCTTTCCGAAAACACTATTCCCAGGATACCCTAGGAAGAGCCGGAGCAAAAAAGATGAGTAGGAGAGCATGGTCGTGTCCTTGAGAGCTAGAGGCGAGGATAAATACACCCACCGTCCCAGAATTTCAACTCTCTAGGCCTTCTCTCGGTCTCTCACTCGCTCTCGCGGCCCTAGACCCGGTTCAAGAAAGGGCGTACATAGGCAAGTCCAGGTAGGAAGAAAGAGAGGGCTGTGGGTAGCGGAGTGGTGGAGGCACGGTTATTACAGAACGTTGTAAAATTATGGATCGTTAAGCCGCTTTACGAGTTTGTTCTGTTCGCCCTGGCATCTCGCTTCCTTTCTCTCTCTTCCTTTCCTACGCGCGCGCGCTCGCTCTTCTCCTTTCTTCTTCCTCTCTCTCGCCTCTTTCAGTCCATACGAGGATATATCGAGTCTCTTCTTTCTCGTGGTCGATTTCGCGTTCTCTGTGTCTTGGCTCGATACCGATGGACTATCGTGGAATATTTTTCTTGGTTGTGACCGGCGAAATTCATTCGTTTGTTTATTCGTTCGTTCATTCGTTCGTTATGGCGATTCGAGCAGTGCAAAATTTACCTTGATGGACATATAGGTACGATTTTTGTCACAAATATTCGACCCTGGCGATCGGCCTTACCGCTAAGGACGATGACGAGCGGTTGACGACAGCTTATCGTGATCGCCGGGTTTATACGAGCGATGCCTCGGCGTGATCATCGTAAAACCTACCTACTTACGAGTTGTCGATACATGCAGCAACCGTGTGGCCGCATACGCACACTAACACGAATGCACGAGAATGCCGAGAGATAAAAAGATTGGTATCGATGCTGATGTTAAACAGTGCTAGACGATCGCTCGTTCTCTCGAAAGTCGCCGACTTATTTGAATTTTTTTCGTTTCGTACAAGTGCCGGAGTACTTTTCCAGTAATTTTGTGGGAGAGACGTTTTATCATTGACGTAACGTGTGCTGAAACCAAGGACGCATGAGAGGAAGGCTTCTAATTGCGACTGCGGATTCGACGCCACCTCGCTACAGCTGTGTGAAGTTGGCCCCCCCACTACTGAAAATTCAATAATAACTATAACCATTCGTTTGGTGGTCGTTTGGTGGTGTTTGGTAGTCCATTCCCGACGTTTGGTAGTCAAAGCTGTAACTAATAATGCGAAAAAAAGACATATGCGCGTGAAGTTAACCCCCCCTCTTGTAAAACTCGGCTTTCCAGACTGCGTATATCATTTTAACTGTAAGCATTCGTTTGGTGGTCGCGTACTGACGTTTGGTAGTTCATTCCCGATGATTGTTAGCCAAAACTGTAATTAATAATACAAAAAAAAATACTCGCGTGAAATGATTCTTTCTTTTATAAAAATCGATTTTGTATTATAGTCTCGTCATTCTGATAACGGATTTTTATCTCGAAATAATTTCCGAAGTCTGTCATTGACAGTCACGAAAGATCTGGGACAACCTGTATAATTATAAGAGAGAGAGAGAGAGAGAGAGAGAGAGATATCATGTTATATTAAACTATTAGCAAACTTAGTAAATGGGTATTCATAGTAATCCTAGTCACTGACAGAAATTTTTTAAAGGGAATTGATCAGTCTTAACGCGATTATTAAGGTTTTTTCCATTAACGACTAATTCTAATTCTTATACTACGCATATATATTTTTTGTATTATTCAATATGCATAGTCGTAAAAATCACAAAACATAATTAGTCGTTATTTTAATTACGCTCTACAATTCTAAAAATTAAAAGATTATATATTCTTTGACATTTCAAAAAATAACTATGAAATATGACTACAAGAAAAATTAAAAAAACTTTTTATGTTATTTTATTGTATCGATTTATTATAAAAAAAGCTTGAAAAAACGTTTTAATGTTAGAAGTGGATTACACCAATTTGATCCATATGTATTTAATTATTAATTATTAATTATTGAAAATTAACTACCAAACATCATAAAATGCTCGTTAAATAAATATTAATGATTATAATTAAACATGCAATCGTACAAGAATATTTATATGAAACGCATGGTTACACACATATATATTTTATCTTCTTTAACAATTATATTTTTAATTACTAAATGCACCAAACGAATTCTTATAGTTATAATAATATATGCAGGTTAATTATTTATTGGTAAAGTAAATGTTGCTTGTTCGGTTTGATAATATATGCAGTCTGGAAAGCCAAATTTTATAAAAAAGGGGTTTAATTTCACGCGTGTATGTCTTTTTTTCGCATTATTAAGGAGGTTCTACAGGTACTCTCTAGTCAGTTGAGAGATGAAGAGAAAATCTTCAAATTCATCGATTCTAAGTATTCATAAAATATTTTCGTGAATTTTGATGACGTTAGAGCTTATATCATACCCATATTAGTCAAAGCGAGGAATAATTAAAAATATCTTGTAAGTGCTCCTTTGACTCTGGCGGCTTATAATGGAAGAAAATGTGGTAACGTCGCGAACTTGACAGTTCTGCTCATATGACCGTGGTTATTTCACAATTTCACATAATTCTAGAGCAAGTACTTCTCCGTAAGCGTTCGTAAACGTTAGGTGCTTAAGTTTGAGGTGCTGTCATACTGTGGTGCTGTACTGGCTGTACACTTTTCACGCGGGTGCAGTCGCTACGACATTGCCAAATCTCCCTTGTTATTCGAAGCACGCTACGTGAACTGTGATATGGCCTGTTTCAATAGCCAATATCACAAAATTTTACGCGATAACCCTTGTTTTTCTCGATATTTCTGAAAAGCTTAGATTAAGATCTATAAGAGCTCCGTTTTTTGAATCTCTGGTAGGTCGCCTTTATATAATTAATATCTCGTTTCCTGTCTCCAAGAGCCCCTCTGCCATATGTAGCTTATGTTAAAAACTGTGATTTCAAAATTCATTTTTGCAAATTTTTACACGGTAACCGATGCTAAAATTTTTCGAGCACTTTTCTCGCATCTCAATTTATACGTCCATAAAGTTTTTTCCAATTTTTAGATACATCCATTATCTATAGAACCTCCTTAATTACAGTTTTGGCTAACAATCATCGGGAATGGACTACCAAACGTCAGTACGCGACCACCAAACGAATGCTTACAGGTAAAATGATGTACGCAGTCTGGAAAGCCGAGTTTTACAAGAGGGGGGGCTAACTTCACGCGCATATGTCTTTTTTTCGCATTATTAGTTACAGCTTTGACTACCAATCGTCGGGAATGGACTACCAAACGTCAGCACGCGACCACCAAACGAATGCGTACAGGTAAAATGATGTACGCAGTCTGGAAAGCCGAGTTTTACAAGAGGGGGGGCTAACTTCACGCGCATATGTCTTTTTTTCGCATTATTAGTTACAGCTTTGACTACCAAACGTCGGGAATGGACTACCAAACACCACCAAACGACCACCAAACGAATGGTTATAATTATTATTGAATTTTCAGTAGTGGGGGGGCCAACTTCACACAGCTCCTCGCTACTGTGATTTCGAGAAAATAAATGATCAAATTGAACGAGAGAGGTATATCCTGGCACACACGCAGAGCACTCACGCGAAAGCACGAATGAGATTAAATCCGGAGTTGCGTGTTTCCTGTTACGTGTGTTGTCGAGCGTCGGTCGGGCCAAGAGGTCTCAACGGAATGATATTATTAGGGATGACCCAAATAGGTTTTTTCGAATACTCGCCGACGTAGAAATCTTCGGGACGCTATAACGGGTTTCAACTTATATGGAGCGGCGTGAGAGGGACATCCGCGAGCGTGAACGCATGTAGCATTTCGAAAGGAACGCTTAGGGCTTAGAGGCATGCCATTATTCCGCGTGATCTGGCGTATTGTCAGATCGGAGAGTAGAAGTGAGAAGAAGAAGAAGTACAGGAAGATAAAAATGCGATAGAAAGTGATGTAGCCTCGATGATCTCGAGCATCGTTTCTACCGCCGATTTCGTATCGCCCCTTTTGTCCTGGGACGGTCAATATTGTTCGAAGCGCGTAAAACTCTTTCGTAATGGACGAAACAAAAGGTTGCGGATATCATTGCGCTCAGCCGCAGGTATAATACGAAATGCTCACGGTGGGCACATCTCGGTTTCCCTCCCTGTAGTCCGATATCTCTCGTTCGCGACCACCAAACCATTACTACCATCTTCTTCTTCTCCTTCTTCTTCTTCTTCTCCATCCTTCTCCTCGCCTTTTTTTTCTTCTCGGAAGCGATCCCATGGCGGTAAGGTAATTGTAGTGATTATGCCCCGTTCTCTCGTTCCCTCTTGCTCGCGCTCTTTCTCCCACCTTTTCGCTTTTTCCTCATCTCTCACTCTGCGGAGCCATCGATGTTTGTGTCCTTCGCGAATCCCAAAAAATCATACCGCGCCCGTAAACCCGACGAATGATCCGGCGAATCATCCTTTTTCTTGCCTTCCGTCATTTCCAGCGGTAATCGCTCGCTCTCTTTGGTTTTCATCGTCATTGTTTCTCGGCAACAACTCTGCCCCCTTCTTCGCCTATG